>NC_137842.1:64180014-64780014 GCF_948465745.1 Chenopodium album | reverse complement strand
GACCTAGAATGGAGTAAAACTTATTAATCTATCTATATCTATACTTCTATACTTTATTAGTATTTAAAAAGACAAACCACAAATTTTTCATATGATACATGACATCACAATTCACAAATCACTATTCACCCCATATGCCACATGTCATCTCTCTTAATATTTATGTTTAAGTCTTTATGTATTATACAACTTGCAAATTCAAGTAAGAAAATGAAGTGTTTCATTTCCACCATAATAAAATAATGTTTTAATTAATACACATTACATAAACATATAAATTATAATTAAAACACATTACATAAACATATAAATTATAATAAAAATTGTCTTTTCATCTCCTAGACTTTAAATATAATTTAAAATAATATGTCATTTTATATCCCACAATCTTCACGTGTATATATTTAACTAAATTCATTCATCTTCTTTCACGGTTCTAGCCTCTCTCTTTTTTTTCTTTTAAGTTTAGAAATGAAACAATCTTCCTACATATGAAAATAATTAGCCCAAGTAACAACTCGTGCATTGAACGGGCCAAAAAACTAGTTAGTAATTAAAAAGCTAGGCATCCATACATCTTCTTCAAGTATGTTTACCAATAGATGATTAATGTCAAACATATATATACATCAATAATAGCTATAATCTTCAATTTTATATGCAATATGTAACTATTATTATTAAAAGTTGATAGTTGAATTCATATTATACTCCTATATTGAGATGAATCTAACAAAACTGTATAACTGTATTCATATACTCCTATATTGGGATGAATAATCTAACAAAATTGTACATAGTTAATTAATCGATAATTAATTTTCCTCAAAAAAAAAATTATAATTTTTTTTTTTAATATATTAGAAATCACAAGATAAAAGTCAAAGTAACCTGTGAAAATTGTTGAAGTCCAGATGTGTCAACTAATAAAAATCATACTCCTTAAAAAGTACGAGTAAAAATTAGTTGGAGAGTTTCGTAAGGAGATAGATAGAATTACCGTAATAACGAAGTTATAACCCAAGGTCAAAATAGTTTGCAAGAAGGCTAGTCTTCTCCATATCATATCCAAATAGTTAGGAGTCATGAAGTTAGCTTGATGTGCCAATGTAGAAGATGCATTTGACTTTAGAAGATAGCAATGAGAGACTAGCGTCTGGCACCGAGTATAGGCGTTGTCGTCGACTGCTATAACCAGCAAATGATTGAGAAGGTAAGCTGTATTGTTACCATTTCTGAAGCTCTCTAAGAAGATATCGAATATCGAGTTTGGTGCTGCCCATGCCTCGTTTAAGTATGTCAAGATCACTGTATTCTCCTTCATTGATGCTGCCTTTAGAAGATTTCTTAGGTCATAGTACTCATCATGGACCTTAAAATTTAAAATCCATATTATTAAACAAAATGTTAATTAGTAAGTTGTTGGTTGGTTGGTTGTCTTAATTTTCTTAAGACAATGACAGGTGTGTATTTCAAAGTTTTATTGTAATAAGTAATAACGCCAAATCAACAATGTTACTCGATCTTACAAGTATAGTTACAAAGAAGTGAAGTGTAGTTTTAAAAACAAAATCTATTTATTGATTTATATAATGTTATTATGTAATTGACCTAAAAATAATAAATAAAATTAAAGTTAATTATAGTTGTATTATATCCTTCAACAATCTTAACATTTGGAAAAACCTATTCTAATGGCTTAATTAAAATTATATACTCAATTGATTCAATTGGCCTGAGAATATTGCCATATCTCATATTGCATCATTGAAATGAAAGTGCTTGTGTGTACGCAATAATAATCTACTTAATTGTATTTAATAATAAGCTAATAGAAGTTGTACGAGTAACATTATTTCATTAATTTTTTTATTTTGACGTATAAACAATGTTATAGTTTATGTTTTGGACTAAAAAAATCAAAAATATAATATGGTTTTTTTTTAAAATTAAGTAAACCCGAAAATACAAAATTAACAAAAAGAACAATCATGGGTTATCAAAATTAATATATTTCAATCACACAAGTATAATACGAAATTGCGAAGTAGTATATAAATATGATCTTTTAATTTGAAAAGTACTTGAATATAAACCTATGCCAAGTACGGTTTTTTTTATAAAAAAAAATTAATTTAATTTTATTTTATTTTTTTAACATATGCATGATCAAATTCATATATGCAAGATTGCAAGGTCATATATAAGTTTAGTTAATAGAGTACTTTTAAGGTATAAAGTGTACAATATGTGGAAAATAATTACTATGTACGTACTTGGTCTACACCGAGAGTATAATTTGAATTAACAATCATGTGATAAAACTACTATATATCACTAAATTTGAATTAAAATGCAAAATTTAAAAGAAAGGGAGCGAGTGATTAAGAGATCGAGACTCACAACTGACGAAGATAAATTGAAACGATTGTAGGAAGGAGATAACCGGCCGAAGCTAGGTAGAAACTCCCCATAGTTGTGGCATGAAGAGCAGTATAAGATGAAAAATGCAAGTGTTGAGATCAACACCGCGAATTTACTCGGCATGGCAAATTTCCAGGGCATCATTGTTGATGATGAACTCGTCATGGCTACGAGTTTATATCATTATATGCATGGAATATAAATGCTAGTCCCTCTAACCCTTCTTTATAATTCAATCCTTAGAGTGTCAACTGATGACTCCTTTTTTTCTAAATTATTTTTTTAATTTTTTTAAAATAATGTTAGGATGACTTAAGATAGTTAAGTACCTTAGCTTCTTTACGTTATGAATTGACAAATGATTTATCTTAACGCACATGCTTACTATTAAGATGTACACATATCTTGTTTAAGTCTTTAATAGTTCAATTACGATAATTAAAATATAAAAAGATTTCACGACTTGGAAATTCTGTAGACCATATGTCTTAGATAAGACAGATTTAACAATGGTTTGTTGTGAGATGTTAAGTTACTTTTGTAAGCTATATTATCAAGCTCTACTGATAAAAGAAGCTATATATACGGAGTAATATATATCATCATGTACATGTGCATTCAGTGAACAAATATACCAACTAATTTGGTTGACCGAATTTATTGAGATATAAAAGGAGCAATTTCGTACATATATGAGCTGTATGTGCAATGTGCTTAATGTTAAAATCTTAATTAGTGAGTGGTGTTGAAAGTCTGAGATAAAATAGATATCATATAATACGCTTTTGTGCTGTACTACTTGTATAACAATCTTAGATTTCGATTATGTTCTCAAACATAGTTAAATAATTTATTTATTTATTTGAAAAATGGTTGAATAATTTGTAAATTGTATAATCTATTTTATTGTCCACTCTAATCACTCTCTAATTGTAATCTTTCTTTTCCCGTACGTATATACATAAACACTTTAAAGTCAACGTTGTTATCACATGACCTGGAGAAACTAAGGCTATAATTAAGCACCGCCACCCATTAATCTCAATAAATTATTGGTTACAGAACACTCTTACTCTCTCCGTCCCTGTTTGTTTGCCCCATCCCAAACAAATGGGTCAAACTTTTAAAACTTTGACCATAAATTCTCATCAACCAACAAGATATAATGTAGTCATAAACTCATAATGTGAGGTCTTGCATGTTAGATTCATCTCATTGTACATTTTATTAATATCATGTTTTTATAATATTACGCATTTTTTTTTTTTAAAAAAAAATTATATACATTTTAAAACATGTATTGGAGACCGTAAAAAGTCAATTGAGACAAAAGATAAAAAAAAATTATTAAAAAAAAAAAAAAAAAAAAAAAAAAAAAAAAAGGGACAGAGAAAGTACTAGCCTGTTTCTTTCACTTCCAATCTCTAATTAGTAACTTAGTAGACATAGGAAGGAGATATTAGCTAGGGCACAAACGAATTATGGATGAATAGAATAAAACTTGAGAATTTTTATTTAAGATTGGTTTAACTACTTTATACAAAATTAAATTACAATTTGGTTGTATTTAGGATTGGTTTAATTACTGTTGGATTTAGTGAGTGTATCCCAAATTCCATGAACCCACAATTTTAATGATGATTGCTTATGAGCATACTACAAGTTTTTTGGTTGACATTAGCATTATATGGTGAATATAATATTCATATTTTAATAATCTTTAGTAATAGAACAATAATGCAATAAATATAAGAAGTATTATCAAAGTAGTGCAGAGCATATTCAAATGTGTCGTATGGTACACAAAAAGTAGAACAACGGATTAGACCCACCAATCAACGTCGGCATTTGAATCTCCAATGAGAAGATTGTTGTGTATAATTAGCCTTTTGATATGAAGATAAATATCTCCTCCAATCCTCAAGTGAAGTTTTTAGAGCAGCAATTTTGTTACTCAACCCAACACAACAAGTAGAATGCATGGTACAAACCTTGTTAAAATCTCTACTTGGTGTACAAAACCCGCCAAAGTAATCCGTATCCATAAACCGTATTTTCAACCCGATTAATTCAATAAATGGATCAAATTTTATCCTGTTGAAAACACTTTGTTCATGTTTTGTTGGATATAAGTATCTTTTAGATAACCAGTAGTCGTAGAATTTGATTGTACGATTGTTAGACCTCGCAAATTGAAACCCTACATTGGGGTAGTTGTTCATGTCGTACGGATCACCATTGTATGCATCACTTGATAATTGAATGTCTGAATCATCATCCGTGATTATACGTGGAAATGGATCTCGAAACCATAAAATATCAATATCCTGAAAAAAGAGAAAATAAAAAGATTTAGTATGCAATGGTACGTACGTGATGAATGTGGCAATGTGTCATTTTTATCTTATATAAAATACATGACATTTTATATATTCTACGGATATTCCCTATATTCTCTATAAATTTCTTAAGAAATACGGAGTATAATATTATTACCGTAATAAGGAAGTTATAACCCAAGGTCATAATAGTTTTCGAGAAAGCTATCCTTCTCCATATCATATCCAAATAATTAGGTGTCAAGTAGTTAGCTTGATGAGCCAATGCCGATGATGGTGCATTTGATCTAAGAAGATAGCAATGGGAGACTAGCGTCTGGCACCGAGTATAGGCGTTGTCGTCGACAGCTATAACCAGCAAATGGTTGAGAAGGTAAGCTGTATTGTTACCATTTCTGAAACTCTCTAGGAAGATATCAAACAATGAATTTGGTTCTGCCCATGCCTCGTTCAAATGTGCCAAGATTACTGTATTATCCTTCATTGATACCGCCTTTAGAAGATTTTTTAGCTCGTAGTACTCATCATCATGGACCTTAATTAATATTCAGATCATTATCAATGAAATATATATACAGCAACAATTAATGATAAAAAAAAAAAAAAACGTAATAAAATATGTAATAATGATAACGATATCTCCCTGATCCGTAGTAATAAGGTATATTATTTATTAATAATACTCTGTATTGGTTAACAATTGCTAATAAAGTAATAAATACTACAGTATATATAAAAATAATTAATAATTTATAATTATAAATAATAATTTATTTATAATTAATAATATAATTAATAATATTGAGGAATTTGGTGGATAATAAGAAAGAAAAAGTTGCATAGAGACATGTATACACTAGACATCTGTTTTAAACACTTAGACGTAACACATTGATACTAAGAATAGGTAGATTTAAAAAAAAAAAATTGGAGGAAGTACGGGGATAAAAATATATGATGATTCCGATCCAATTCTAATTTATTTACTATTGATTAAGATATAGCAATATACTTTAAAAATAAAAAAAAATAAAAAAGATACTGCAATATACGAATTTAAAAAATTAAAGTATATACAAAGTACAAACAACATACGGAGTATTATAAAACAAAGTAAATCAAAGCGCAAAATATAAAATAAAATAAACAAGTATATCATGGCGCAAACTTAATTTTAAGCCTTCTTTCAAAAAATAATAATAATAATAATAATAATAATAATTTTAAGCACAAATCAAGAAGAAACTAATAAACACAAAAATCACTTACAAGTTCATTTCCAGGGGTTAGTAAGGAAGATTCACTGGATCCTTCATAAAATGTAAATCGAGAAAAACTGAGGTACGAATCAAAATTGTGCAACATTAGACATAAAATTGTACAAATTGACAGTAACATTAGCACTACTACTGCTATTCTAACATAATTTGGTACTTTTTTTGAGTTACTGTTTTTATAATTATACTTCATTTTCGTTGTAATTGGGTTGTTCTTCCACTTTCAATAATGTATTTTTTTTGTAAAAAAAAAATTATTAGAGGTGAAGGGGTTATTATACATTTATAACAATAGAATCTTCCTTACCCCAAACAAAGACATTATGAAAGGAATAAAAAATAAATACTAAAAGGAAACAAACTTTTTTGATCCTATACCTTTTGTTTTGCTGATTATATTACCTTTTAAGCAATATTTGTTGCTTATATGCCTCTAACGATGTAGCAATCGTGACAAAGAGGTCATCAGATCAAATCTCATCCACATTTCTTATTAAGTTGAATGTATAGTGTTGGGTGTTAAAAGCCCCATATAGGGGTGTCAACTTTGGGGGGTGAATAGAGTATATAAATTAGGCCTTGAATCATTATTTTTAAGTCTTTGGTTGAGTTAGTCTTTTAACAAGACAGATAATATGATAATTGATAAATATATACTCGTTCTATCTCATAATGTATAACGAAGTGAACTAACACAGTTTGATATACTTCAATTCGTTGTTATTTATATAACATAGTAACAAAATAAGTCCAAAAGAACAAGTCTATAAAGCTAGATGTGTTCCATAAGTATTCTTAGATAGTCTGAGCCATAATAGACTAGTCAAGTGGCCAGCCTAGCTTTACAATAATGCTTAGTTAAGAATACCTTCAAAACATCAACCCATTTTTTCAATTCAATTAAAAGTGTATATTGCATAATGTATTTGAATTACTATGAAACACTATTACATTAATTAAAATGGATATTGTAAACCATAAAAATTCAAACTTGCAATCTACAAATAAAGAGGTAAAAAAATATACGGGAACAATTATTTCATTGATAAATTGTGGTGAACAACTCTTGTAGATCTCTTGACTTCTCTCTTCAAAGGGTTAGGGTACAATGTTTGGTCGTAGGGAGGAGATCTAGATGAGGTCTTCGTGACTTGTTCCATTTGAGCCTAACTAAACCCTAGAAATGACCCTCTTTATATTTTTTTTTTTAATATATTATCTCCTTATTTACATATATTTGACGCCTAATAATCAACAAAATTTCGGTGTCAATAGATACTACCTCTTTTTTTTCGTTAGTTTTAATTGCACCATTTACATGTAATTTTAAGATGGTTCTCAAAATTTAACATGAATTTGGTCTGTTTCAATGTTGTACACCTATATATAAGCCTGGCATAAATTCCACCTAAATCGATCTCTAAGATGTCATTCAATTCAATGCAAGATATAGAAAAAATATATTTCTATGTAACAAGCTTATTAATTATAATTACTCCGACTATAACGTACACCTGAATGTATATTACATTCATCTACGTACAAATACATTATATGTGACATTCTTTAGGAACACTCCAATGAAAAGGTTGTGACACGGCCGTGAGATTAATACCTGTAGAATGATAAGCCTTCCAATTCTCTAATGTAGTTTTTAGGTCAGCTTTTTTGCTATCTAACCCAACACAACAATTAGCATGCATGGTACAAACCTTGTTAAAATCATTACTTGGTGAACAAAACCCACTAAAATAATTTGTGTCTAAAAACCTTATTTTAACTCCAAGTTCTCTGAAAGAAGGTTGATGTTTTACTTGATTAAATGCATCTTGTTCATGTAAATTGGGATATTTGTGCCTTAAGGATATCCAAAACTCATAGAATTTGATCGTGCGATTGTTAGACCTTGCAAAAAGGAACCCAACGTTGGGAAGGTTGTTCAAGTCATATTCATCTCCACGGTTCCAATCACATGAAACTTGGATGTCTGAATTATTATCAGTCATTATATGCGGAAGTGGATCTCGAAACCACACAATATCACTATCCTGTAAAACAAAAAATATATATTCAATATTAAGTACTATAGATAGGTTTATTTTGTCAAAGCACGAACGCAGTAATAATAATGTGTCATTTTTGTAAAACATAATATTTAATTTCCTCTTTCACTTTTACTCAAATTGTTGCAACTAAAAGTGTTATTGCAGGGGTAAAACTGTTAAAGTAAATGGAAAAAGTAGTTATGATTATTACCGTAATAATGAAGTTATAACCCAAGGTCAAAATAGTTTGCAAGAAGGCCACTCTTCTCCATATTAAATCCAAATAATTAGGAGTCATGAAGTTAGCTTGATGAGCCAATGTCGATGATGCATTTGATCTTAGGAGATAGCAATGGGAGACTAGCGTCTGGCACCGAGTATAGGCGTTGTTGTCGATAGCTACAACCAGCAAATGGTTGAGAAGGTAAGCTGTATTGTTGCCTATTCTGAAACTCTCTAAAAAGATTTCAAATATTGAGTCTGGTGCTGCCCATGCCTCGTTCAAATATGCCAAGATCACTGTGTTATCCTTCATTGTTACTGCCTTTAGAAGAATTCTTAGCTCATAGTACTCATCATGGACCTTAAAATTTGATCAAACCATTATTAATGAAATACATAATACATAAGAACAATTAATGGATGAAATTGAACAATGATCGTAACAATGAGGATGCCCCAGTTTCTCATGGTGAGAAACAAATTTTATTCAATTGTGGAGCCCACGATAATGAAAAAGTTATTGATTTACTCACGATAATGCCCCATGAGAAACAAACTATGAAAAACAGAAATAATGCATCGAACATATGTGTGTATTCATTTTATTTGATTGTTTTGCTATCTCATATCGATCTACCTTTTTCTTAAACGAATTATTCACTTATTCTTTGGTTTATCAACTAATAACTTACACTCATATATATTTTTACTTAGTTCTAAGAGGAAAAAAAAGTCTTATTACCTTAAGTATTTACCTCTTGATCTCTAGCTTACACCAATTCTTCTTATTTTTCTTTGTTTTAGTAATCTTTAGTAAGTGCATGAATTAAAATGGAAAAATCAAAATAGAGGCATGTTATGCAACTGTTCTATTGAATAAAAATAATTTTAGTGAATTTAGACTAATGTTAATTTTAAAAAATAATTGATTAAATTAATAAATTTATTCTCAAGCTTATATTAATGACCAAAAATATATTTTGCTTGATAATAATAATAATAATAATAATAATAATAATAATAATAATAATAATAATAATAATAATAATAATAATAATAATAATAATAATAATAATTTGGATTATTATTGTTAGTTTTTTAAAAAATATATTTTGATAATAGAAAGACATATACGTCTTCTACAAATGAAATATAACTTTAACAATATAACAAATACATTAAATAGAATCAGATAATGGTTTCCTAAGAGTGAGGGATAGCTGCGCTCAAGTGGTTAGAGTTTTCCTCCCGATTCCAGAAGATCTTGAAATCGATTCTCACCACCGCTCATGTGGCTCTCTAAACACCATAAAAAACAGATAATGGTTTCCTTCATCAAATGTACTCCCTTGATTGTTATTATTATTTGATTTATTTCCAATAATTTACATTTGTTGATCAAGATTATAAAATATTTTTTTAATAAATTAAATTAATTTTAGTTATAATACTCTGTATAAGATACATGCCTATTTAGTTTAAATAAAATTTAACCCAGAAAGTTTGGGGAGCGACCATTTGCACCAATTTATGATACTTATCTAATTAGGCTACTGAATACAAATTAAAATATACATCATACAATATAATATATCATCGCGCAAAATTAATATCAAACACGTACAAATTAAACAAAGAAGAAATTAGACACAAATATCAATCACTTACGAGTTCACTTTCAGATGGTGGTATGAATGGTTCATCGTCGTAACCCTCAATGTATATAAATTGGCTAATATTGATGTACGGAGCATAAGTGTACAACATCAGAAATGAAATTGTACATATTGAGAATAACATCACTACTTTTAATATTCTAACACAATTTTTTGAATAATTGGTATTATTCATTTGTGTTGCAATTGGGTTATTGCTCTTCATACTAGTAGAAATGTATTGTAAAGGGAACATATACATATATACCAATGTAATCCCCTAGTAAAATTAAAATAATGAGAAAGGAAACAAAGAAAACAAATTTATATGATCCTAACTCTTTTTTGATCATTTTCCTTTGCAGTAATATATATTTGTTACTTAATATTAATGGGAAGATAATATGTGAGTTTTAACACTTGGCGTTTCTCTAGCTTGGCCTGGTTTTTTTTTTTTTTTTTTTTTTTTTAATTATTATTATTTTTTTTTTTTTTTTTGATAACGTGGATTGTTGGTTGAAAGAAAAATATTTGAGTGTACGTGGTCCTTTCAATTGTGCCTTGAGCGAGATCAAAGAAGATTGGTGAATGGTTTGATAGATATATGATTATGATGAGCATTTAAAGTGAACATAAACCCATTTAGATTAGAAAAAACAAATTAAACTATGACTATTTTAGGCTGTTCACTATATTTCCACTTATTTCAGGGTTAATAAGTTCATATAAGTTTAAATAATGGTTAATAAGTTCAGATAATGGTTAATAAGTTCAGATAAGTTTAGATAAGATAAGTTCAGATAAGTTGTGATAAGGGTTAACTAGGGCTATCCAAGTTTAATTTATAACTAAAATAAATTCTAATAAGGGTTGATAAGTTCAGATTAGTTCAGATAAGTAAAAATCAGGTAAATAGACGCTCCCTAAGAAGATCTTTGAAAAAGAAAATTTTCTAGCATTTGTGTTTGAGCAATTAATCTCCGTTGCATTTCTTGTTCCCGAATTCAAATACTAGTATCCAGTTTCTTCTTCTCGTGATTTGCTCATATGAAGTATATGACAGGCTTTATATTTCTTCTTAACGGTTACTGATTTTTATTAAATCTTAATTTTACTAAACTGAATTTATTTTACTTGACTGAAATTTTTTTTATGAATATTTTTATAAGGTGAAGTACGTGAATAGGGCCTAACAAAATTTAACTGTCAATTGTTCTATTGTTGGTTGAGTCAAATTATTCAATTACAAAATATATATTTCTATTATAAGCCACCTTTTTTATTATATAATTTGATGGACGCCTAAAATAACTAATAGTATACTTTACATATAGATAGAGATAATTGTTTTTGGAATCTAAAACATGTGTCACGTGCATTTAAATTCATTGTATACAATTGATGAAATGGTGCAAATGACTAATGACATAACATATGTTGATATCAGATTAAATAAATATCATCACTTTGATCAACAATAAGTTTATAACTACGTTACAACTCATCTATCATTTTGTTACAACTGTAAGATTCAAGAAGTTAAAAAAAAAATTATAATTGATACAATAATTCACCTACTTCACTCTTCTGGAGGAAGAATAAATAAAAGAAAAACATGTACACGAACCTACAATCAAATTCAAGGCTATAAAAATAACCCAATTAGTCAACATGAAAATACATCACATATGGCATTTATGTGGGACCCTCCAATTAGCAGGTTGACGTGTCGTATGATTATTGGACAAATAATTCTTCCAAACCTTAAGTATAGTTTTAAGGTCAGCTATTTTGTTATCTAAACCAATGCAACAATTAGCATGCATTGTGCAAACCTTATTAAAATCTCTACTTCTTTCGCAAAACCCACCAAAATAAGTTGTATCCATGAACCTTAGTTTTAATCCTAGTTGCCTTACAAAATCACCACTTTTTATCTTGTTAAAAACATCTTGTTCATGCAAACGAGGGTATGTGTGTCTCGAGGATACCCAAAAATCGTAGAATTTGATGGTACGATTGTTAGACCTTACGAAAACAAATCCATTGTTGGGAGCGTTGCTTATGTTAAATTCATTGCCGTTGAAGTGATCACACGAGGTTTGAAAGTCTGAATCACGTGTAAAATGTGGGAATGGATCTCTGAACCACATAACATCGGTATCCTGTAAAAAGAAAACAAAATTAATATGACATGAATTGCTATATCATGTAACATTTATTGTGCAACATCTATATATTTTTCAATCTATTGAAAATTGTCACTTGCATGCGCACTTAGAAGCACACCAATAAAACAAACACGTGTGTACAAACCACGTATGATTAATTGGGATCGCAATATTCTACCAAAATTGCATATATGTTTAATGTGTAGATTAGAATAATTACCGTGAAAACAAAGTTGTAACCCAAGCTTAAAATAGTTCGCAAGAAAGCGAGTCTTCCCCACATCATATCCAAATAGATAAGAGTCATAAACCTAGCTTCATGAGCCATTGTAGATGACTCATTAGTCTTGAGATAGTAACAATGGAGTTGTCCCAACTCATGACATCGAAAATACGCCTTTTCGTCGACTGCTACAACAACCAAATGATTGAGAAGATAGGCTGTATTATTTCCATTTCTAAAACTCTCTAAGAAAAGATCAAATATGGAGTTTGGTTCTGCCCATGCATCATTCAATGTTGTCAATATCACTGTTTTCTCCTTTGTTGAAGCCGCCTCTAGAACCTTCCTTAACTCATAATACTCATCTTTGACCTACATGTATGAATTAAAGGTATGATTATAAAAATAAGTCCATAGTTTTACTACAATTATCAACGTTTGTTGTCAAAATATGTGTGTTTACTTTTCAAATATTGTGAAAATAAGTATATCGATCCAATGTTCTAAAGTATTTTATTTTAGTCATATGCAAAGTAATTCATTATACGTATGATACATTGGACCGGTCATTAAATTACATATTATGAAATGGACAAGTTTAATAGTATGATAACCAATGTTTAACATAATTTAAATATATTGTACCGTCTTTAAAATTTCAGATATTGATTTTTAACGATGAAAATTAAGGATGTGTTCTATTCACTGATTTTCACTATCTGAACTTATTAAAACTTATTTGATATTATCTGAATTTATATTAATCTATCTGATCTTATCCGAACTTATTAGCCCTTTAGTTATAAATTAAACTTGGGTAGTCCTAATTAACCTTATCACAACTTATCTGAATTTATTTTTCCTAAACTTATCTTATCTGAACTTATTGATACTTATCTTAACTTGTTTAATGGGGAACGACTCTAAGTTAAACAAACTCAATTCTAAAATAAGCTTAAATTTTGAAAACCGAGCAATAGAGACTAAGGGTAGAAACTCACCACGGCATAATTATCATCACCATAGAAAGAAGAAGATAAGCGCCCCAAACTTGGTACAAACTGCCCATTTTTGTCGCTTGAAGAATAATACAAGACCAAAAATGCAATTCCAAGCGTCGAAAATACCAATAAACTCTTCAAAATCCTAGCAAAATCTAAAGGCTTTGTTGATGATGATGAATAATCATCAATCTTCACGGCCACCGTCGTCGTCGTAATCTCTCCCATGATTGGGCTACGCTCATCACTAATCTTCCCCTCCTCCATAACTCTTCTTGTACGTAATAAAAACCACACTAATACAATTTTATGCTTTCACTAGATGGTTGATTAACCAACACATAACCCTGCCTTGGTTTAAATAAATAAAGTTTTGAGTTAATTAATTATAAGAAGATAATAAGCTAAGAAAAAATATCAATAAAGGGAATCATGCACTAAAAACATGCCAAAGCATATGGAATATTTGAGAGAGGATAAACAAAATTCAAAGTAACGTTAAATATTATGTGTACTTAATATATATAGTATAGTTTGTACTGTAGGTGTATATGAAAAGGTCAAGTCTAGCTAAAATATTGCTGGTCATATTGGACCAGTTTTAGTTCTACAATATTGAACACGTCATTTTAATAGTTTCCTGATAAATTCTTTTGTTTTTCCTAGTAGCCTTTGCAATATGATTTTTTTAGTCGACTCTTATAGTTGTCATTAAAAAAAATTCTATAAATATATATGGGACCTAGGGCATGTTCACATTTACTGATCTGAAGAGAGGGAATTAGGAGTTGAAATAAACTGAAAAAAAATTAATTAAATGTGAATAGACCCCTAAAAAATAAATTTTTGAAAAAAGTATTGTTTTATTAATGATTCTTATAATTTAATTAATTTCATTATATATATTGTATTGGTTCATATCCTCAGTAATTTTAAATTTTAAAGTATTTTATTGGTTTATGAATTATGACGGCGTAATTTGATATACAATGAAGGATTCATGTATAACTGAAACGATAACAACATCAAACTCTTTTTTTATTGTGTGTGAATTAAACCAAATAGTAATGTCGGTATTGGTAGTGTACTTAATTTCTCATCAAACTTTAGGAGAAAATCCAATTTATTATACAAATGTTATATAATTGATGAGAGAAAAGCATATTATGCAAAAGGTATGAAGATGAGATCAAATTATAGTTACAAAGTAGTAAAAAATTGAGATAAGATTATATTTACAAAGTATAATTTACATCATTCACACCAATCACACACACACGCTCTTTAGAAAATTTTTTATTATCATACATGATTTATCATGTATATACTTTCAATAAGTAGTTTTTTTATATCACCTCCAAGACTTTAATCGTACATTAGGTGATTATTGATTAGGTATGAGAGGGAAAAGGTTAAACGGTAAATTGTTTTGAAAGAGAGAGTATATAAAAGTGATGGGGATCGGAAGACAATGAAAAGAAAAGTGTGAAGAAGTGCGCATTGAAAAGGAAACTTGAAATGTAAATTTCTTTGAAAATATATAAAAGAGTGAAGTTAATTTTAATGATTATATGTTTGGAAATATTAATATATATGGTCATACTCTTACGTTGATATTTTGGGGGTATTATTGATAGCCCTAAAATTTCTTTTATGGGGTCCATCATCCATGGTATGCTTATTCCTTTTTGCTATCTTAGTCGATTATTCATAAATGACACATCAATTTATTTTGCAACTTGGAGTATGACTACAATGCAGTCGGTAGGTAGTGCTATTTCTAATTTTCTAGGCCTACCTCTTGCTATTATGGCTATTTAGTGTTGGAATACGATGCAGATCCATATCTATCACTCTTACACAACTTGCACAAGTTTTTTACCCGATATATCAAACTTTTAAAGAAAAATAATGTTACTTAGGAAAACCAAAGTTAGACTTATGATTGAAATCCAGGATCGGTTTATATATGTGTACGTAAGAGCACCATCTCAACCAAAAGGTTAGGCTAGCTGATGGTTGAACCTCAGGAATATGTTTTATACTTTATCTCGCCCCCTCATATAATTAAGAGCTCTTTGGCCTTGAAATGTGGATACATCATGAGCCCTTCGCATACCCTGCACGATATATATATTCCACTTGAAAGTGGGGGGTGGATGAGATTTGAACCCGCGACTTTTATGACACGCTAACTCTGATACCATGTTAAAGGATCAATTTAACCAAAAACTTAAGCTTATGATTGAGGCTTTAGAATATTTTTTACTACGCATACTCTATCATTATGATAGTAGGATTGAAAAAGACATAAGACAAGGATAAAGAATATAGATTATAGAGCATTCCACCTAGTCGCTAAAATTAGCTTCTAAGTATACATAGATAGACATGTTTTTCTTATGAACATTCAAACTTACCAAAACAGGTATTAAAGAATTTCCGTCATACATTATTATCCATAGTCATTTGTCAATATAATAGACCCTTTGCTTGTTCTATTTTGTCATTCTATGCGTGTATGCCATTATTTGACTATATATATGCCTTGTACAATACTCCATAAATAATAAACATAATTAAAACTATATATAGAACATAAAGGTTCAAATAACATACAAAAACAAAATTCTTCCTAGTTTGGATTTTTCTTGTGAGTTTATCATCACCGTTCAAATAGACAGAACTTTCAAAGACAGAATGAGTAGTATTCGCTAATTGAAATCCAAAGCAACAATTAATAAATATGTAAAATAAAATAAAATAAAATAAAAACTCACCATAATAAAGTAGTCTTTTCCCTTGATTCTTTCATCTGCCTGAGTTTATATATTTATTTGAATATTTGATAATGGTTGTTTGGGCTCTAAGTTCTAGTATGGTAAAATATATACAATCTAGAAAGGATAAAATATTTTGGAAAATATTTTTGTAGAAAATATGATTCTTTTTTAGTTGCCAAACGCCAATAATAGAGTATCTATATGATTCATTTTATCTGTATTATTAGTATTATTATTCAGCAACTTGCATGAATAAATGACTACAAATTAAATAATAACCACACGTTCCTCCAATCAGTATACTGTATACCAGTAGATCAGCAGAATTTCTTTGACTATTATTCGTAAGTATGTAGTCACTACTTTGTTAATGGGATTTCTAATTCCTTGATTGATTGCATTCGTTGTTTCAAATCATAGATAATCTTATTCTTATCAAGGGTTTTGATTCTAAGTGAGTGAGAGAGAGGAGGGAGAGAGAGTAGTGAGGGTACGTCACCACTCACCAACTAGCTAGTGTAACGTATTGCGTATTATGCCCATGGACATAACACGTAAGGTAACCTCTTAATGACCCTGTTCTTTTGAGCTTCTGACAAAACAAAGCAAAATAGGTGCATGTCAACAAAATAAAGTAACTAATTTATACTCCGTAAAGTATAGTAGACCACAGCAGTCAAAAGAACAGGGTCTACCCGACTCAAGGCCATCTATGAGGGCGTGTAAAGTGATCGACATAGGGTCCTCAATTAATTCATAAGGGTCTCAAAATTAGACATATAATGATAATTGTGTGTTTATTAATAACATTAACACATTGTTCTATCTATTTTTTTGCTTTAGGTACTTTTAATTTTATTAAAAGTATTTATTTATATTAACAGCATTGACACATTATTGTTCTATCTATATCTACATTTTTATAAGTATGAAGCAATGCATGATAGGATTATACTCACTCTGCTTTTTTAAGTACCATTTTGATTTTTTGCATTATAAATTCACAAAATTTTCTTTGTTTAGTCTTAGGGCCTGTTTTCATTGACTGAACTTAGGGTCTGTTCACATTTACTTAATTTCAGTTCAGTTCAGTTCAGTTCAGCTCCAATCAGTTCAGTTCAGTCCAACTCCTAATTTCCCTCTCTTATGAAATATTCATTTCACCTCAGTTCGGTTCAGCACCAAATAGCTCAGTTCAGTTTAGTTCAGTAAATGTGAACAGATCCTCAGCTGAACTGAACTTATTAAAGCTGAACTGAACTGAAATGAATATTTTATAAGAGAAGGAAATTAGGTACTAAACTAAACAAAACTGAACAGAATTTATTAGAGCTGAACTGAACTGAACTGAAGATAATCGTATGAGAACATACCCTTAGTGATACATATACATAAGAAGAAAAAAAAATAGTCATGTACTCATATGGTCATTTGTTGGAATCACCCTAATATACAATTTTCAAATATAAAGTTTAAATTCTTATAATTTATATTAATTTATAATTTTACATAATGCTAGTCAATGTTCTACAATAACATACATACGTCTCCAGTCAAATTAATTAAGTTACTTAGGGCATGTTCACATTTACTGAACTGAGCTGATTTGAACGGAACTTAATTGATTGGAGCTGAACTGAACTGAACTGATTGGAGCTGAACTAAACTGAACTGAAATGAATATTTTATGAGAGAGGGAAATTAAGAGCTGAACTGAACTGAACTAATTGGAGCTGAACTGAACTAAATTGAAATGATTGGAGCTGAATTGAATTGAACTAAACCAAAATTAAGTAAATGTGAACATGCCCTTATACTCCGTATAACTGTATATAATAAATATAGAGAGTATTTAAAAAATTAGCACGGGCCTCCAACATATTTTGGACGCGGTCTAGCCCTACCAACCAGTAGTATACGCTAAACTAGAATGTGACCTGTAGGTCAAGTTCTCCTAGTCCCCCTAGATATTGACTCTAGTTATTTGACCCTAGTGTGGAAATTTATAAGTTGATTTTTTAAAAAAAATAGCATTACAAACAAAATATTAGGACCACATGAAATAGTGATGGATGTGTTAGATGATTAAAGTTAATTCCTTAACTCATAGAGTGGAAATGAAAAAAAATAAATAGATAGATAAAAAAAAAGGGTAACTTTATTTGTTAAAGGAAGCCTAATGATTATTTTGAATTGTCTATTTAATTTATACAACAAGTATATAAATATAGACAAAACAAGCAAATTATTCATTTAATTAATAACAACTACAAATACTAAACTCTCACCTTAACAAAAGTTCTTGAAGTCAATTCCAATGTGTTAACATCTAAAAGTTAATTGAAGAATATCACATATGACATTGATTTGGAACCCTCCAATTAGTAGGGATCGAATGATTTGAGGACATGTAATTCTTCCAAACCTCAAGTGTAGTGTTTAGGTCAGCTATTTTCCTATCCAACCCAGTACAACAATTAGCATGCATTGTGCAAACCTTGTTGAAATCTCTGCTCATTTGGCAAAACCCACCAAAATAATTTGTATCTAAAAACCTAAATTTCACCCCAAGCTTTCTCACGTATGTACCGTTTTTAATCTTACTGAAAACATCTTGCTCGTGTAGTGTAGGAGGATATGCATGTCTTGAAGAAACCCAAAATTTGTACAATTTGATTGTGCGAGTGTTAGATCTTACGAAAAGAAAACCGTTGTTTGAAGGGTTTTGTATGTCGAATTGCCTGCCATTGAATCGATCACATGAGGTCTGGAAGTCTGAATCTGGGGTGAAATGTGGAAATGGATTTCGAAACCACATAATATCTGTATCCTGTGATATAAACAGTATAAATTATAATTACTTAATTAAATGTGATTGATCCAACAAAAGAGTTTAAAGTGCTACATAAAAATTGTTATTCATTAATTTATTTTGGACTATATATAAGCAGCTAAGCAAATTGTTCATTTTGAGTTTTTCAGTTTTCTCTTTATCAGTTTTTGGTTTTTTTCATTTTTTTCGGTTTTTTTTCATTTTTTTTTTTTAAAACTACAATTTAGATTTATTTTTTTTTTAAACATAACAAAATGTTCTTACGACATACATATGAGAATGAAAAAAAAAAATTAAAAAAAATAATTAATAAGTAAAGAGTAAAAATTAGTTTTTGAACAACGAAATTCAATTTTAATTGTATTAAATCAAATTTAATAATATTGTTTAAATTCCAATACATAGTTACATACCCAAGAGGCCAAGATAATACCCTTCACGAGAATAGTCCTTAAGTACTAACCTCAAGAGCCTTCAAAAAAAAAAGTACTAACCTCAAGAATGAATAATAATAATAATAATAATAATAATAATAATAATAATAATAATAATAATAATAATAATAATAATAATAGAGGAGTGGGGGCCCAGATTGTATCTCGGCTTCCCTATTGTAGGTTGTATGACTTTTGTTTTTGAGATATAATAATAATAATAATTATAATAATAATAAAAACAACAAAAAAAAATAATATTAATAATAATATTATTATTATTATAGGACGACGAGTATAATATATTTAATGTTATATTATACGATTCTGAAATTCAATAATTCTAATAAAGTGTGAGAAGATTGTTCGTAATTTCCCCCATATTTTACTTTTTTTTTAAAAAAAAGTCTTATGAAGTTTCTGTCAAAAGAATTTCGTAATAAAGTTGACTTTTTAGAATTACTCCGTATTTGCATACCACGCTACTATACATTGGTTTCTTGCTTTCTTATCAGAATACGTAAAATGTTAATAATACAAAGAGTTAATATTTGAAAGAAAATACTTACCGTGAAAATAAAGTTGTAACCCAAGCTTAAAATAGTTTTCAAAAAATCAAGTCTTTCCCACATTATCTCCAAATACATAGGGGTCATGAACCCTGCCTCATTAGCCATCTCAGACGATTGCTTACTCTTAAGAAAATAACAATGGCAGATCAATTTCCGGCATCGATTATACGCCTTCTCATCCATGGCTATGGCTAGCAAATGATCGAGTAGCGGGGCAGTATTATTTCCAATTTTGAAACTCTCTAAGAAGATATCAAACATGGAGTTTGGTGCTACCCATGCCTCGTTCAAAGATGTTAAGATTACTGTTTTGTCCTTTGTTGAAGCCGCTTCTAGAACCTTCCTCAACTCATAATACTCATCTATAACCTTCATTTACAACAAGTCCATAGCTTTAAAATTAATTCAAGTCATGAGTTTACTTTTAATTAAGTTTTAACCTACATCAAATAAAATGTATTATAAATTTTACCATACAATATAACATTGAATGTGTTCATTACATTATCAAAATAGTCAATGTTATTGAATTGACTAGTTAAATATATCTAACTTTGTAGATTAACTTCATATATTGAATTGACTCTATATATTTCTTGGTAAAAGCTAATGAGCATCCCCAAAGCGTTAGATAAGAGAATTAAAAGTGAAAATATTATAGTAAAATTAACATTAATTACACCAAACGACTCGTGATTTTATCATGCATTCCTAACTTAATATTGTTGTACTATTTTAACTAATAAAATTATTCCTTATCTAACGTTTCAGGACGCTCGTTAAAAAGATCCATATTTCTATAACTAGATTAATCTCCTTTTAATTTTAACATAATATTGCCGGGAATAATTTTACGACATACTAGGTATTAAATATTTTGCTATATTATTTGAACAAAGAACAAGAAAACAATCAAAAACCAAAAAAAAAAAAAAAAAAAAAAAAAAAAAAAAAAAAAAACAAACAAACAAACAAACAAAGAGCTCACCGTGCCATTGATATCATATTGTGTAAAAGAGAAGCGCCCCAAACTTGGTAAAAACTGCCCATAATTGTTACTTGAAGAATAGAACAAAACAAGAAATGCAACTCCAAACGTCGAAAAAACCACTAAACTCGTTAAAACTCTTCCAAAAACAAATGGCAATGTTCGTAATGAATAATTATAATTCATAGTCGTCGTAATTACTCCCACAAATGGACTGCCCTCGTCGCTTTTTTCCTCCATAAATCTCCTTGCATCAAGTATATATAAAACCAGTAGTTTAATTTGCTTAGCTTAACAATGCGATTAATTAGAATATATCACATAATTAATATGTTTATAAATGGTTTATTTGAGTAAATTATACGAAGTAGAAGCTAGCTAGGTAGGAAATAAAGTTGAGATTAAGTTGATGAACATATATATTCTAATGTAGGAGGGGCTTCAATATTTTACAATGTAACGTCATATGTATGAACAATATACAGATCTTAGCTGTATGTGAAATGGTCAAGTATAAAATATTGGTAGCCACTTGTGATCCAGTACGAGTTTTAATTTAGTCTTAAATTAAATCGATTTATAGACAAATTTAATTGTTCAAATGTATAAATAATGTGTGGAAGAATATAATATACTCGTTTTATATATCAAGGTATATTTTTCTTGTATGCAACTTATTCCCTCCGTTCTTTTTTATTTTTCAAACCAAGAGAATATAACCTTGGTTCTTTTTTTAGTTTGATCATCTAACATTTATAGAATTTTGCTTACCTTGTAATATATGGGATATATGCAGTGCACAAAAAATGTGTGAATGGATTATGCAGTCGACCGGTCGTGCATTGTTAGAATCATCATTATTCTTTCATGTTGTATTTAAGTGATTAATTACTTTAAAGTTTGAATAATGACAACTTACCTAGTAATTGATACAACATTAGATAAACTAACTCAATTAGCAAAATGATAGAGTAACTTATTTAAAAAAAGATCATTTTGATCTTGTACTGTATATCATAACAAAAAGTAATTTAAGTCATAATCAAGTAGCTAATTAATAATAAGTTGCTACCTAGCTATTAGCCATGATGTATGATCAAATTCCGCCTACATTAATTTGTACCCTGTGTGGTTCTCACTGCATCAAACAATATATCAGATGCGTGCACATGAGATTGATTTTGTATTCATTTTTTTATTTTGCTAATTTACTCATTATTGATTTGTTTTGCAAGTAGTAATAAACTAGTGATATTTAATCTAGAAATCTAGATCATTAGCTAGGGTTCCGGGTTCGGATATAATGTTGCAACTAGCATTATTATTTATTTTGTTACGTATAAATAATGAATACAAACCTAGGATTATACTCTGCATGCATGTGTAGCATTCTGGCAGAAGGGCAAGTACAGTTGTCATGCAATTTTCAACTATTTCAAATAATGATATCAACGAAATAATTTTGAAGCTAAGTGTTGAGAATTTTACCTTGCAAATCCCTAATTTGTAAAATGACCCGTCATACAAACCACTAATAGTCTAAAGCATAGTGATTATATTTATTACTTGTAATTCGCATGTGTATAATCTTATTAATTATGAAGTATTTTATGAGTACATCAAATCATATTAAAAATCAAAGCAGCGTCTTTATAATGTTATTAATTCTTACCCTTTTAGAGTAAGACAACTGACAAAAAACTATATCTAAATCTAATGGAATGAAAATTTTGTATCACATATGTTGATATGTATAACAAAAATACTTACATGGATTCTTATTAAATTTTGTAGGACATGTATACTGAAAATCAAGGTTGACCTACAGGTTGGAGGCCCTCTTGATCTCCTTCCACCACTGCAAGAGGAGCTCGATTCACACCCCAAATAAGTGGGATTCCTATTTTTTTTTCCCTACTTGTAAGGTGAATTCTCCTTACCCTCAATAAAATGTACCTTATGTTATTTATTTCTACCCCTAATTTAAACACTCACAGATGAATAAGTCTAATTGCCAAGTTGCCAACGACTTGCGCACAATTGCACAAAGGAAGGGGAGTCAGTTGGCCTGGCAATCTGTCACATTATACTAATCAAAAGACCAAAATTAAAATAATGTTAAAGAAGGTTGAAATACTAATAATATAAAACAATATGTTAATGGATTTCTTAAAGCTTCAGGTTGGAAAGCCAATTCGAGGATTAAGTTTATTAAATTAAAGTGTAATGATTATTTATTTTCTAGGAAACTTTCATTGGCCAGGCCAGAGATTGTTAAATGGCTAAATAAATAAGTCAATGATGTAAACATTATAATAACATACATATGTACTTTAAACTATTGATCAACCAACTTGCAAGATCACAAAAAAAATTTACAGTCTTAAATATTAGAGAAGAACCACAATTTTTTATTTATTTTTTTATTTTATTTTTGGGAATTCTCTTTGGTAATCTTGTATATTTAAATTTAATTGCTTCTAGCATCAATGAATATTTTTTACTAAAATTTTAACTATAGTTAAAGTTGTTTGGTTAAATTAATTATTTTTTAATAATAAAAATTAAAAAAAACCCAAACTCCTCCCCTAGCCACCAGCAGCCCCTCCCCCTGCCAGCGGCCAGGCGCCCCACTCCTGCCCGGAGACGGTCGGCCTTCCCCACTTCGGTCGGCGACATAGCCTTCCTCGCCGCACCCAAAACTACCAGACAATCCAAACCCGTTTTCTGGGTTGGTTTTAAAACCCTAAACGAGTTTGGGTTTTTAGGTGTTTTTGAGTGGGTTTTAGGGTTTATGGGTCGGCGAACATGGGAGGGGGTCGACAAGGAGTGAGAGACACTAATACGTATGAAGTACAAAGTAGGCTTTTTTTTTCCACAAGAACTGAACTAAGATATTCCTCTTCTCATTAGCCCGTGAAAAGCGAGGCCCGTTTTAAGTGAGAATTACTAATAGTTGAGTTTGGCTAGTACCAAGACTACCAACTTGTTGTGGTGCATAGCCAAGGTGATATCTATCTATACTTACTATGTATAGTAAAATAATCACCAAAGAGGACACTTGGCATACTTTTGTGAAAAAATTTCCCTCCAAAATGCTATTTATTTATTTTCTATTAAAATTCTTTTATTAAATTTTATTTATGCAACACATAATTTAAGAATTTAAAAGATAGACATTAATAAATTCAAATTTGAAAAAAAAAATTGTTACATAAGTCATTTAATTTCAATTAACTATGTTTAATTCCAATCGACTATAAAGTCTATAATTATTAATAAATCTTATTTTATAAATCCGTGCATGACACGGGGCCAAAAACTAGTACTTGGCTAAAGTAGACCAATAGAGTGACTAAGCGAGCTTGTGTGTAAGTTGGGTTAGGCGGTTAGCCTTAGTACGCCAACTAACCGAGTTTGTTAATTAGCCCAGGCTAAATGGTCTAAACACTAGACAATTCATTAAATTAAAGGCTACAAGTTATTTAGTGAGTTAGGAGATTTTTAATTTATATATATATTTTTTTAATTTATATACTTGTATATAACATGGACTTATGGTATATGTGATCGAAAAATTGGCATGTTGGACCGATTTGATTTGATTTGAGTTGAGTTGGAGGTAAGTTCATACATTATCTTTTAACATGGACTTATGGAGCATCAAGTCAAATCAATTCAAGTTGGGCTTTTCTAAACCATTCAAGCCTTTTAATAGTGAGCTAATATGACGTTGCAGTGGGCTGTTTGAAGATTAAAACACTGGTATCATAACTGATCCAATCTCTTGCCCGTTTTCATGGTTGGACCATTCTTGAAAACCTAACATGATCTTTGACAAAAAAATTCTCAGTCTTGAAATAAAAAATAATTAAAAAAAAGGAAAATTTGTAAATTACCACCCATAAAGGGGTCTTATTTTGAAATTACCACCCATTAAAACTTTTATTTAAATAACCACCCATTAAATTAAAAAACATTTCAGATTACCACCTTTTATGAAATTCCGTTGGAAAATCTGGTTGTGGGCCCCACCTTATTAACTTCCTTCCTTTTTTTTTTCATTTCCCTCGACCTAACCTTCTGATTGAAACATTAAACTCAAAAAAACATCTTCTCTCATCAATTTCTTCAATTAATTCATCCAAAAGCATCAATCTTTCCCCTTTTTCTTCCTTTAATTATCTGTCAACTTTGCAATTACCCCTTAAGGGTTGAATCAGAATCCTAACATTTTTTTTTCTGCAAGAAATCACCATTTGACCGGAGCTTCACCTACGAGCTTGCATTTGCTGTTGAAGTCGCCATCTTGGGGTGTTTTCTGGGGACCAAAAGCGCGTAGGTGAAGCTCCTGTCAAATGGTGATGTCAATGGCGACGCTTGAGGTAAGCAATTGAGACCCTTTACAATTTCAGACACGTAGCCTAATTGCAAAAAAAAAACAACCCCAATTTTAAAGCCCAGGAACCCTAATTCCAAAATTGCAGAAAACCACCAATTTTATTGCCCCAGGAACCCTAATTCCAAAATTTTAGACATGTACCAGCAGCAATTTGAGGAAATTTGGATGAAATTTGGGGCAAAAGTTGTTAATTGATGTTGGATAATTTATAAAGAAAAAAAAAATCGAGGAGGGAAACATTCAAAAGAGTCAAATTCGCCATTTTTAGCCGTTATGTGGGGCCCTCAAACGGATTTACCACCGGAATTACAAAAAAGGTGGTAATCTGAAAAAAAAATTAATTTAATGGGTGGTTATTTAAAATGAAATTTTTAATGGGTGGTAATTTCAAAACAGGACCCCTTTTTGGGTGGTAATTTACAAATTTTCCAAAAAAAAAATATAAAAAAAAAAAAGTCACATAGCATTCGTGGAGTTTTAATTAAAAGTAAAAGTTTTTCTTAAAAAATGAAATTTGATTACGAGGTTTTTTTTTTTTGGCCAATGAATAAAAGAGGTTAATGCTTGAGACTTTGAGAGTACAAGGAGGAATTAAGGCAATCCCCTACTCCCAAGCAAATTTAGTTGGTAGGGTTTGAACTTGTGACCTCAAAGTTACATAGTGAGCTTCCCACCAACTTCACCAATCTTTGATTGGTAACTAAACTGGGGTTATTTTAAAACGTATTTATGCACTTTCATGGAATAAAACGTATTTAGGCAATCCCCTACTGTTCACGTAGGCTAGTTCGTTATTTTTTAATTTTTTCTAGTTTTCAATTTTTTTATGTAGTTAACTTTTTGGTTGTCAGTTTTCTTGATAATCATGACTTTAACAAGTTAGACTAATTTAAAATTTGATCCTAATATGACATAAACCATATGATTTTTCAAAACATAAAGCTGAAATTTAAAGTGATACCGAATGAGCCCTTAAGTAGCGGTTTAACCCTTAAATTACTATCTTAGGACCTTATTTTTTTGGGACTTGAATTGAGCAAGAACTTGGAGTACTACACACTCACCAAAAAAAAAAAAAAAAAAAAAAAAAAAAAAAAAAAAAACTGAGCTTATGTGGACCATGAATATAAGGTTTTTTTTTTTTGTTTTTTTTGTTTTTAAGAAATCATAAATTTATTTTGTTCCAATGCAAAAATGTAAAAAAGATTTTTAAAAAAACCATGTTTTTGTAAGGAATTAATCTAGTACCATAACTTCTATTTTGTTCAATTAATCCACTTCAATTGATGTTACTGTCTCCGTAAATAGCTTTTTGAAAAAATTGTTAATTTTTCTCACTTACTTATTGATAAGTAAAGGTATCATTGATCAAAGTTTTGCATTGACATGCGTATACGGTGTTTCACTTAAAATAAAAACGGATGTAATGGGTACGAGTAGTAAACAATAAAGAGCTAATGTAATTGGGTTATGTGTGAGAGAAAGAATTTAAAAAAACATTGGTCTCAGTTTTAAAATTGAGAGTTTTGCAAAATTTCAAAATAATAAAAATGTTGTATAGTAGATATTAAGTAATGACCTAAATCGAAGACAAGTGTGGTAAGGATTTAAGAATGATCGACCTAATATAATAAACATAAATAATTGTCATAATTTGTAAATGCTCGTATCTAATCTAATACTCCCTCCGTTTTTAAATACTTGCTCCACTTTCTATTTCCGTCCGTTTTAAATACTTGCTCCATTTTCTTTTTTGGAAAGCTTTAACAATATTTAATTCAATTCTCACACCTAATGGACCCAACATAATACTCTCTCTCATCCTATTCTCCTCTATTTTTGCTTTCAATTTTTTATTATCCCAATTAGGCCCCGTTCTTTAGAGCTGCTTTGCTCTGCTCTGCTCTGCTGAAATGTGCTTTGCTCTGCTGAAATCTGTTCTGTTTTGCTCTGCTATGCTCTACTTAAAATTAATACTTAATATTTAATTATTATAATAATAATTAATATTTAATAAGAATAATAATAAATAATTAATATTAATAATAATAATTAATACTTAATAATAATAATAACAATAATTAATGATTGATATTTAATAATAATAATAATAATAATAATAATAATAATTAATTATTAATATTTAATAATAATAATAATTAATTAATAATAATAATAATTAATATTTAATAATAATAATAGTAATAATAATAGTAATTATACTAATATTAATAATAATAATACTTATAACTAATAATATTAATTATAATAACAATAATTGATTTTTATAATAACAATTAATATTAAGATAATAACTACTCCCTCCGTCCCAAAAAGAATGACCCATTTGCATTAAAACACCACCAATTTGCAACAATATTTGTGCAAAATTAGCTTCCCCATATAAAAATTTCATCTTCCATGTTATTTTATTACTTTTTCTCTCTATTTTTTTACAAACCCCATGTAAATTTATCTTTCCAATATACTTTTACTTCTTTTTACTTAACTTCCTTAATACCCGCGTAATCAACCCAAATGGGTCGTTCTTTTTGGGACAGAGGGAGTAATATTTAAAGATAATACTAACTATAAATTTTTAATAATAATAATAATTAAATAATATTTAATAATAATAATTATTATAATTAATATAATAATAATAATAATAATTAATATTTAACTTTAAAAATTTAATGATTATAATAATAATGCGATGATGATAATAATAATAATAATAATAATAATAATAATAATAATAATAATAATAATAATAATAATAATTAATATTTAATAACAATAATAATAATAATAAATACTACTACTAATAATAATAATAATAAATATTTAATAATAATAATAATAATAATAATAATAATAATAATAATCAAATCTGCTCTGCTCGCTCGGCTCGGCTCTGCTCTGCTGAAATCTGCTCTGCTCTGCTCTGCTGAAATCTGTTCTGTTTTGTCCAGAAGCTCAAAAGAACAGGGCCTTACCCCACTACATTTATATTTTATTACTTTCTCCAATTTCTCCTAAAACTCTGCGCATGCAGAAATAAAACAAGTATTTAAAAACGAAGGGAGTAAGAAGTAAAAAAAAAAAAACAAGTGTTGCGAGTATTTAGACCATTCATAGACATTTATGGTTTCTACTTTCTAGCGGTTCGTGCCAAATTGCAAGGTTCAAATGTAAGAATATTTGTGTGCTTTCAAGACGACAAGGCAAGCAACAGAAACGCAAAGGAGCAGCAAGGCAGACAAACAGTCATCAGTCTCTCTCTCTCTCTTCACACTAGCCCTGCAATTTGCGCGCGCAAACCAGGTACCTTCTATTTTTGATTAATTTTGGGTACAATCTTGCATTTTCAACTAGTTTATGCTTTGAATTTTTCTGGGTTTTCTTGACATAATTCCTCACTCAATTTTTCTTCTGGGGTTTTTCTGGGTTTGTGTTTCTCAAGGGTTTCAAGAAAAAAACAGCGAAAAAGCTGGGAATTCACATGTACAGGTTAACAATGAAAGCGGTTGCTAGTTCAATGCCGCTGTCACTTCCAAAATGGCGCCCAGTTGTTCTTCTTCTACCTTCTTCACTCCACAGTTGCTCGTCTCTTCGTTCTTCTTCACTCCCAATGTACTCTCTCTCTCTCTAACTTTTGATTTTCTTTAGTCAATATTGTGGGGTTTTATGCAAATTATGAAATGGGTAATAATTGTTTGTTGGTCTGTTCAGCTTATTTTGTTGGGTTAATATATGTTTAAGGGAAAATTGGTATTGTATTAGTCAAATTATTAGGAGCAGGGTAGTTTGTGTGTAAGGATTTAATTTTGTTTGGGAAACATTTGCACTTGTTTGGCTAAAATTGAAGTACAGTATTTGTGTTGATACTTGTGTTAAGAGAGTGTATAGGATTTGTTGTGTTATGAGAGTGTTGCATAGATGTATGTTTCATGTTGGGTTTTTGTTATTGTTATATACAATGACTTGTTATTTACTGTAAAACGGCCTAAACGGGTATTATTCAAGGCGGAGTTTGTAGAATCTAGCCGTTGAGATTGAGGGAGAGGTGAATTCTAGTTCCAGTATGAGTATATAAGAAGTAGGATTGTATTATACTTATTTATACTATTATTGAGAAATGGATTAAAGTGAGCAATGTCAGTCTGTGAAAGTTTTTTAAAAAGTTTTTACTGCTTTGGGAGAGATATGATTTAAAAACAAAGTCTTGCAGTCGTTTCCTGACCGGTCTAGTTGTTATTCTACATAGGAAAGTAGATAGTGTATTCGGGCAATGTAGAATGTTGGGCGTTGTAGGTACGAGGAGCTTTTTTGAGGTATTCGAGATAGGTGGATCCGTGGATGGCATAAATAAAGAGTACTTTGGTAGGAACTAGGAAGCAATTGTAGTTTTTTGCTGGTAGTTTTTACAAAGATCTATGATAAGTATATGTACAATTATTTCGGATATAGTAACACTAACACCTGAGGGTGATTAGCCGGGATGGCAATTGGAAATCAGCTAATAAATAAGTTTGAACTGTGGGATCAAATTACCTATAAGCATTTTAAAATAAGATGTACTATGTTAAGAAGCAATTGCAACAAGTACAAAAATACCTATTCAATTGACATCTGTCAAATCTTAAACCTTTTTATCCTAAGTTTGACATCTAATTGTTTGTCATCAAAATTATGTCAAAGGTTTAAATGGGTCATATTTTTTTTGTACATTTGTCTTTATTCGACTCATTATTTTCTTTTCTTGTTTTGTTCCTTGAAACGAAAAGATGTATGATGACATTCACTTTTACCTTCTTCCCCTTCCTCCTCTCCCCTTCCAAATAGGGGGAAAAAAAAAAGAAAAGAAATTTGATTTGTGCTATTGCTTAGTTGCAGAAGCAGACAGAGTGAAGGAGTGCAATATTACAGAGATAAAGAAGCTCTGAAAGGAACAACTAGGAAAAACAAGAAAGCTAAAGAATGGAAAGATGTTCTGAGCGAAAAGGACAATTCCCATGTTTTCTGGTGGAAAGAGGTCCTTAGCTATGTGCTTTCTCATTGACATTCATCCCTGCCCATATACATGTCTCTGATGTCTACACTTGTTTACATGTGCACACAAATTTGTATATTTCAACACTTTTATGCATTTCTTTATTTATACATAGCTTACATCTATATTCTTCCGTGTTCCTATGTTGTAGAAATTAGGTGCATGCAGGAAACCTTCAACAGTTCAACTTATTAAGAGACTTGTCTACTCAAACTTGCTTGGGTTGGATGTTAACTTGAAAAATGGGAGGTAAGCTAATATAACTGTCAGTTATTAACTGATTGTTTTTTCTGAACTTTGGCATTTTTCTTTGTGAAATTAAATTTCTTAGATAAATGCTTTTCTGTTGCTTGTATTAGATGTTGACTGGAAGTTAGGGGGTAAGTTTGGAATAGTAGATTCCATTTTGTTTTGGTTCCACATTTATATCTGTTTTTTTGGTGACTGATTTTTGAATAAATCATATATAGATCCTTGTCATCAGAGGAATGATGACAAGTTGTTCAGCCTTTATATACTTACATGGAATATCTTTTCTTTATGCAGTTTAAAAGAAGGGAACCTTAACTGGGAAATGTTACAGTTCAAGTCAAGGTTTCCACGTGAAGTTCTGCTATGTAGAGTATGCCTTCATCTGATTTACTGCCCTTGTTGTTATCACACTTAGCTTCATAATCCTCTGCAGTGGTAGGTTAACTTATACCTTCTTTCCATTTCCTTTTTTCAGGTTGGGGATTTTTATGAAGCCATTGGTATCGATGCTTGTGTTCTTGTTGAATATGCTGGCTTAAATCCATTTGGTGGCTTGCGCACGGATAGTGTTCCAAGAGCTGGCTGTCCTGTGGTGGTATTGAAATGACTTCTCTTTTTGTTCCTGATAATTTCATCATCTCATGCTATGTGGGAGCACATGACATAGCTTCTACTTTGTTTTAACTGTTACTATAGTAGCAGGATTGCAGGAATGTGAACTAATTTGAAACCTGTGTTTTATTCTGGATACTGTCCAGCTTATTCAGTGCTTTGTTAAAAGGAAAGGTCCCTCTGTGTCTTTTCCTTTTCTTTTCAGTACTAAGACTACTAACTGGTAGAGACGTAGAGTCGTTTCATGATTATCTAGTTTCCAAAATAAGATATATCTATGTTTATGTTATATTTTGTATTGCTGTCAAGTGGGCTTATTCCCTTGCCTTTATTTTTACTCATTTAATACTAAGAACAAATGGGTTTTGAACATGCTGTGTTTTATAAGGACATCTCAGAATAAATAGAAGCCTTTTGGGGCTTATAATTATATCCTTCAGAAAGGGCTAGCTCATAGCCAATTTTTTCACTTCTCCCTATGATTAATTCAGATATGTCAGAAAATAATGTTTCATAAGACCCTTTTATTTTATTTTATTTTGAGGAAAATGTTCATAAGACTAAAATTTATTTATACCTCTGTCAAATATGGAGGTTTGTAAAGATATCTTTATTTTACTCTGGCATTGCTGTGAACTTTGCATGCTTGATAATTCAGCACCCCCCCCCCCCAAAAAAAAAAAAGTGTTTATTTGCCTGGGGATAATTTACTGATTCTTTAATGGAAATCTCTACTTTCTTTATTTGGGTTCTCAAGTGAATTTATCTCTTTTTGTCTGCATGCCAATTCTCCTATGAGATTTACTGTATATAATGTACTTTTGCAGAATTTGCAACAAACATTGGACGACCTGACTCGCAATGGCTATTCTGTTGTGAGTATTCTAAATACTATTGTATTGTTTAAAGCTGTCTCCATTAACATTAATAGATCTACATATAGTCTCATATTTAATCCATGAAGAAGTCAAAAGCTTATTACATGAATGGCTCTACTAGCCTGCTAAGTGTTCCAATGACATACTTGTCTTTAACTTATCCCTTGATGTGTTTAGGACTTTAGGGTCTTTGTCTTTTGTAGAATTGAAAAACTAAGAGCAGAAGAATTGTCTTCTGTTTATATTGTACTTTAGGTTAGTTGACTGACTGTACATACCAGTATTTATTAATTCCATATAATTGCCTGAAAGTTTCCTTCAAAAATTTTCCTTTTGAAATGACTTTAAATTAAAAAAAAAAAGTACAATTATTCTTAAAATATGAGTTATGTTATGGCACTCCACATGAAAGGCATATAAGAATCTGAATTGAATTGGAAAATTTTTATGAGTTGCTCACCTGGTATTTTTTGTATAATTTGATTAGCCAAACAATTTGGTTTTCCTTTGCAGTGCATAGTTGAGGAAGTGCAGGGTCCAACTCAATCTCGTTCTCGGAAGGGTCGTTTTATATCTGGGTATATATATGTATATGATATTTTGGATTCACTTTTCTTTTTCCAATCAATTATTTCTGAGTTTGCTTTACTGGCTTTTCCTTTATGGGCCTTGTGGCGCCTTTGATGAGGAGTCGTTTAACATTGTTATGCTGTTCAAGAATCATGTCATATAACTGACTACTGTTGTTGGTTGAAACCTATGGATTTTGAAGGGACAATCACTTAAGTTAAGTAGGTAATGTGATTTTGAAAAAGGTGTCAAATCCCTTGTGAATCATGAAACCGCTTAAAAAGTTAAAAAGTAGTAATGGTCTGATATTGGGGTTTGAATTTTCCATTGTTATGCACAATCTTTGTACTCCCTTGCATTGCATGAGGAACATGAGGTCCATGACTGACAGTTTTGTCTGGAAGTGGTATCACAGAATACATTGAGTTGTCTCTATTTTTTACAGAAACTAGGATATATATATATAAGGTTGAAAGTAGCTCTCCCTAATGACGACATGTTATATTTTTTCACTACTGTGCCAAAAAGAGGTTGGAAAAGAATGTCACCTCTCCCTAGTTGGGATGCTGTTGTTTTCAAGTCCTCTATTTCAAATGGGCAAGTTTTAGTATTTTTTTTTTAGAGAGAGAGGGAGAGAGAGAGAGAGATTGCCTGGAAGGAGCAAATTAGCAAAATGAACATCTTGTTATATTGCTTTCATTCCTTGAATTTCATCCTTCACATTTGCAAGAAAAGTTGTTAGCCAATGAGATGGTTTCTGTGGCATGACTTCATCTGCACTTGGGGTGGTGGTTGTCTTGAAAGCATCAATTATTTACCTATTAAAAGATCCTTGCTGATGATAGGATGCCTGCTGGTTATCAATATTTTCATAATCCCATTCTTAGCTAAAGTTCCTCCTATGTCCTGTTTTGTCTGTGACTTTCTACCCATTATTGCTCAACAGCAAAGGTTGCTTTTCAGAGGTGCATGAATATATTGGTCAAAGGAAATGGATGTCTGTGTATGTTGTCTTAAGCTTGGATTTGCTGGGTTTCAGTGTGAGCTAACTTGTTTTTGATGCTTAGGCACGCCCATCCAGGAAGCCCATATGTATTTGGCCATGTTGGGGTTGATCGTGACCTTGATTTTCCTGAACCAATGCCTGTTGTTGGTAAGAGAGAAGTTGAATATGTTAATTATATCTTTGTTTGGTTGTGCTATGTCAAGATAACTTTTTTTGAAACACTTTGGTAGTGCTTTTTAGTTTTGGATTGAAGTTCAAAAATAATAATGAATATGGTGGACTAGCTCTTACTTCAGTTAATGATGCTGTAGCTCCTGTTCTTGTTATACTTTTTTCTTTTGAGTGGGTGGTCTGGGTTAAAAACTTAAAATTTCCTGTTAAGTGTACTGTTTTTGGATATCTTTCTTTCTTTGGTTGGCATCTTGGTCAAAATTATTCTTCCCCTTGTTGAATTTTTTCTGCAACCTATTGAGACTAATGATTTACTGAGTATTTGATTTGATTTCTGTTTTCAGGGGTGTCTCGTTCTGCAAAAGGCTATTCTTTAACCTCAGTCTTGGAGACTTTGAAAACATTTTCTGTTGAGGATGGCTTAACTGAAGAAGCCTTAGTCACAAAGCTCCGCACTTGTCACTGCCATTATTTGTTTCTCCACAAATCATTGAAGCACAACTCTTCAGGTGTGCATCTTTGCCTTCAAGTCATGTATTTATATGTGAATATCCTATTCTCATGCCTTGTATTCAGATGCTCCAGTTGTGGTGTTAATATCGCTGATGCTTTGCTATCCTTTTGCTCTAGGTTTTAATTTCTCTAGAACATACTTTGCAGAGTTGATGAACACATCCTTTTTTGTTTGTAATCTTCAATGATACTTTATCAATCCCCAATAGTGCTTACTCTTGACATACACTGTGTATTTGGGTTTGATTTGTCGTCTATGGACCACTTATATTGAAGTAATTGGATAAACATTATTCAAGTCATATTATACGTAGTAGTAAATAGCTATTGATTTTAGAAGCTATTGACAGTTGTTGAATGAATTAATGTCACCAATTTCCCTAATTACAGAATCAGATGCTTCATGCTTCCCTTGAAGAACCAATAATTATTCTTTGTTTTTTGGTTCTTTAGCCCTCTGTAAACTAATCAGGGTTTAAGGGTACATGCACTTTGAGTCACGATCTTGCCAGTTGCAGGATCATACTGGGTGGTGATTTTGGCTTCATTATTATAGGGTATTTTGGATGGAAATTTTTATGAAATTAAATTTTAGTTTTTACAATTGAACAATTCCTTTTCTCACATGAAGATGCTTTGATTCAGGAACTTGTCGCTGGGGAGAATTTGGTGAGGGAGGATTGCTGTGGGCAGAATGCAGCTCTCGATACTTCGAATGGTTTGAAGGTGACCCCGTCAAAGAGCTTTTGCTCAAGGTTGATTGCTTGAAGAAGCTAATGACTGGATATCTTATGCCTATCCTTTTGTTAGTTCTGTATGATGTTTTTCTGTGTTATGTTTAAGCTTAAGTTAACATGCAGGTGAAGGAGCTTTATGGTCTCGAAGATGTAGTTGTATTCAGAAATATAGCCGTTCCTTCTGAAAAAAGGCCCCGTCCTTTACACCTTGGAACTGCCACACAGATTGGTTGGTGCAATTTGTAATATTATTTAGCTCTTGACTTTCTCTCTCTCTCTCTCTCTGTTTTTTTTTTTTTTTTTTTTTTTTTTTTTGGTCATGTATATTTTTGATGTCTTCAGGTGCCATACCAACAGAAGGTATACCTTGTTTGCTAAAAGTGTTACTTCCATCAGGTTGCACTGGTTTGCCCCAATCGTAAGTAGTTTATTTTCTTTATGTTGTTGAATCATTGTTCATCTTATGTAATTTGTCGGTATGAAAAATCTGCCTTCTACTTTTTAGAAACATGAACTGGAATGCTTTTTGAAGGTTTAGGGCTTGTATGGATTTGCTTCCTTTTTAATTGCCCTGAATCTTTTCAATATAGTGATAAAGTGTATAATTGATATAGCTTTAGCCTTGTTTTACCAAACGAATCTCTTATCTTATAAATTTAAGCATGCACTGATGGTCATCCAGTTTCTTCACAAGTCTTTTTTTACTGGCCCCAACCAATCCTTACCTTGTGGGATTATAGCTTTATTGGGATTTTGAGTGCTATTATCTCAAAATTGAAAATTTTGTTTCAGGTATGTTAGAGATCTTCTTCTTAATCCTCCTGCTTATGCTGTAGCAGCTACAATTCAAGGTATGTAGATATAGGCTTGAGGCCATGAAGTAAGACTTGGGGTAACCAGCTGCCAACGTATATTTTTGGCTTTCAAATGGCTGGATTGATTGTTTTTGATTCATTGAAAGAAATATATTGAAACTAACATGTAAACTAATATGTCAGTGCTTGTTATAATAGTCTGATAGAATGCCTGTACACTGCAATGTCATTGAATTGCTAAAACAGACTCTATTAAGTACTTTGCAAGTACCGTAGAGTTTATTTTACTAATGCATCAACATCAACACTAACATCAACTTCTATATTATGTCAATGCTTTGAAGACACTCCCACCTATTGCTAGGTTTGAGGGGTTGGATGTATGCCGCCCTACCCCTATTTTATTATAACTGAGAGGTATTTTCCATTTGACTCTTGATCTAAAATTAACAAATGTCAGTAGTTTCAGCACCCAGTATTCTTTTCATTACCCCATCTGAATTAGAAGCAGATACTTTGATTTAATATATGATTTACACTTATGAAATTATCTAAGACCTTATGGATTCTCTATGATGTAGCTGTCTAATGTACCTCTAAATTATTTGCAGAAATATGCAAACGCATGAGCATTGTGACATGCTCAATACCTGAGTTCACATGTGTATCATCTGCAAAGGTTATCCTCTAGTCTCCTTAATATATGATTTATCCATTTGTACTGATTTAGCATTATCTCTAGGCTTCTGGTCTGGTAAATATCCGAAGTTTCCCTCATTGTTCATCATTTCTGTCTTGACTTTGTATTCATCTGCCTATATGGTTTATCTAGTTAGTCTTGTTAAACTCAAAGATTTTTGTAGATTCCATGTCCATTCTTCTGTCTTAAAGTCAAAACATGTGGTATCCCCCATCCCTGGGAATGCAGTAAGCTAATCAATACATTTACAACTAGGATCTAATTGAAATTGTATATCTTAGTCTGAGGATACATCTTAGTCTCCTACACTCATCCTTGCCTCAAGGAAGAGCCTGTGAGAGGCTATGTGTCTACTTCAGAAGCGATTTGTTTCCACATGTTTAAGTGATCCGCATGGCAATCATAAAAGAGTATAGGATGCAAAACTTCAGCTTTAAAATCAAAACATTCATTTTCAGAATACAGAGCTACTGAGCTACACATTTAATGACTATATGAGTGATGTGCATGTAATGTGTGATGACTCAAAAGTCACTGATGCAGTGCATTGCAAAGTATTTAAAATAATCAAGTGTATGGTGCATATGCTCCTTAAATGCGTATGTACCATCAACACATCTTTATACCCATTTTCTGTGTTTGTTAGACACAAACTAGCTGTGGACCTTTCATAGAATTGCATGCTGCAGGTGCTCTAATAGACTACTGCTTTGTTCTTTTCTAGTTGTGAGTGTTTCTCCAAGATATGATATGTAGGGTAAGCGGTAACCAAATAATCTGTAAGCAGTAATGGCTTGCTTAAATTGCAAACCCTCTTTTTTTTTTCTTTACCTGTCTTCTTGATATTGATCTGCTGCATAGAACCTTCTTCCTTTCTGTATATAAACATATGCATGTCTGTATGATTGTATCCGTGCATCAGGCATCTCATCATCTTTTTTTCCTTTCTGAAAGTGCTTGTTTTTCCATCCACTCTTTTGAGCAAGATATTGTTGGATATCTAATTGTGGATTTTTCATCTGCAGCTTGTCAAGTTACTAGAGCTGAGAGAGGCTAATCATATTGAGTTCTGCAGAATAAAGAATGTTGCTGAAGAAATATTGCAGTTGCATGATAAATATGAGCTTCGTGAGGTCCTCGAATTATTGATGGTTCCTACTTCGGTGGCAACTGGATTGAACCTCGAATTTGACACACTAGTGAGTTTGCAAAAGATTATCTTTTTCAAAAGTGACTACTTATATTATATGCTCTTTTATGTTTTTGCAATTAAAATTAGGAGCTGACTAAGAATATGATACAATGGATTGGAATTTATACTACTTGAAGACAGAAGGAAGCTGCCTCTTTAATGGACTAGTCCTAATTGTGGGGCATAGTGTCTGAACTGTTAATCTGAAAATGTAGATGTTACGGATCTAGCTTTTTGATGTTACAGGCATAAATGCATAATTAGTTGCACTGGTAGGGACTGATGTGAAGCTGAATGAAAAGATATTTAGTCAAATAGGCAACCTTTAAGTTGATATCAAAATGAAATGAATTGATGAATGGTCTTTTGAAAACAGATCTTTATTTTTATTTTGGGTGAGGGGGATGTAGTATGTCAACCATTGAACTGGCACTCCGAATTTTTGCTATGCTAGCTAATAACTTTTATGGAATTTGTATTTCATCATGAGTGTTGGTTTTGTTGGCTAACAGTTTTTTTTTTTTTTTTTTTTTTTTTTTTTATTATTATTTTTTTTTAATATGTTAAATTTTCTTCCAGGTTAATGATTGTGAATGGGTGTCACGTAGAATTGGTGAGCTTATTTCACTAGATGGTGAACTTGAGCAACAATTAAGTTCTTTCCCGCATATTCCAAGTGATTTTTTTGAAGACATTGAATCTTCTTGGAAAGGGCGCGTGAAAAGAAAGCATATGGAAGATTTTTATGAAAAAGTTGATGAAGCAGCCAAGGTCCTTGATATGGCGGTAGGTGCATATATCTCCTGGATTTTGATTGTGCTCTTCCATAGCTGTCTTTGTTTCACAATACTTCATTTGTTGGATTCCAAATTCTGCAATGAAGTCTGGATGGTGTACGGAGACAGAATCACAAAATATTGACCGTTCTGATAAATGATACTCTAATGGTACATTATTCAGGCTTGTTACCAATTCCTGCTATTGTGCTCTTTCATAACTACTCTGTATGGATTTTATGTTTAGTTAGACTAAATTTTACAATGCTCTCAGGAGCATGATGCTCATCATGATCACAATAGAACATGCAGTTTAAAATTTTTAGAAAATAGAGAAATTTGTTTGCATGGTTAATTTTTTTTTTTTCTTTCTAAAATATATGTACATATTCTTCTCAACACAATTACATATTATGCACATAAACAAATTGATATTGTTGCTGTTGAAAAAATACGCAATAGCAATTTAGTTAAAGTGAATTTGACACGCTGCAATGTTATTCTGGTTGCAGCTGCATGTTCTTTATACGCACTTCCTTTGCATCATACATTCATTCTCTTTCTATCATACGGGGATCATGATGTAATTTGAGCAAAGTCATGTTTAAATTTATGTGTCAAGACGTGATTTCTCCGAGAAAAAAAGTATATGAAACCATCAACCAAGCTCCTTGCATGAGGATTCTACTTTTGACAGGGGGTTAAATCTTAATTGTTTGTATCCTTGCTCCTGTGACCAAAGAATTGAATAGCACTCCAGTTTGCCTTGGATTGGAGTATACAAACACATTTAGGTTTGTTAATGGGGATGCTTATTGTAGCTGTCATATTTTAGAGCTCTGTCCTGCTAATTTGGGTTAAATGCATCTATTCATCACTCCACATGACTCAATTGCTGTTGTCTTTTTTGTATTTGTTACAGTTTCTAAACGGAATTTACAGACTTACAGCATAAGATACCTTCCAATGACCATTTGTGCCTTTTCATAATTTAGGTATCGGAGGATTTTCTACCCATTATTTCAAGGATAAGAGCTTCTATAGCGCCACTTGGGGGGCCAAAGGGTGAAATTCTTTATGCTCGAGAACATGAGGCTGTTTGGTTTAAAGGAAAGCGGTTTGTACCATCAGTATGGTCTGGGACCCCAGGGGAGCAACAAATTAAACAGCTGAAACATGCATTAGATTCGAAAGGGAAGAAAGTCAGTGAAGAATGGTTTACCACGACAAAGGTGGAGGATGCATTGATGAGGTTTGCTTCTGATTTGTAACTAGAATTGAATAATGATTTTTTTTTTAAAATCATGGAATAATGATTTAACATTGAAAAATGCTTAAGAAATAAGTTTTGGGTTTCAGGTACCATGAAGCTAATGAAAAGGCTAGAGCCAAAGTTCTTGAACTGCTGAGGGGTCTGTCTGCTGAGTTGCAACATAAAATTAATGTTCTTGTCTTTGCATCCATGATGCTTGTTATTGCAAAGGCTCTATTTTCACACGTCAGGTTAGTGTTGCAGAGTTGCACATTCTAGACTCTTATTATCTGTCAGTACTCTTGCTATCTTTCAAAGCAGTTTAAATTTTCCTTAATAGTTGACTTAGGATGGTATTCCTTGGTTGATGTAATTAATGGCTTTATCAAGTCTTTTTGCTAGGGAATCTTTATTGCTAAGGTGTATGACTCTTATATATGTGTCTCAGGACATTTGGCAAAAGTGATAATATGAGCACTGTTTATGCCAGGCAGAGAGATTGAGCTTCATATTTAATAAAATTTAAACCTTCTGGCATTTAACATCTACTAGTTGTTGCCCGTCCAAAAAAAACATCTAGTCGTTTTAACCAGCCAGTTGCAATGTCTTCACAGTTGATCCTTGATACATGTGTAACTGAGTTTCTTTTTATTTTTATCTTAGCAAAATTTCTAATATTAGGACTACGTTTTTGCCATCTGAGAGCTGGAAAATTTGGACACCAGATCAAGTAATGCAACTAATACATGCCAATCATTATTTGTATTTGCAGTGAAGGAAGGAGAAGGAAATGGGTCTTTCCTACGCTGGTGGAATTTAGCAGCTCACAGGTAGTATTCCTGATTCCGACGACCCCTCCCCCCCCCCCCCCCCCCTCCCCTAAAAAAACAAAGAAGAATCCCTCCTTCCTTCTCCTACCCTTTCCTGAAGTACTGATCCTTCCTCTTGCCAACTGGGTCTTTGATGTATCCATGTCTGTATACAGAATGGAAAGCTGGATGGTGAATCCTTAAGCATGGAGATGACTGGTCTATCCCCGTACTGGTTTGATATAGCTCAAGGCAATGCAGTGTGCAATACTGTCAACATGAAATCATTATTCCTTCTAACAGGACCAAACGGAGGTGGTAAATCAAGTTTATTGAGATCAGTCTGTGCAGCCGCTTTACTTGGAATATGTGGGTTTATGGTTCCTGCAGAGTCTGCTTCAATCCCACATTTTGATGCTGTTATTCTTCACATGAAATCCTATGATAGCCCTGTTGATGGGAAAAGCTCTTTTCAGGTATGTCACCTGGGATATCTATAAAATAGAAGATTTTAAAGAATAAATACCTAGTGGCTAGTCTGCAATTACATTCAGTTGTTTATGCCTGGACTGCAATCAAATTTCTGATTTAAATGAAATTTTTGAATACAAAAAATTCAGATAGAAATGTCAGAGATGCGTTCACTACTATCTGCAACAACTTCAAGAAGTCTTGTTCTCATAGATGAAATCTGTCGAGGAACAGAAACAGCAAAAGGAACTTGTATTGCAGGTAGTATTGTTGAAACTCTGGATGCAATTGGTTGTTTGGGCATCGTATCAACTCACTTGCATGGAATCTTTGATTTGCCACTGAGAAGAAGCAAATCTGTTAACAAAGCAATGAGTGCAGAATTTGTTGATGGTCAAACAATACCAACTTGGAAGTTAGTAGATGGAATCTGTAAAGAGAGCCTCGCATTTGAAACTGCCCAAAGAGAAGGGGTACCTGAAACACTAGTCAAACGAGCTGAAGAATTATATCTCTCTGTATATGCAAATGAGATGCCTTTGAAATATGACAAATCTGATTGTTTTGGCTCTACTGCTATTGTGAATAACTCTAATGAAGCTCACTGCGACATGAGTACTTCCTTAACCAACCTAAACTTGGCTACCCAAGTGGAAACTCTAAAAAGAGAAGTCTATAATGCTGTTACTGCCATATGCAAGAAGAAGTTGGCTGAGCTTCATAAAATGGCAGACTCGTCTCAAATTCCAGAGATTAATTGCATTTTTATTGCTGCTAAGGAGCAGCCACCTCCATCAACAATAGGTGCTTCAAGTGTTTATATCATGTTGCGCCCGGATAAGAAATTATATGTTGGAGAGGTAAATTTATGCATTATATTATACAAAAATATTTGGAAAAAATAAATAGGCAATTAAAGGAGCTCTTTTTTTGGCTGAAATTCTAATACTTGCCATTTAGGCAAAAACTTTACCAAGATTATCATCCATTCCTAGCTTCATCATGCTGAAATCTTACATATATGTACTTCTGTAGATACTAGTATGTAAAAAAATCAACAAACCCTAATTTTTATTGAATTTCATGGTGCTGCAGACTGATGATCTCCAAGGTCGAGTCCAAGCACATCGATTAAAGGATGGCATGCAGAATGCTGCATTCCTTTCATTCGTAGTCCAAGGAAAGAGTGTAGCTTGCCAGCTTGAGACCCTTCTGATCAATCAGCTTCCGAAACGAGGTTTCTTCCTCACTAATATTGCTGATGGCAAACACCGAAACTTTGGTACATGTGATTCCATCTTAGAACCAGTTACTGTGTGTAAATGAATGTGCAGTTATCTCATTCAAAATTTTGGTTGGATTCTAGGGATCAAGGGGGTGTATATTGTATTGGCCCTTATGAAATGTATTTTGTATGGAAGGAGTAGGACTGTAGGACTGTAGGAGATGTATATTGTTCATAATTAACTGGCTGGTGGAAGCAACAATTTTGTTCATAATGCCGAGTTGCCCCACCAGTGCACTTCCTTACTTGAGTTGAAGCATTTATCTAGCAATGTTCCACTTCCATTTTGTCTGATTTGATTTCCTTTCGAAACTTCTAAAATATTTGTTTGAGGGTTTATTCTTACACAAGTATTAGGGACTCAGGGTATTGTACTTCGTGCAGTGGTCCTCTCTTGGTACTGAAAGAGTTCATCCGGTCACTTCCAATATTCCCAACCACTGCAAAGACCAAGCTAAAATTCTGTCCTCGACTAAACCCAGAAGTAGCATTCGTTTAGGATCAGACAACACAGGTACTTGTTATCACGCAATGTGTTAAAATCGGGTGAATTACTTCAGAGGCGGTGTGGTGATTGGCCATTTTTCTTTAAAAATAATTTATGGAAATAATGTTTTAAAAAATATTCCTGTGAATGGAGTTTAGACCACAATTTTTTATTTGCGCAATCTAAATTTTTATTGCACTTTTTCTTTTTTATGACTAATTTATAACAAGGTTAGTGAATGGTGGTTAGAGCTTCCTTCCCGATTCCAGGAAATTTCGGGATCGATTTTCATCACCCGCCCTTGTGGCTCTCTAAACACCAAAAACAATAACAAGGTTGCACTTAAACAATAGCACCTGATGACATAATACTCCATTCTTTAGTCATCACGAGCAAATTGCAGCCCTATTAATATAGACCCAAGGCCCCTATTATTATATCCGCTATTAGTTGCCTTAAAGTTAGACAGTTAACAAGGCTCGGTTCAAGATAAATACGCAAACTTTGAGCAAATTTGAATTTTCACAACAGAAGAATTGGTTACGATGAATGCCACCTTTAGCTACAGCTTTGAGTTGACAGAATTATTCTAAATATAGATCATAAATTACAGTACAAAACTGTTATTCCCAAATTGGAAACAACCTACCACATATCATAGCATGCTATGCAAAATTGTGCTTGGTTTCTCGGTCATCCTCCACATGAATGAATTGTCAGGATTTTATGCTCCCAGTACTTGGAGGGAGCTACTATTGAATATCGGCCATTGGGCTTTCATGCGACAATGCAGACTCAAACAGCAGCAGGAATTGAAGAGTCCACCGACTTCATCACCTGTTCACCCATCTCTTTGCATCCAACTAATTTCTGTAAGCAGTAGTCAATTACATATTAGTCATTAACTAAAGAAAGATTTACAAGAGAAGAAAAAATGTAATGATCCCAATAGTAAGTAATTAGTCATACATTATATTCAAATTTAGAAACTAATGTCACAAGATTTGTACATTGTAAAATGAATGCTTTCGCAAACCAGAAGCAAATGGACTTATGTACACGACCTGATGATGTGTACCAATTTTTTAAACTAGCATTACCAATTTCATTATATAGTGTACATTGAAAAAGTTCAATTCAACTGCACCTTTTGTTTTATTTGAAGGAAGGAGAAAATAGAAAAGTGTAGTGTGTGAACTTGTGGAAAACCCGGCCGCTACACTACAATCCTCCCCCCCCCCCCCCCCCCCAAAAAAAAAGGCAACCAAAGAAAAAAAAAATTATATAAAATATAAAACTTACCAAGTACAATTCTATATACAACAATAATGTAAACATGCAGAATGTGGAATTTATATAACAATTCATTAAGTAAAGGAAATTTTGTTTTTTACCACCTCACAAAAACACGAAAATCTCTTTTACCACCTCCCAAAAAAAGTATTTTACTTTACCACCTCATAAAAAACACGAAAATAGGTTTTACCACCACTTAACGGTTTCCATCCAAAAATTCCGTTAAGTGTAGCCCACAGTAACACGTGTCAGCATTTTATTTGTTAAAAAAAAAAAGAGAAATTAAAAAAAAAAAAAACAAAAATCCTAAAACTACTCCAGCCAACACCGCAGCACCACCCCCGCGCCACCGCCGCCTTCCCCCCAACTCACCGCACCCCTCCCCGAAACCACCACCCGCGTCGCACCACTAGCCCCAACCCACCTAAATCCTCCCCCTCCCTTCCCCACAACCGTATCGCCTCCAAAAACCACCAAACCCAAAACTCATCCCCCCAAAAACGACCACGAATTTGACCTTAAAAGGCTGAAATCGGCCGATCAAGGCCACTGAGCCCCAAAACCGGCCGATTTCGGCCATTTGTGGCCAGATTCGTGGCCGTGGTGGGGATCTAGGGTTTTGGGTTTGGTTGTTTTGGGGGCGACGCGGTTGTGGGAAAGGGAGGGGGAGGGTTCAGGTGGGTTGGGGCTGGTGGTGCGACGCGGGTGGTGGTTTCGGGGAGGGTTGTGGTGAATTGGGGGGAAGGGGGTGGTGGCGCGATGGTGGCGCTGTGGTGGTGGCTGGGTAGTTTTAGGTTTTTCTTTTTTTTTTTTTTTTTTTTTTTTTTTTTTCTTTTTTTTTTTATTTTTTTCTTTTTTTGGCCAATAATAACACGACACGTGGCTTTATGGGCCCACTTAACGGATTCCTAAACGGAATCAGTTCAATGGTGGTAAAACCTATTTTCGTGTTTTTTATGAGGTGGTAAAGTAAAATACTTTTTTTGGGAGGTGGTAAAAGAGATTTTCGTGTTTTTGTGAGGTGGTAAAAAACAAAATACCCTTAAGTAAACATACATTTCCAGCTGAGTATATGTCACCAGTTCGGAATCCCCTATTTAGGGTCTCCATAACAGCTGCCTCAATCCTGTCTGCGGCCTTGCTTTCCCCAAGACCATACCGCAAAAGCATTGCAGCACTTAAGATCGTTGCCAATGGATTTGCCTTGTCCTTGATTTTTCAACAAGTCAAAATCAGTTTCCATTCTATATTTAAGCTAAATTAAGATTCAATAAGTCAAAAGTCCAACCTGTCCGGCAATGTCAGGAGCAGAGCCATGTATAGGTTCAAAAAGTCCAGGTCCCTATATAAATCACAAAACTAAGTCCTTAGTCATATAAAATAAATCCTAACTATTAAAACACCAATTATTGGGAGAAAAAAAAGCAAAAAAATAGCAATTATTGACACCAAATTAGACTCCCATACCGATTGACCTATGCTTGCAGAAGGAAGCATTCCAATACTCCCACTAATCATTGAAGCCTCGTCAGATAATATATCACCAAATATGTTGTTGGTTAAAATAGTGTCAAACTGCACAAATAAATCAATCGACACTGTCAGTAATGGAGAAAAGAAAAGAGAGAGGAAAGAAAATAAGACTGTTAAATGCTTAGTGACTTTGGGCTGGTAAGGGTGAATAGATGAATAAAATACCTGTTTTGGATCACGAATAAGTTGCATTGCTGCATTATCAATATACATATGTGAAAGCTCGACATCAGGGTAGTCCACTGCCATATCCGTAACTCTTTTCCTCCAAAGCATAGATGCCTGACTAAATTGTATAGAAATGAGACTTAACAATAGATATGGTATAATAATTAGAAATTAACCTTATGAAAAACTTCACCGCAACATATAATCCGAAATATGTGCTTTGTAGGACTTAATGCAACCAAATCATGCACCAATATCTCTAAAAGTATTAAATTAGAAAGTAACAGTCTTTGTGCCTTTATGCCTAAATATATATATTTTTTTAAAAAAAAATTATTTACACCAAGCCTTTGTGGTTGCAATTGAATATTAGTAGAACAACTTGTTTACGGGAGTACGGGACTGGTAATTATTATACACTAGCTTGTCTGAGAATTACAGCAAAATCTGCATAAGGTCCATCAAGATGCAATGCTGACAAGATAGTGTCAAAACACAATAAGGCATCCCACAAATATTATATAGAAAATAAGTAAACAGCCCTTTCAAATTCTGCACAAAGAAAAGGTGCCTGATAGTAGTTATAACTCAGAACTTTCTAGCCATATTCATTCTATTCATTGGGTTTTAGAGCGCTTTATACCATACTGTCACTTGCCAGTATAGCTAATCCACATGATATGCACACAACAAAGAAAAATAAAAATAAAGTCACCCAAAAGACTAAAAAAATTCTTATTAGTCACCAGCACCACAAACCTCTAGAACATTGGCTTTATCAACAGAGCACAGTTTCCCACGCCTCTTTCTAGCAGTCTCAAAAGCAACACGAGCAATACGGTCAATCTGCCAAAAGAAAATTTTGATAAACAGTTTAATGGATGTGAGATCATGAATTACAGATATAAATGCAACATCATTGAAGAAGGGATCAGAGTACAAAAAGTCGCTATTCCCAACTCCAATAATATTTTTTCTTTGGGTGCTTAACTGCTAATATGTTAAACAAAAGAAAGTTGCATCCTATTTGCTCCAAGATATACATATAGATGAGCAAACATAACAGCACTATCATAAAGTCAGCGAGCACCATGGCACCATTCAGACTTTTTGGAAGAAGTCAACACATACAATTCACTACAAGAAGAAACTACTATGAGTTTATCATGACAAATGACATGTTCACATCAAGCAAATCTATTTCATCTTTAACTTATATTGAATTATATACACATTAACTATTAATTAAAAACATGACAGAAACAAAGACAGTTTAATCCAGTAAACAAGAACAAAATTGAAAAGGTAAGTTCAATTCATAGGTTTAATAATTACTACAATCTGATTTTTCTCAATCCACTGGCTGCCGCCTATGGACAAAACATGAACACATAACCCGAGACATAAACCATTTGCTATCACTGAATTAAGCAAATAGAGCCTGATTCCTAAATGAGAAGGATGGAGGTCAAACTACACTGCAAAAACAGTGTTCCCTAGCTAAATGGACATTTTACTCAGCTCTGCATAAGGGAACAGGAAACAACCCTGGTCTGCTATCATGGAGAAAGGAAATATGATGAAGATATTGAAGAAATAATAAACAAAGTGTTAGCAGTCAAAGTCTCTCCTTTAGTAGATTAGTAGACCTGTATTCCTAACAGTTTTCACTCAAACACACCTCAGCCCAAAGACAGGCCACCCCCCCACTAAACCTTATTTACTAGAAGGAAGAGCCACTGCAAATGAATGTCACTATCTCGTATACGTTGTTTTGGTCTTATAAATTTCACTTCATAATCTAGATGGAATCCTTTACCTTGTACTATATCTGACCAATTCTTCTATCTAAAAGGATTCAGAGTTCCTATTTCCCATTCCACCCAATTGTCTCTCCACTCTATGCCAAAGAATTTTTACAAAGAATCTGTGTGATAAGTCCATTTTGTTTTTGTGGGACAATTTTAAACATCAAAGACTACTTCTACAAAAGATAAAATTACCTTAAAGTTTACATAAAATCTGACTAGTAAAACATACCTGAGAAACAGAGTAGACCTCAGTATTGAAACCAATCTCCTCTCCCTTTTCATTCACACCAAAACCCCTAGGCTCCCCAAAATAAATACCTGAATTTAAAAACAGAAGTTTCAGAGAAGAAAAAATAATTACATCCACTAATGAAGTTATTTAGAAGCGCTTTCAGAATGAGTTCAACAATATAGGACTTTTACCGGCAGTAAGCTCCCTCACCACCATTAGATCAACACCTTCGGCTACCTCTCTCTTCAATGTGGTACAATCGATCAACTGGAAATCCAAAGCACCCATACATTAGGAACTTCAAAAATATTAGTAAAATTAAATAGCATCAAAAGTATTCTAGGAATTTGACCAGATATAAATAATGGTGTAGCCTCATCCTTTAGGAGCAAGATTTAATCTTACCCATAAAATAGCATTAGCCATAGAGTGCCTAATTCCGGAGCAAATAATTTTAATTTACACACAGCTACTACTTACCAGGCACACTTACAGAAAGCACTTAAATAACTTTTTCCCTCAAGAATTCACGAAGTGGTTTTTCTACATTAACTAAGGACAAACTTTAATGATTCTGTAATGGACTGACTTAGTATTTTCTGATTTAAAGACTAATTAAGAGATAAAAGCTTGATACTTTGGTTAATAATGGCAGAAATTGGATACAAAAGGATAGATTAATAGCTTAAGGCTATTACTCTCTTGACAAATTAAAGTTATCACTCTCCTAGTAACTTCAGGTTACTACTCTCAACATTTTTCCTCACAATTCACATGCTGTCCTACTGCATATACTATCCCCTATATATACTAAGGCCAAGTACTACTAACCTAAAAGTATTAGACTTCCCAAATCGCCCTTCCTAATGTTAGTTTATTACAGATTTTTGTACTACACTGGCCATAATTAAGACAAATCTGACTCGAGATAATGTAGGATGAAACAGTTCATAATATAACCTTTACATTCCTAAACTCGACAAACTATAGGTCACTTGCGTCACGCCGTCACATTATAAATTCTCATTGCTTTATATAGAAGTACATTAGAAGGTTTTTTTACCCTCGGGGTTCATAAGATATATATGTCTTATTTCAACAAGGGATACAAAAATTCAGGGGTTAATGTTTCCCACCTCAACAGTAACCACTGCAGTATCTAGAACATTGCTCCTCAAAGTTGTAGTCTTTATTTACCAAAGTTATACTTGCCATAGAAAACAATGAAAGTTCATGCCTTGAGAGAAAAAAAGAGGGGAGTTGGGAAAGCCCATGAGCTTGATGTATGCAAGAAGTTTCAGTATAAATCAACAGAACAGTATTTTAAGAAGAAAAAAAAGTAACATAAATAAAATAAAACACCGAATATAAGCAAAAGAAACAGAAGAGCAACCTGAGGCAAGACAGTAGCTGGCCTTAAATTTGCAAACACGTCAAGACCTGCTCGAAGCTGAAGCAAGCCGGTCTCTGGCTTCAACTTCTTTTCAAGTTTGTCCCATTTATACCTGATTTCCGACAGGGCCAAGTAACCCATCCTTATTTTCACATATTACAAGGGAGGGAAGCCAGAAAGAAAAAAAAAAAAAAAAAAATTAAAACAAGTGAGAATGAATTTTACCCTCCAATAGCTCCAAGAAGAACAGCATCAGATTGTTTTGCTGCTGCAAGGGTCTCCTCTGGCAATGGAACTCCAGTGAGATCAAAAGCAGAGCCACCAACAGGCATCTCTTGGTACTTGAGCTCAATCCCTAAAATTGAAGAATACCAATGAACAAATTAAAGATTGACAGAAAAATACAATATGACCAGGTGAGAAAAAAAAAAAAAAAAAACATTTCTGACAAGCATAATTTCAATTCTTTAATTTTTGACAAGTAAAAGCATAAGGCAGATATAGAAGTTAATCAAAAACATATAATAAGTTATCTAGTGTATAGATCGCGGGAGGTCCATCTGTACAGATGGAGTAGCCTTTTTAGAGAGGTACAGTTAAATCATTCATTATGTTAATCACAATTCACACACTGCAGAAATCTTGATGCTTTATAGTTTCACTCAACAACGTGCAAGTAGCAAACAGTAGTAGTATGATTTCACATGAAAACCTGATATTTTACAGAATGTCCTCAAAACCTTTATGAGCACACAAACATTTAAAAAATCGGATGTAAAATAATATATTGTACATCTGCTACAAAGTTACCTTGAATGAAAAATTACCCTTTAATGAATGAAAGTTACCCGGTTATCCTGATATAAATAAAAGTTATTTATGCTTTATTGATAAAAGTTACCCAAAAAAGTGTTAACTTTGACTAATCCAGATGAAGACAAGCTCAATCTGTCACCTTTAATCTTACATCAACACTTATATATAATTGCATGAGGGAAGCAACCTAAAACAGCAAACCCTTAAATACATAGAAACAAAGATAGCGATCCCTTCCACTGTTCCACCTAAGATTTGTTTGTGATCTTATCCAAAGAATACGTAGACCAACATTAGGAAGGGCATTTTGGAGTCTAATACTTTTAGGTTAGTAGTCCTTGACTCCTTGGCCTTAGTATAAATAGGGGATAGTATATGCACTAGGATATCATGTGAATTGTGAGGAGAAATGTTGAGACTTGAGAGTAGTAACCTCAAGTTACTAGGAGAGTGATAACCTAAAGTTATCGAGAGAGTAATAGCCTTAAGCTATTAATTTATCCTTCTGTGTCCAAATTCCGGCCATTATTAATCTAAATTCCAAGCTTTCATATTATTATCCATATAATATAAAAACCTGAATTTCAGTCTATTACAGAATACTACACCCTTCTACATCTCTAGCAGCTACGCATTCACCATAAACTTATCTTCTTTGGGCCTCTCCCTAGAAGTAACGGTAATGTCATCCTAAAGTGCTGCTAAACATAGATAGGACTTTACAAACATCCATGAACGACTATCATAGAACCAATGGTCATAGACCATACTAGAAAGATTGGATACTTTTAGAGCATACTAGAAAGATTGGATACTTTTATATAGCTTTGTACATGACATCTCAAACACAACTACTGTTAATAAAAAGAAATATCACTTCTTTGGTTAGTACAAATGTTATCTATATCAACAATCCATATCAACAAGAAGGAAGCCTTAAAAGTATAATGTCTAGAAAGGACAAGTGATCATTCATTATTGATAAATCGGGAATTTTTGTCAAGTGGGATTATGTAAAGTAATGAAGTTGTCCTAAAGTATGTACACTTGCACATAAATCACAAGTGTGCTCAATTTTTTATCAAACAAGCAACAAGGTATGCATGGGAAATCTAGAAACCCTCTTATCAATTCCTAAAACCTATCATTCGATCTCCCTAAACTTAACTTTTTCTAAAAACAAAATCATACACATATCAGTCATTCTTCTCCTACTAGAGTTCATAAAGTGAGAAGAAAATGATACACTACTATTGAAGGGAATGAATATCTCCTTTCTCATTTCCTCTGACTTGTTCTCTAGGTCATTTTTCCCTCTCTACACTACACACCAATCTAACTAATTATGAGTATATTATGCCTTTGTGTCCTACATGGCTACATATAACATTATAAACATTATACTGTAGAACACCAGCCAAAGAAAGCTCTCAATATCAAGATTAAAAATTTACACAACAATCATATTCGTCAAACCTTTATCAACCCAAAATCCATTAAATATAACCTTCATTCAAGCAATGACCAGTCCCAAAATTCCTATACCCTAACCCTTACTAGCCCCTACAAAATTCTCCTTTTCCTTAACAACCCCAGCTTATTATCCGCTCAATAATGAAGAGTACAACCACAATGCCGCAATCCGAAACCGAATTCTCAGCAATGAAGAATACATTAACAAAACCCCCACCCATTCACCCACCAAACACACATAATCAAGTGGGACAATCCCAACTTCAATGACAAAAAATTCACCTAACACACATTTCCAACTACATCAATGTATCCTACATTCCAACCATAATCAATAACCATTATAAGGGTTTCCAAAAATCACAAAGTAGTACAGTATAATAACTAAAACCCAATTCAATACAAGATAACAATAATCAAAAATTTAATTCAAAAGTAACAATAATCAAACAATAACAATGTTAAAACCTTCAAGAGAAGCGGCAAATTGAAGAACATCTTTAGAAATTGAGACAATTTCAGGGCCAATGCCATCACCAGGAAGAAGAGTGATGTTGTAGCTTCTTTTGGTGGGTGTTGCAGCAGCAGAACAACGCACAGTTGGGAATTTTGTGGGGTTAACTGTAGCAAAGGTTTTAGCTTTATGAAGATGAATTTGGGGTTTCAATGACGCCGCCAAATGAAGCTGTAAGTGGGTTGCTGCCATTGTTGGGGAGTCAAAGAGGAGAGAGAAAACTGGGTTAAGGGTATGAATGGGATTATGGGTAGTGAGAATGTGAGATGTGCTCACTTTTGTTTAAACTCTAAATTGGGTACCACCGTACCACTTCTTGTTTAAGGTTATGCACATGAACTAATTTTCTTTATCAAGGGGCACAATTGCACAAACAATGAACAATACCAAAGTAACCAAATTATGAAAGTATGAAACTACCAAATTACCTTCTTGATTAGATTCTGCGTAAGTGTAACACATAACTTCGAATACAGTATTAGTTTATTGTCCTAAGGGGCCGTTTGGTTGGGGGTATTCAGGAAAGGGAATGGGAATCAACTAGCCCGATTCCCTTTGTTGATGTTTGTTTAGCACTTTCTTTCATTCCCTTCACCCCCTCCATTCCCCGAATTCCTTCTAAGTCCATTCCCCACCCCTCCTAGGTATTTCCATTCCATTCTCTAGCCACCCCAACACCACCACATCACCACCTTTACACCTACCAACACCACCGGAAACCAGCCCACCTACATACCTGACCACCGCCGACCCTACCCCGACCACCGCTGCCCCACCCCCGATCCTCGTCGCCCTCCCCTCCCCCGCAAAAACAACCACAACCCCCGCAAAATAACCACCACCACCCACCCAGCCCTCCCTATCACCGTTAAACCGCCGCCTAGCCCTCCCAAAGCCCCGCCCTGCCCCTTCCCGTCGCTGCCCTTCCCCTCTCCCCGCAAATCTGCCCCTCCCCGCCCCTCGCAAATGAATTTATTTGAATTTGAAATGATTTGCAGTTTGTTTGATATTTGAAAGTTGATTTAGGATGTTTAGTGTACGAAAACATTTTAGATCTGAGGTATTTGGTTGTATTAATATGTTGTGTTCTGATGATTGAAGTTTTGATTGAGTTTGTCTTGATCTAATTATGTTGGCATAGAGTTGAGTATTTCTGGGCAGCGACGAGAATACTGGGATCCATTCGTGGCTAGGCTTCATTCGTGGCTGAGGGAGGATTTGCGAGGGGCGGGGACGGCCGGCGAAGGGAGGCGCACGGTGAGGGAGCAGCGGCGAGGGGTTTGGTGGCTGGGTGGTGGCTGGAAACGGTGGAGAGTGAAAGTGTAGGTGGCTGTGTGGTGGTGGTGTAGTGGTGGGGCTCATTCTCTTTGTTATAAAACAAACAGCATACACAATTTTAGGTAATTTCATTCCATTCCTTGTCTTTCCCTTTGTTCATTCCATTCCGATTACCCTGTGCGAACCAAACGGCCCCTAAGTACTTTCTCTGTTTCAGAATAATTGACATATTTGACTTTTTTACAAATTTGACTTTTTTTTTATATAATATACTTTGTATAAATTAATATTTTAATAAAAACTTGATATTTAATGAAACCAATCCAACTATGTAATTATACAAAGTACCTCGTATAATATTAGCTTTTGATATATTTTCTATGAAAAAAAAAGTAGTAAAATTTTATAAATCAAGCAAAAAATCAAAATGTTAAATGAATTATGAAATAAATGTGGTATGTCAAGTATCTATAGAAAGTGTATTACTTTTTTTTAGTTGTTTTGTCACACAATATGTAGTAATTGTTATATGTATATGGTCGTTTTAATAAGATTGTTGTCTTTATTAATCTTGTAAAAAAAGTTACTTTAATCGAACAATGATCATTCGTGTAGCATTTGATTCATTAAAATTAAAACATTAAAAATTTAAAGGAAGAGATTAAAGTTATTGTTGTTGGGTTGTTTTTTAATTGTAATTTAAGAAGCGTTTGATGAGATGATCGAATTTGTGTTGAGTGTCAACCAAAAATGTGTACAGTGTTACAATCAACTCTTGAAACGTGAAAGCAAAAGATGACTAAATTGGTTAGCAACCTATTCAAAATGATAAAATCAACCGTTCATATATACCTGTCACATCTCAAAATTTGCATTCAATTCTAAAATTAATTAGTTTTAGATGATATTAAAGTCTTTGACTAGTTAGCAATATTTTAGGGTACACATGTATTACTAAGTATAGCCAATACAAATATACTAAATCAAACAACCATCCCCTAATTAAAAGCGATAAAACGTTTGTTTTAAGAAGTCTATAATGCTCCTATAAACTAAAATTATAGATGTACAAAATCTTAAATTCAAGCAAAATCTTTCAAAAGTTCTTGGGTGGACCTGGTCCACAATATACTTATTGTGGACCAGAAATGTCACGTGCCAAACCCACCAAGCAGCAAAACACACTCCCAGCCCACTAACCCTTAATCCCGTAAAACCCCAAACAAAAGAAAGCGTTGAAATCTCTTTCTTGCAACTTCATCATCAACGCCATTAACAACTTCATCTCAGAGCTCAAATTTTTTTTCTCTCTCCTTCTAATCAATTCTAGGGTTTATAATTTCTCCATCATAAATCAATTTCTGCAGAATTCATGACAAATTCTTCTATACAATCAATCGAAATTGATCTAAATCGAAATATGTAGGACACTAGAAAACTTCGATATTAATGTCATCAATTTTGATCTGAACGATGAAGCTCAAATTGAAAGCTTTTATGAAGGTAAGAATTATAAAAATCTGATCATCTATTTGTATTTGATTTTGATGAAATTGTGCAAATTAAGTGATTATGCAATTGCAATTATTTGTTCGGAAAATTAGATTAGGCATTTAGGTATTATTTCGTATTATTTGTAACCAATTGTATGTAATTTATGTCAATTGAAAATTATATAGGGGTACTGTAGTTGGAGACAACATGCAAATCCAGTTTTAAGTAATATAGTTACCTTTAGTGATAGTATAGTGCCTTTTCAAAAAAAAAATAAGTGATAAAGCAGGCTGATTAGTATAGTATTCTAATACCTTATAAACAGAGACCCAAAGCCTCCTTCTCGAAGCTTGCTTCCGTGTGAAATATAATTGGTAGCTTGCTCTACTACACCGAAGGCTACTTTTTGTTGTAAAGCTTTCTTGTTCACGTTCCCTTGTGTCAAGGTTTCTTGTGATCAACATATAAGAAATCAAGAAAATAAAATGCTTAAATCTTTAAATACTGATTATTATGATAGAGTGTCTTTTATAATTGACATAGTAACTTTAATTTTGAGATATATAATTTTTGGAATAGTAACCTTTTTTTATAATGTAGTGATCTTTATTTCTAAATAGTAATCTTTATTTAATAGCCCTGTATTGCCAGTTTTTCACCATTAATTAACATATAGTCCTTAATTTTGACATAGTAACATTTATATTTGGAAAAGTAACTTTATTAATAATATAGTGGTCTTTGTGTAACACTATATAGTGACCCTTTCGTCTCATAAGTCACCCTGCTTAATTAAAATCTTAATTAAAATACAATAACTCTTTTATTTGTTATACTTACCATTTTAAAAATCATAGTCACCCTTAGCTACATTAAATTACCATATCAAAATTACCCTTTTTAATACATAGTAACCTTTTTTTTGTCATATAAATACCCTTTTAGCATATAATTATATATATATATATATATATATATATATATATATATATATATATATATATATATATATATATATATGTATATGTATATATATATATATATTATGCTCCTAGACTACTTTCAAAGTTTCAATCTTCATCTATTCCCTTTGTTCAGATTGTGCAGAGCATATATTAGCTCACTCAACATGAAGGTAACAATTGATAGAATGGATTGTCAATGCTTAAATGTTCGTTGCTACACTATTATAACTAATGTATTGTTATGCCTATTAGCTCAAATGGTCGAGCACTGTGTACTTTCACAGTAGATGTAGGTTCAAATCCTACATAGGCTATTGGTTGTATTATGTAAAAAGGCAGCTTTATTAATAAAATTTGAGTATTATCATCGTATTACAATATAAAATAACAATGCAAGCTAAATAGGTATTTATGCAGTTTGATGCTAACAAGCTACTAATACAATGACCAAAACACTACTCATCAATGATAGCAACACACAAGCATTGTTGTAGTTTAGGCTATGTGGGACTTGAACCCACACCATGTACATTATTGTACATTGCTCTACCGTTTGAGCTAATAGCCTATATTTATATATATATGGACAATCCTTCTATCTGCCCCTTAGTTGCTTAAACCAAACATTGAAATAAAAGAACATCTTGTTGATGATAACATAAATAAGAAAAATGACCATGAGTCTGTGACACCCTTAAAACAAACAAAGTATATCATAAACAACATTAATTAATGTCAAATTGTTTAGGGTGATAGACCATATTTTTTAAATTGAAAGTATTAACTAGATTACTAGCTCTAGCTGACATGTTCAAACCTAAACCCAATAGAAGTTCAAGTTCTTAGAACAAAGGGAGTATATAGACCTCACCTTATTATTTGCACAATGGTCATCTAATATGAATCGTGACCCTTAAATAAATTAAACAACCTTATTCATATACATAGTAACTCTTTTTGAAATCATAGTTGCTCTATTTGCATATTCTACTTTGCACTTCCTTGATGTTAAGCAACAGAGCAGTAGCAACAAACAAGTGAGCTTGCCTAATCTTATCCTACATGGCTACACCACCACCCCTTAAATTAAATAACACCACACTCACCTCCCTCCATTCAACCAATCCACCACACAACCGCAACAACAAAATTCCTAACCTCCATCTCGCAAGTCCCAACTGCTACCATCAACAATTCCACCGACGACAACTACCACAATACCCGCACAAAAGCATAAACAATTCACATGGCTGCTAGTAGCAGCCCACACATGTCACCCCACCAACATTGCCGCACCAACCAGGCCTTACAAACCACCACACACTCGCCTCACTTGCCCAAGACATTATCTCCTTAAACACTAGCAGAATGATTCAACAAATAATCAGTTTGGAGAAGCAAATTTTAAATCTGATCATAACCAATAATCCCATTCAGTGATTCAAGCTATCAACATATGCCATAAACGGTACAGAAAGCAAGAAGTCTACAGACTATTCTAAATAGTATTTACAACTACCTGCTAAGCTTTGCATAATCAACAATCACCAAACTACACTCTCCAAATTAGCAAATATAATAAAATACGAAATCAGAACCATAAATAAATCAATTAAATTTATAAAAACATAAATAGTGAAATTGAAATTAATCATGAATTTTAAAAACTATAACCCTAATTCGTATATACTAGGTTTAAGTGAATAAAATAAATCGTAGATACTAGGTGTAATTGAAGCTAAAAAGCCAGAATAAACCTTCAAAAAACCGAATAACACCAGAATAAAAAATGAATCGAATAAACTGAAACCCTAGATTTTCAAAATCTTCAATACAAAACAAAATTCAAACAAAAAAAATCATGCAAATCGCTTCAATTGAAGAAAATTAACGATTAATCAACATAAAAGTATTAAAAATCAACTTGAAGAAATAATCGTACCAGAATTTGGTTGATTAATGCAATTTGCGTCCAAAGAACGAAGGCCTTTTCTCCTCGTAAATGTTCCACCACCTATTGTTCTTGCCATTGAAGAAGAAATTAAGCAATCTTGAAGTTGTAGCTGTGAAGAGGAAGAATTTGAGCCTTGAAGAGAGAGAAAATGGAGGAAACAAAAAGAGAGGAATCAAAGGAAGAAGGTAGTAATAAATACAGAGTAGAAAATTAAGTAGTCTAAAATGGTTGCCTCTTTCCCCACCACGTGAGAGGTAGCTGGTCCACAATAGTTTATTGTGGACCAGGTCTATTTAAGAATTTGTAAAAATCTTTATGATATGTAGAAATTCATGACATCAAACATCAAATCTTGTCTGATTTAATCTTCAAATTAAAAGATAAACAAGAACTTCGGCCACTAGACCTACCTTGCCCTTAATTATTCTCATAATCTTATAATGAATATCCATGTATGATTTAGGTGGATAACTATTGGATAAGGTCAACACCTTCATTGTGCACCATTACTAATAGTCCAATCAAAATTTAATTTTGGAATAGGCAAGGTGTAACTTGGTCATTCTCCTCCTATGTAATAAGCATGCCTAGAGAATAGGAGATAATATTGCAAATGGAAAAACATGTTAGCATGGCTACCAAAACCTCAAACTCCACCACCAAAAGAACATGCCTTTGCTCTCCTACCACCCATCAAGGCTCTTTCCGGTGCAGCTTCCACCGCGGCCGACGAAAGTTTCCGATGAGATCTCCACCAGCAAGGCCCAAATTCAGGAAAATTGAGCCCAACAGTGCCATAAAGACCAACCTGTTGAAGGCCTTGTTGTTACAGATTATCAACCCATCAAGACATGATCTCCAAAGGCGTTGGCGCTTTAAGCCCAAGCCCACCAGGTTTAGCCTATCTTAGAATAACAATACACTTTTGGTTAGGTGATTGTTTATTTACACAAAAATTATAAATGTTCCTCTATTTTATTTTTGTTATCTTTGTTAAAATTTGAGGAGTTCAAAGATATATTGTAAGACTCCTATAAGAGTATTGATTTTGTTTTTTTGTATTTTTATTGGTATACATTACAATTTACAAACACAACTGAATTTTTATGGAATATCTTTGTTTGTTTCTTATTGCTTGAGAACTCTACAACTTTATCTAATCGAAATGAATGAGACACCTTTGTGGCTTTGTGCCAATTTTTTTTTTTTTTTTTTTTTTTTTTTGGACAATTAAATAATAAGTTATATTTGACAATTGGTAATGTCGTAGAGAAAGATATTGATATTGATTAATAAGTTGTGTTCGTAACAATAGGTGATGATTTAATATGATTTCAAGGGTAATTTTTCAGAATATTAACTATTAATTTATTATATTTCCTTGACCCTTGCATCTCTAATTTAGATTTTTTTTTTTTTTTTTTTTTTTTTTTTTTTTTTTTTTTTGCAAACGAGGGGCAAAGCCCCGGAATCTCTAATTTAGATAGTATTCATTATTCCACTTTTATACGACTTAATCATAAACAATAATGGATACTATATACTTTTGTTTTGGTGCATTTAAATTGTAAAATAATTGGAAAAACCTTTTTGACGAAGAAGTTGACTATGTTTGAGGTTTTTTTTTTTTTTCTTTAAAAAATGTTTAGCGTGATGTTTTGTACTCTAGTGCTTGTTTGATTGACAAAAATATAAAACATGTAATTGTCATTCGTGAAAAGAATAATATATTGTTAGACGAATGCAATGATACAATTAGTTACAAAAAGAGGCTACTACTATCAACTAATTTCAAGATCAGTAACTGTCAAGTATGGTTATAGTCCATAAGAGCAAATCCAATGTAGTTAGGGATTTGCTTGCAATTTTTCAACGGTATCTAGCTACTAGCTTGACAGAGCTAACAAGTACAATTAGCTTATTGGCCAAAAAAGTTTTCATAATTTTTGGAGGTTAATATATTAAACTCATTAAATTAATAAAGCTAATTGAGAAAGTCAAGTTTATTTAATTAGCAAGCTAGTAGCTAACCATTGGGGCACAAAATAGTTACAAAGAGGTTTAACTTGAAACCATATGTGGCATGACAAGACAAGACAAGCTAATTTAACAATTAATTTGCTATTAGAGATGCTCTAATGTGCATTTTGAATTTTATGGAGTAGCTAGGTAATTAACGGTTAATAATTGTATTTTGTGAAAATATCAAAACGCTTGACAATACTCTCAAATTAGAATTTTCAACAACAAAGTACCTTATTTTTGACAAAAAAAGTTAACAAATTGAATTGTATTATATGATCTACCAAAAGTATTCGAATTTAACAAATAGAATCAAACAAAAGTGTCTTCATTTAAACTACAATTGTTGAATAGTTATCCTCTTCTTGCAATTAGAGATCCACAAATTGGAAGAAGTAGTATTTAGAAGCAAATGAAGCAACAAACATGCATCATCTATCATTGTTGAATGAGAAAAAGTGGTCATTGTTGTGATCTTGTCACTCTTTTTTCAACAGAAATAATAAGAAATAACAAAAGTGCACAATTTTCTTTTCTTTTTTTATTTTCATTGTTGGTTGAATTATCATCCTCTTTCACTAAAGTATGAAGACGATCTACTAACTACTTAGTTGTCACCTCCTACTAGGTTGGTGCAGTGGTAATTTAATTAAACTTACACTTTATTTTTATTTTTTTGAAACCTAATTAAGCTTAGCTTACATTATTGATGATTAATGGGTCTTCTGATCGATCTAATAAATATAACTAAATCTTGTGGCAGTATTTCATGTCTTATAATCGATAAACTCAAACTTAGTTAGATTCTTGACTTATTCATACAAAGTTAAAGATTACAGCATAACAAATCACAATTATTGTGATACATCATCTGATCCTCAATATCACAGTACACTCTATTCGTCTCATACAAGATCAGATTATACATTGTAGCTAAATAAAGATGTGTTAGGATGCACAAGAGTATTATAAGCTTTGGTGTACGTATAAAAAATAGATAATTTAAAGAGTTAGCTGACAAGCATGTAATGTAACCAACTAGCTTGGTTAATACGACTAGTTATATTAATCAGCTAATTACGTATCAAACGTATTCAAAATAGACATAATAAAACACGCACTACGACTTATCTTATATTAGAAGGTTGAAGAATGTAAGTAATCACAATCTATGGTCCATCTCATACATGATCCACTATTAATCTTATTGATGACAAATAGCATATCATATTTGTCAACACATAATCCAATGTCAAAGCCATACCTTAAGTAACAAGTACTAATTTATAAAACCATAATTAAGAAATTTAGTTGACACTTGCTTAATGAAGTTATATTAACTCTAGACGGAAGTAATATCAAAGTGATGTAGTGAATTTGGTACACCACTTTTGACTAATCGTACTTTATAATTTAATATAACTTGTTATCTTATAGTCTTCTAAAGGATATGATAAGCTTTCGTGAACCTTGTAGATTTATATACAAATAGTACTAATAATGTGTACTGTGTCTAGTGGCTAATTATTAAGCTTATCAAGTTATCAATAATTTAAGCATTGAATATTTGAATATACTAAGTATATGTCTTTTTATATGTTTAGAAAATTATTCTACCTAATGATAATATCTTTGATTAATTTAGATAGACCTTTCTCCATGAAAATGACAATCAAATTAATTTTTTCTACTTTTCGAAATAATTGTGAAATTTTTACAATATTAATATACTATTCCTGTATTCCATAACCTTTGAACTTCAAATTTCTTTTTTTTTTTTTCTTTCTTTTCTTTTCTTTTTATTTTATAAGTAATTCAAATATAACAAGAAAGAGGCCTCCCTTATTTTGAAGAGCCATATATATGATGATATCACGTAATTGATTATAATCCATTATATGACCCTTAAAATAAAGATAAAGATAATGTTTTTGAGATACGATTATAATTTGCTTAGATCATAGGGCATAGACTACCCTTGGCTAATTGGGCTTATCCTTTATAATTATTACTTTAAAAATCAAAACTAAATAAAGTAGGATGTGGAACCCATGTCATTAGTGACTAGTTGAATATATCAATTTTAAAAATAATGCTTTACGATATTTTGTGTAATATTTATGATAAGGTTTAAGAAGTGTCACCCTTAAAAGTTTCAATTTTAAATTATTTTAGTACACTTTACCTTTGTAAAGGGACTTAGGGAGTATTTACTTTATACTAATCCTATGTACTTTATCCTTAATGGTGTCAATCACATTAGATTATGACTATTTCTTCCCGGTTTGTTGCAAGCTAGCTAGTTGCAAGTCTTGCAACAATAAAATAAAAAATGTTGCAAATTATTGAATAGAGGATATATTTCCAAAGCCCATGGGTCTATCACTAGGACAAATAGAATTTGATATTATATCATCATTAATAATTGTGTAGGGTAATTAACATAAGATATTAGCTAAGTAAGTCCATCCACTCACACAATACATAGAAGTATCATACTTACATGAAAATTTTACATAATTTATTTGGAATGTCTAAAAACTTATATTTAAATTACAAAAGTCGAGATTAAAAATTTATATAAAATGTCCGGTAGCTTATATTTATGTCTCACGAGGAGTCCATATTCATACAATACTTTCTTTTTTTAATAAATAAAACCCAATGGAATTAAAAAAACTACTTTATAGTATATAATTTTTGGAATAGAAAAACTTAAGTCATTCGCAATATGAAAGTGTTTTTATAATCTTTAACTTGAAAAGATGAGGACAAAAGAGGAAAAGTATGTGAAAAAGTGTAAATGTTATAAAAATAAGTGTGATAGGAAATATAAGGTAGTTGGTATTCATCAAATACCGTATAAAACAAAGTAAAATAAGTTAAGTGTCCTAAAATATAAAGCGAATAGAAGAAAAAATAATGCGTCGTTTTCAATATGATGATCTCATATGGAATTAATCACATAAAATAATAAAAAAAAAAGGAGAATATTTGAAATTTAGCATTAATATTAAAAAAAAACAATTCATAAATACTTTTGTATTATTTAATTTTTTTTTATTTTTTTTAGGAAAGCATTAGCCATAATTGCATAAACTAAAGGAGTAATTTTTTTATTTAGAGTTATGTCATTAATTCACAATAAATTCATCTAACCAATCATAATTTAATAAGTATGAAATAGAAAATAAAAACTAAGTTGAAAATGGAATACATTTAGTATGGATAGATATTTTTAAAACAGTCAAAATACTACCTCCGTTACAAGTTATGTGCAACGATTAGACATTTTTCCTCTCTGCTTTATGTCAAATCGTTGCACATAACCTGTAACGGAGGTAGTAGTATATGGACTAACAAATTAAAACAGGGAGTACCAGTAATAAAAATAAATAATTTATGACAATTTTAGATGACTATTGAGTATTGACTAGCATATGAATAGGGATGTCAATGGGGCGGGGCGGGGCGGATGTTGGTCTTCCCATCCCCATCCCCACCTTATATTTTCATCCCCATCCCCATCCCCATCCCCGCGGCGGGTCCAATTTTCATCCCCATCTCCGCCCCACCGGGTACAACTCCAAAACCATCCCCGCCCCACCCCCCACTTGGATATCCATCCCCACCAAAGACCCGCCTAATCCCCACCCAAGATCCACCTAATATCCGTATCTCAAATACACAATCTTTCATAATTAATACGAATTATAAAATAAAACATTCTATACACATTTTTGTGTTATAATATAAGTGTCGTACAAAGTATTATAATTAATATTGTATTTCATGTAATTATTTTATAAATTGAATAAAAGTATGTAATTTTGCTTTAAAAGATATATGGATGTGGGTATGAGGTGGGGATGAGGCGGGTACCAAGTGGGGGCGGGGGGGCGGGGCGGGGATGGGGCGGGTACAACTTAAAATCCACCCCCGCCCCATCACCCATGGCGGGTATGGTTTTTATCCCCATCCCCGCCCCACCACCCGCCAAACTGAGACCCATCCCCGCCCCATTGGGGCGGGGATGGGGCGGGTCTCCTACGTGACCCGCCCCACTGACATCCCTACATATGAACATAATAGTACTATAGAAGGATTACGTTATTCATTTGGCAAACATCTTATGAGTGATCATACTTTGGAGGACCAAACACAACGATTACGATTTGCAAGCCACCTAGACACCTAGTTGGGCGGTCAGTGGTCACATCAAATTTCTTCTTATTATTATTATTAGTATTAATTAGTTGTTAAAGTATTCAAAGTTTAATGGACCCATGTTTTACGTTCAGTCCAAATCGCTGCCAACTGGCCCTCGACACCCATTTGGGATGTTAATTAACACTATTTTAAGTTAATTACAATTATTACTTGATTCTAACTTACTTAATACTCCCTTTTAAGTAATAGAAGAAGGATTAATGGTAATCTTGTCATTTTATCACGTACTTAGAAATATCTTCTTTTGGTTTTATCTTGCGAAACGAGTTGATTGTTCTAGGACATGATCAAATCTATCATCAAAACTAGTGTAACAGCACATGCAATTATGCTAATGCCTTGCACGGACTTCACTCACGAGTCACGACCACCTATACAAATTAAATTGAATAATCTTCTTTTCAAAAGTGTCTCATTTTGTTGTGTTTGTTTTTTCATCTTTGTTAATGCTGATTATTGATTCATAATATAATTTAATTTTAAACAAATGCAATAATATTTTATTAAAACTGTAATTATATATCTCTTCTCATCACATGAGTTTTTTCCCTCTATGTCTTACAATCATTCCTCATGCAATTGAACTTTTTGACAAGTTGAACTTTTTTTTTCCTTATTCATATATTAATTTTGAATGTAATTTTTTTTTCTTAATTAATTCATCCTCTGTTTTTTGAATATTTGCTTCACTTTTCATTTCTGACCGTTTTTAAATACCACACTTACTACATTTCCTTACTTAAAAAACTTTTATATATACTTCATTTCTCTCATCTAATAGATTCAACATAAACTATACTACGCATATATTTGACCCACAAACTTGAAAAAAAATCGGGTGTACAATAATTATTGTACATCCATTATAAAGATAACCTAAAGTGATTAAAAGTTACCCCTGAAACGAATAAAAGTTACCCCAATATGCGTTAAAGTAACCCAATTCAAATAAAAATTATCTACGCTTTATTAGCAAAGAATCACATTTTAAATGACTAAAAATCAATTATTAGTGATTGAATGTAATTAAATTACCTTTATAAAACTTTTCTTGTTGTTGATTTATATAAAATTTGTATTATGTTTAAAGTTACCCTAAAATTAACTAAAATTTACCCTTATACTGCACGATGTACATTAATATTAATGTAAACCGGATGTATACAAAAGTTTTTGTATTTGACCATACCGTATTGTCGGAATTACTTATTTATGAATTACTCGATGAATCGTGAGTATACCATCAATGTTTTGTTTTGAGGGGATAAATTAGCTTAGCACAACATGCAAGAGAATCCAACAGATGGCAAACTAAATAAGGTGAAAAAAAACAATTAAGGGGACCACACCACAACACGATGTCATTTTCCCGCGCCTTGTTTGGTTCGAATCAATGTGCAAAACAACCGCCTTAATTTAATTCCTTTCCGTAACTCAATCACCCAAAGAAGCCCCACCTCACCCCACCCCACCCCACCGGTTCGGACTTTAACACACCGGTCTGGTCAAACCGAACAATTAAACCGATGCCCGAAACAGGCAAATGGGGCAGTTTGGGCAGTTAGACTTATCCAGAAAGTGGGAAATTAAGGACTTGTTTGGCTCTTGCTAGCCACGAAATGCTGCAAGGGAAAAGGACTGATTTGGAAAATATGACAAATTGGGTTGATTGATAATTTGAGAATCACGAAGGTTGAGCTTTTGTGGATAGACTTGTATTCATCAATTGTTTGTTTCATTGTGTATGGTGGTATCATTTTCTTGTATATGACGTTATTGTGAGGGGACCTTAAGGATAAGCTGTTTTTGTGCTGTGATCCTCGCAAATCCCAATGTATTTGCAATCTCATTACTCCGCGCTTTTTTTTTTTTTTTTTTTAAATGACTCGTTTTGACTTTTGACATTATTTATACACGGAATTCTCTAAATTTTGTGTGATCTGACTAGGAGTCTGTTCCGATTTACTGAACTGAATTAATTGGAGCTTAAGTGAGATGAGTAGGACGTACTGAATAGATTTGAAATGAATTGTTTATGAGAGAAGAATATTAGGAACTGAAATAATTGAAGTTGAACTAAACTGAAATTAAGTTGAAGAAAACATGTCCTAATATTTTGCTCTTTTCATCAACTAGCTAGACAAGCATGAACTATATCAAAAGTAAATAATGGTTCAAAATTTTAAATATCTTTTTAAATTTAATTGGTGTAGTCTAAATGACAAGGTAAGTAAAGTATAGATAATCAATTAAGATAACTTTAGACATTTTAAGTTTAGGAATAAAGCAAACAATAGGTAAAATCAATGTGAAAAAAGGGTTGTTAAAGAATAGTCTCAATACACAATGACAACAATTATTATTCATCCATATAGATTTAATACATTGTCTATCTGTCTTTGAGCTTATTGTTAATGTACAAAATATAATTGTAAATTGTTAATTTATTATAAGGGAGTGTTGTATATATAAATAAGGTAAAAATGTCTAAAATTTATTTCTATAATAAAACGAAACAATGATTTACTATAAATTATAAAATTTTACCATTTTAGGTTTAACATGTACATTTGATGTTTATACATTGCCAATTATATCATTCATTAGCTCAACTAAAATCTCCTTAAGAAAATAAAATCTTCATAGTTTTAGCAAGTTAGCAACCCTTTCCTAATTTTAATCCAACATTATGTTTTAGACAAAAAGCGAAAAAGACTATTTTTCAAATCTAATTTTTGGATGTGTTCATCATAAATAGAACGAGCAACTTTATAAATTTTCCAAATAGAAATATAAAATAATTACGGTATAAATAAAATTACAATGGCATCATTGTTACGACACGACATTAAAAACTTTTTCTGGTAAATTAATTTGACATCAAAGTTACACCAAATTCACCATATCTAAATTCCCTATTATTATTGCGTTTCAACTGCACTACATATAATTAATTATTAATCCACTCTATTTTAAAAATAAAAATTAATTTAAAAATAGAATCCCAAAAAATCAGGACCCTAGAATATCGATTTGATTCCCTCCGAATCACATACGTGGCACCCATCTAAACTCCCACTTCTCAAGCTTCATTTTCAAGCCACTTTCTTCGGCGCTCACTTCAATAAATATTCCCACTCGCAACAATTCCCATCCATCAGATCTCACCAACATCAACGGCTGATAATCAACCGTGTAACTCAAAAGTATACAGACGCGTGTAGATAAAAAACCTAACCCTAAACCTGTTCTGGTTTCTTCAACCAACGGCCGGATTTTTATTTTAATATAAAAATCAATATATGAAATTACAATATTACCCTTTTAAGTTCAGGTTTTTTACAAGTCACCCATCTTCTTCCTTCTTCTATTAATACGCTCTCAGCGACACCTCTAGGTTTGGAGAACTGAAATCCGAAATCCCCTTTTTTAGAAAAAAAAAAAAAAAAAAAAAAAAGATTTCCTTTCTCCTCTTTCTTCTTCCTTAAGCCATTGAAAAAACTCAGTTTCTCTCTCCTCTGTATCAACAATGGCGGCTACTACGTCGCGCCATCAACGCTCTCACTCACCTTCTGGAAGATTCTGTGCATCCTCCATTTCCTCATCTTCTTCCTTTGCTTCATCTTCTCCAACTTTCTCATCGCAATCCGAAAATCTCTTCCACCGATCATCCTCCCCTACACGAGTCAGCATCTACGGCTCCTCTCCTCAAACGACGTCGTCATCGGTCCGATTCTCAATCGATAACCGACCGACGTCGCCGAACAGATCCTTCGCCGCCGTGAACCGGAATCGGAATCCGTTTCCGGCGACAACAGGGAAGAAGAAAACATGTTTATGTTCTCCGACAACACATCCAGGCTCATTCCGGTGTAGCTACCACAAGAATCTGGAAGCGAAGAAGCAGAATACGGTGTCGTATCAGCCGAACCGGTTGAACATGCGGCGATCCGCGATGACGAACTCGTTGGTGAGAATCGGTACAGTGGAAGGCGGTGAGTGGGTGAAACGCGCTCTTGCGACGTTGATCCGTCCTTGCGCGCACCAGCAAAGACGGCGATCCGATTTCCAACCGCGACCGAGTCGACTCAGTGCGATGTCGAAGGCGGAAGATGGTTGAATTTGTTTGTTGTTGTTGTATGTACAGGAGCGGTGGAAGCGGCGCCCGAGTTGACTCACTGAGTCGTGGATCGGTTCATCCGCGTTGACTCAGTGACTGAGTTGATGCTGAGTTGTTTCGCCGAGTTTTTGTTTTTGATTTTCCCTTTTTTTTTTTTGTGTATAGAAATCCTCCCAAGTTCCGAATATTTTTACAGGACGTAGTGGTTGTTATGCATTTACTAAAATTAAATTACTAGATCTCTTGAAAGTCTTGAGTCAAGTCATAGTACCTGTTTATTTTTATCAAATGAATGGTGAATTTGAATTTACTAGTAGTTAATTAAATTTGTTTTTTAAAATTGATAATTTAAATCACCAATTTCACAAGAATTGATAAATTAAATCACAAGAGTGTGTGTGTTAAATCTGATGATTAATCCATACAAGAATTCCATTTATTTTTCCAACTTTTTTTTTTTCTTTTTCCATTCAAATCCTGTTATTATAATTATCAAAACCCGTATTTTATTTTATTTTTATATATTTTGTATTGTATTTTTTATTTGTTTTTTCAATAATGTGTTTGAAGTATGTGTATTAGGTGTTTTATTTTATTTATATTTTATGTGTTTGTTTTTTTTTTAATTTGTTTATGTATATTTTTGGGATGATAAATCTGATATGAGTTTGTTTTCTTCTCTGCAGATTTGCTAGGAGCGGAAAATTTTGGGAGACTGTAAAATCCAGATTGATTAAATTTTAAATCTGGGACGAGACTATTGGATTTTTAAATTTTTGTACAGGACCCTAGAACACCTGACAGGCTAACTAAAGTATCCTGACAAAATTAAAGTTTTTAAAATTTAATTAAAAAATTAAAATAAGGTTACTTTACTAATTTAGATATCTTTAATTCTTACTCGTAATATCTAAAAGATGCCAATTTAAGGGGAATATGCCATTTGTGGAAGATTTAACAAAAATTAGCATTAAGGCATTTTTTTTTTGAAGAAAATTAAGGCATTTTAAAAACTTGTTAATACCCGTAAAGACAAATATCATTTACTCCGTAGTAAAAAAATTGTATTTAAGGGCTATTTACATTTACTGAATTAAACTGATTGAAATTGAAATGAACTGAACTGAAATACCCTTGATCCTTATAAATTTGCTTGAAAAAGTTAAAATCATTACTCCCTTGTTTCACAAGGATACTTCTGTTTGGAATCTTTGACTTTTTGAAAATAAGTGAGAATTTTCTAAATTTCTCTCAATTTATAAGAATAAATAGAGTCAAGTGGCCACGTGGGATCTAGTTTGATTCGTTTTGATGAGTACATTATTAATACCTAACTTTTATATTTTTTTTGCTAATGTGATACTAAGGATATTTGCAGTAAAAGATTGGTAAAAATTTACATCGATTTACATAAACAGGAACATCATTATGAAATGGAGGGAGTAAATAAATTGTTTTAAAATTGATTAGAAATGAGGTGAAAGGAATTTTATTTTATTATTATTATTTTTTTAAACAAGTGAAAAGCTTTTTTCATACTCCCTTGGTTACATTTTAATTTTTATTACAAGAAAAGAGGAATTGCAAGTATATTTATACCTTAAAAATATAAAAAATATCATAGTGACTATTGGGATCTTTCTAAAAAAAAAAATATTTCTAATAATCGAGCTTATTTTAATCCTTTCTGAATTTATTTCATTGTATAATGGTATATGTAATACTCATTCCGTTCCATAATGTTAGTCTCATATATTATTTTAAGCGTTTTAAAAAGATCTACCCATATTAAATATATTTCATTTATAACTTGATTTTTTTTTAAAATTAATTGATTATATATTGATGACATGACTCTTAATGAGGAAATTTTTACCTTTAATTATGCAACTGTGACTTGTAGTTTCCTAATGAAAAAATCAAAAAAGTTAAATAGGGTAAACTAATTATGAATTATGTTGTACTTAATGTTAGATTCCAAATATATTTGTTTTCTTATTTTATGTGATTGATTCCATATGAGACTAACATTATGAAATGGAGGGAGTATTAAATATAATTTCTAAAATGGAATTAAGTTGGAAATTTATGACAAAATCACTAACAGATCGGTGTATTTAATGTTAATTTATTCTCAATATTTCCTTTTTTAGCTTCATATACTGATATACATAGTCATAAAGGTTATATTTATCATTTTCCTTTTTTTTTTTTTTTAAATGACTTTATACTTTATGACTTTTTCTATGCTTTGTGCTCTATGTTTGTACTGGACGAACTTGCTCGGTTGCTTTGACTTGAACATGAAATAGAACGATTGAAGTATTGAACGAATTGATTTGGTCATGAATCAACTATTGTCAAATTAAGCCTACCTTTACAAAATCACCTCACAAATAGAACCAACATGACCTATATAGGACCTCTCCTTGTTTAGAAAAATGAATGATGTGCCAAAAATGCAAAACAAAAGCAATACTCTGTAATAATTAGTTACATATGGTTATTTTTTTTTTTTTTATTGAATAGCCATACATGAGATTAAAGCTTCCTACATCCCTTTCTGATTGATCCATTTGCCCAATTTCTTAATCCAAAATGATGAACTTATTTGCATTAAATAATCTTCAATTTGCAACAATATTTGTGCAAAGTAATATTTTTCTATTTTTTTTTTCCGCAAATGCCATGTGAATTTAACTTTTTAATGTACTTTTACTATTTTTTCTCTCCTCTTGTTAATTCTCATGAAATTTGCTCAAATGAGTTATTAAAAAAGGGACAGATAGAGTAATAGGGAGTACTCCATAAATTTGTTCAAATGAGTTATTAAAAAAGGGACAGATAGAGTAATAGGGAGTACTCCATATGTAATGAACTAATGATGCAGTTGACTCCAAGAATTAAAAGGGTAAAAAACAAAAGGCAAGAGGTTAGGGTGGTTGTTTACAAAGATGGTCCAAATAAGGAGTGCACCTCCCCATGTTTGATGGGCAGGAGGCAACCAAAATTGCAAACATCATTTAGCCTACCTAGCTATCTACTCTTCTCTAGTTCTCTTTCCCTTTTTTTATTTACTCATTTAATTTTAAATTAATTAATTAGCATTATTTGTATTGCTAAATCTGAACAGCTGGCCACTGACAATTCTGAGTTAATAGTGTGGTTTCTATAAATCATGATAACTAAATCAGGTAGTTGACACTTTATTACTCTGACTCCAATAGCTGTAGCTCACATACGAGTAGCATAATTCTCATTAGGGGAGTAATTTTTTTTTACTCCCTAGTATCAAACTATCAACTACTCCACCGGGATTTTTTTTTTCAAAATTTAACTATTCATTAACTTAGGATGGTCCTATTTTAAAGGGTAATTTTCAAAACGGTTTCTAACATATTTTTAGCTGGTTTGACCAATTAATAGTATCACATACTCACATACATGTTTTTGATAAGGCATATTACAAAAAAATTAATCTTCTATCACTCTAAACAATTACCTTCCCTTATGCAACATTCTCATCACCTTAAAACAAATAGAGTAATATTCAATAAAACAAACCACAAAAAATTCTACACCGTGACAATTTTAACTATGGTTGAAATAAGTTAGGGATTGTTTTAAGGATGCCCCCAAAGTTAGAACCGTCACGAGTTAATTAATAATTACACCTTTTAACAAAGAATGTCCATAGTAACTAATGAAAAAAAAATAAGAGAGTAGTTCATTTAAGGGCCTGTTCTGATTTACTAAGATGAGTTGAACTGAACCGAACTAATTTGAGCTAAACTCAACTGAACTGAAATGAATAGAGCTGAAATAAATTGTTTATGAGAGAAGAAAATTAGGAAGTGAACTGAACTGAAATTAAGCTAAGAGAACATGCCCTAATTACGTATTGAACATTAATTGTGAAAAGATACTTATAGGTATGTAAAATTATGTAGGTTAATCATTAGCCATCTATTTCGATTAATCATTAAATATAGGTCGCACAGTAACTAGTGACTAGCTAGTATGGTTTAGTTCAATTTCAGTTTAAATTGCTTTTGTGAATTATGAACGATTTATGGCACATAAAGCAGTTACTACTGCATGATATAAGAAATGTCTCTCGAAACATGACTCCATTAGCTTCCTTGAAGGTGCAAAAGCCTAATTTCATTATGATCCTCTTATCATGTACAATATTCATGTGAGTGCAATTCTTACATTAAATCCCGTTAATTACAATAAATTAGTTGTTGATCTTGTTAAAGGAAATGTCAAATTGATCTCCAAAATCATTATACACCGAGATTTTCTACTTGTACAAGATGTTTGTGATTGTTTATTTGTTTATAAACACAATGCTTGAGTATTAATTAACATGTTACTTCGCATTTGATACGCCCAACATTTGCATCATGCACAGTAAATCTTTAGTCTTTTTTTTTATTCATTGATAGAACCTCACAAATTTTCTAGTTCCATGAGAAAAGAATATGTTTCTTTCAAAATTTCAGCTTTTAAGCAAAAATGCTTAAAGTTGTAGGTCATTGGGCACACCAACTCAAAATTGCGCCTGATATCACGGACATTCACATTATATATTTATATTCAATGTTGAGTTGGTCCAGAGTATGTCTCTTTTACTATTGCATGTGAATATGTGATTATGGTACTCACTGGTTTTTCTTCACCATGCAGCGTTGTCTCTCTTTTTTATGCTTTGTCTCCTTTTTTTTTTCCTCTCCCTAATTTACTTTAATGATTTAGGGTAGATTGACTGAATTCAGCTGAACTGAACTGAATTGAACTAAATTGAATTGAACTGAGCTGAACTGAACTGAACTAAAATGAGCTTTGAACTGAACTGAGTATTTTATAAGAGAAGGAAATTAGGAGCTGAACTGAACTGAGCCATTCATAAGTTGTTAGAAGACCAACTTTAATGTCACTCAATTTTAGGTAAGTTATGTGGACTTGTGGAGTAATCAAAGGACATGAAGACTAACTTGGACTTGATTATGTCAAATGCATGCAGCAAACCTAATTAAATCAATTAAAAGTCAAATGCATTCAAATAAAGCTCTTTAACCCATACATGGTGATAAAGGAAAGTACGGAGTATTTTTCATAGAGCTCTTACCAACTACCCCCTCGTTCAACTCTTTAACTCAAAGAAAATTCCTCAAAAGATGTCTATTTCATTTCTTTATTTACAAGAAGTAATCAAATGTGGTATTGGAAGAATATCCAATACATTTCATTGAGGAGGGAAACAAGTTTTTTGGTTGATCTCGAGGGTTGTAATTGTACCTCTCAAACTTGATAAAATAAATTAAAAACCGTTATAATGTTTCACACAAAACCCTTTACTTAAAAAAAAAAACTAAAACGTACTTGCATAATTACATTATTCCTAATGAATTAGTAATACTCTATTAGAACAGCTTTATTGGACCTAGGGAGCACAGTTTAAAATGTACATACTCCGTATATTATTCTCGCATGCTATATAAAAAACTAGGAAGTGGATTAACCTCTTTTTTCTTGCATAATTATTACTTGACATAATGCCAAATGAATATTATGTACTATAATAATAAATTGCATACTTTATTACTTTATATTCAAATCTCCTGGGAGCGCCTTTTTTTTTTTTTAACCCTATATATAAATAACCGTTAGTTTGGAATTGGATATGATATAGACAGTTGATATTTGATAAACCAGCTAATATGGACAATCTTGAATAATATACAGTGAAAGCCAACATCTTTCGCTGCTTTTATTATCACTACATATACCACACAAACACAAAACATCCAGTTGGAAGTGGGGGCAATTCACTTAAACCATCAAACGATCATGTTGTCCAATTCATCACCTTCCCTTATCCACATCCTCCTCATCGTTGTCGGTACCGCCTTTTTAATCTATCCGGCCACCGCTACCGACCACATTGTTGGTGCTAATAAGGGTTGGAACCCTGGAATCAACTACACTGATTGGGCTAATAACCAAACTTTTTATGTTGGTGATTACATATGTATGTACTTCATTTCTGCTTTATTTTGTTATTCCTAGCTTATTAATTATTTTGTACATACGTGACAAAAAAATTAGTTGTTACTCTTATTAGTATTGGTCTTAACTCTTAAGGCCATGTTCTTTCAAGCTGTTGTGGTCTGGTCTGCTCTGCTCTGTTTAGAAGCTCAAAAGAACATGGCCTAATTAACACTTTTCATTTTGGGCTGTATCGTATTAGGCAAATATCATAGACTATGTGCAATTATATTAAATTGGTTAGTTATTGGTACATAAGAACTAAAATTGTGTGATTTTGCAGCTTTTAGGTACAAGAAATTTGAATACAATGTGTTTGAAGTGAACAAGACAGGGTATGACAATTGTACAATTGAAGGAGCAACAGGAAATTGGAGCAATGGGAAGGACTTTGTGCATTTGAATAAGAAAGGAAGATACTACTTCATTTGTGGTACTGGTGGTTGTACTAGTGGAATGAAGGTTTCTATTGTTGTTCATTCTCTTCCTCCGGCGCCTTCGGCTTCTATTGCTGCCACCAAACACTCCTCTGAATCTACTAAACACGCCTCGGCTGCTTCGGAAGTAGTTACTTCGGGGCGGTTGTTGGTGGTGGTTTTAAGGGCGTTGTTAGTAGGTTTAGTGTCTTCAGTATTGACGTGGTGACAACGGTCTTGTGAGAAGAGGTGCTTAATTCATGTGTATCTTTTATTTATTCGAAAAAAATGTTTTGACGGGATAACCCATTAAAATTGTTTTGTTTTTGTAAGGGCTAAAGCGTTTAAATTAAATGTGGTTTTGTTTAAATTAATTCATGTGTAATGAAGAAAAGTGTGTTAATTTCATATTTGTGTACGTGTATCTTTCAGCTGCAAAATTTATAATAACAATACAAAAAAAATGGGGTGAGAGAGGCTCGAACTCTCGACCTCAGGATTACTCAGAAGCTATGAGACCTACGCGCTAGCCAACTGCGCCACCACCCCATATTGGTCAATTTGAACATTCAATATATATAAATAAAAGTAATAAAAAGTGAATGAGAAAAACAAAATAATAAATGGGGTGAGAGAGGCTCGAATCTCGACCTCAGGATCACTCAACTCTAGCTATGAGACCTACGCGCTAGCCAACTGCGCCACCACCCCTTTTTGATAATTATTGTCGGGTACGTAGTACTACTTTTGTTTTATATTGACACGGTTAAACTTCATAGGGTAATAAACGTTGTGATAATACTCCTAGTCATTCTTGTTTTTCTCATTTGAAATCTTAACAATATTCACAGGTTAATTGAATATTCTAATATGATTAATAAAATGTTATTCATGTACAATTATCGTAACAAAATGGAGTATGGCTAATGAAACAACATAACACATGATAGAGAGCACCAAAAGGGTATGGAATCCAATAAGTGCTCAAAGTGTCCATATTATTAAAGGTGTTTGTTCCAAAATTTCACTCTTTAGAAGTCCTGTACTTAACCTTAGTGTAACATTTTCGTAAGAAAACAATTATATATCTTGTAATTGAATTGTAATCAACAATAAATGTTTAGCATTATGAATTCATTAAGATAGTTTTGAGAGAACCAGTAGAACAATATGAAAGCATATACAATTCAAGCATAACGCTTATAGTCTCATTCAATCTACAAGGAGAACAAACAGTTTATCACTTGAACAAGTGAGCCAAATCTGGGTCGTCTAAATCCAAGTCTAGCCATCCATTCAAGTGCATGAACTCAATGTAATGATCTGGTGGCTTCAGGCTCTGGCAGTTCTTCACGGTGTAACCCTCAACCCTCTGAATATCACGAGCAAGCCATCGGGCAAAACCAGGGTCGACAGGAGGGGGAAACTTCAAAAGAAGTTCATCCTTCTCTTGCTTCGCAGGTTTGTTACCCATGAGCGCTGCACAATTTCAGAATGAGAATCAGGTCGAACTGGCTAATCACAACTAAAATAATACTTTGCACATCAGCAGAATGAAAAAGCAGCTATTAGGTTGGGAAAGGGATATAGCTTGCAGAGTACTCCAACAAATAAGATGATTGGAGGGAAGGAAAAGAGATAATTACAATAATTCGACAAAACAAAGGGGAAGCTTAAAATCTGCTCAAGTCCTAAATCTATTATGAATATCAGCACTCTTATTTGTCCCTATCACAATCAATTTTGTAATCTTTCAGATGAAGAACTTGCAAACACCAAGACGGCGAAACAGTGAATACAAGCAAGACAGAGCACTCAGTCTGCAGTCTTCACGGTAACAAGTAATACACTTGACTTCATTGTCTTACCACTCATCTTTAAACGAGAGGGAATTTCAGGAAAGATTAATGTGTGAGCTCATGTAATCCTACAGCTCTGTATCAGTTTAAACTTTAAACAGCCACATTCACACGGAATCACACCCCTCAGTACCAGCTTCAAAATGACAGTTCATAGAGCTGTTACCAAACACAACTGGTACCATTACTTGTTCTGCTTAAGTTCAATAACCTAACCAAGTAACCAAAGCTCAGGCTGCCATGAATATGCTTCAAGAAAACTTCATTTTAGTAGACATCTCTTGCAATCTGATGCGACTTGAGATACATGCAGTGCTGAAGTACTTTTTAACATGTTTCTGGTAGAGCTATGAATCCTTACCTTTCCATGCTTGATACTGAATTAGACTATCTACGGCAGAAGGTTTTTTGTTACAAGCTTTCGGAGACTTGAGCAGTAACACCATACTAGTCAGAAAATAAAAATCGACAAAGCTATCCTAAATATAGTAGCCTTCAGCTAATACAAACTCCTTTACCACAAACAGAGATTCTTTTTGTTTATCTGTTGCTCATTTCCTGCAAATAATCCAAAAAGGTTTCCTTCCCACAATGCACCAAGGAAAACAGCTAGAAAATCCAAAATCCCACCCTCACCCCAATCCATGCTATTACAACCATTCTAGCCATAAATTATTTGGTAAACACTTTACACCTGGTATGGCAAATTGCCGATTGCTATAAAACATAAATGCAGGCATGGAGGGAATTTCAAAACAAAACTAGTCATATTAATTCCTTCTGGATATGTAATCAAGTTTAAAAGTGCACCAACAAAACTTTTCAAGTCAAGTTTAAAATTATATACACAAACCAAATAGAGACTATAAAAAGTATTTCATAGACTCCTAGCAACCTCACCCAAAACAGCCTTTATTAGATAGCCAAACTTCAAATTTGACAAAACCACAATAGATATCAATACACCGTCTTGGGTATGGGAATTTCTATTAATGTTTATACTATTCTGTAAGCAAACAATGAAGAAAATGCTACACACTCTAATAGTAATTGTCTTGATCTTGCAGCTTTCTATAACAATGATCCCTCACAGTCACAGATTCAATTCTTGTCTCTGGTAGCAGCTTCAGTGTCCCGAATGCGAGGTACCACAATTGGTGCTCCTCGAACTTTATCAAGAGCAAAGCTTATCCTCATTGGACGACCTAACAGCTCCTTACCATCCATAGCATCTTTTGCAGTTATGGCATAATCATCCTTGGCAAAGTAAACAAATCCAAACCCTCTAGACCTTCCTGTATCCTTATCATACATTATCCTCACTTCTGTAACCTCCCCAAAATTGGAAAAAGCATCCATCAAAGACCTCTCATCAACCGACCACGACAACCCAGCAACAAATAACTTATTATTGTAGGATGGAGCTGAAACGGACGAAGACAACAAACGATACAATCTAAAATTCGATGTGGGGTTGTAAAAGGCGGCCGATGTTCTTCTTGCAAACATCTTTAGATTGTTCATTGTTCACACAGGCCTTTTTCCTGTTCAATTAGTTTAGACAACACTGAGAAGAAATTCACACTTTTTTTAGGGTCATCTCACTAAATAACTAACTTTCCTGTCATCCTTCTTCCTACCCACCTTCAAATTTCCACTCAATCACCATAATTATCAGATTCATCTCAAAATATGCAACCCCATCTAATTAATTTTGCTAATAAGTCATGCCCATATCATATATTTGTAACTATGAGAAGTTGTACCATTCAATAGGGAAACTAACCCAGAAATAATCACATTAAAGAACCAAATTTTAAATTCAATATACAAAATTACTACAATTAAAATATCAGGGTATAAACTAGACGAAGAAAAGTAGAATTAATAGATTCATCATCCAAAACTTAGGTTACCAATTAGCAATATCGAATTAACCACTAAAGGAGGATGAATTAGGGAAAATACAAGAATATAAGAAAGAAGAAGTTTAATAGAATACCTGAGAAATGAACGGCAGCCCAGAAGATGAACACTGCAGAGATGAAAAAAAAAAAAAAAAACTGAGATAAGAGGAGACTAAAATGGAAGACTGAAGAACAACATAGGTACAGTACTAATCGGCTGTAAAATTCCAATAATACCCCTACATAAAGCCATTAATGGCCAAGTTTTAAGGGCATTTCTTGAATTTTACATAAATTCAATAAATACCTAAAACCCCAATCAAAATTCCCAATTCATCAATTAGGGTTCTTAAATCTTCTTACTCACTCTTGAACAGCAAATCAATTTCCCACCTTTCTTTTTCAATTTACTGCTCTCAAAGTAATTAATCTTTATTCCAAATTGGAAATTATACCGGATCAAATGAATAAGGGTAAAATGTACAACATAATTGAAGAAAATGTTGGGAAATATGTTATCAAGGATGATGCTACTTGTAATGAAATATGTTGGGAAATATGTAATGTGGTAGATGTGTTTAAGTTGTGGAATAAGGTTTTTTTGCATCTCTCTTTGGTACTGATTTAAATGGTGATGAATATGTTGAGTCTGTTACGAATAGAATTAATCCGATTGCAAGAGGGATAATTTTTTATGTTAGGAGTTGTGCTTATGCTGCTAATTTGTGTGCTCAACGAGGTATGGAGAAATTAAGGTGTTTGATAAACCCGATTAGAGAGTTAGTTAGGTGGACTAGGACATTTCGAGGTTACAAGAAAGTTTTTAAAACTTCTTGTAAGGTGGTTGGGTTAAAACCGAGATATTTCCCTCTGGATTGGTCAAGGAGTTGGAATTCGACGTATGAAATGTTATGTCTAATTTTTCCGTACAAGGAGATATTAAGTAACAATTATAGAGATAATGTCGACCAAAGTTTAGATTTGCAATAGGATATAATTAACTCTATAATTCAGTTGTTTAAGACGTTTAATGATGCTATTCAGGCCTTCTCATTGGTTTATGATGCTAATTGTCATCAAGTTATAATTTAATGTGTAGAAATTGTTCATGTATTTGAAATGTATGAGAATGATCCACTTTTGGGTTTGGTTGTTGGGATCATGAAGAACAAATGGTTGGAGTATATGTCTGATATACCTATAATATACTATATTGCTGCAATACTTGATCCTGGTATTAAGGTGGAGGGTTTATCAAATTTGTTAGACTATTATTACAAAACTTTAGGAGTGGAGTTACTTATTAGTGGAAGAGAAAGTTTTTGAGTGTAAAGACATTTTGAAGCGGCTTTATATTCATTATGCCTCCTTATACAAGTGAAAAAATGTAACTACACAAGTAACACAACCCAATTGTCAATCCCAAATGATGTCTTCAAAGGAAGATATGGAGATAGACCATTCGCTAAGATCAAAATTGTTTATGAAAATTTTGAAGAAGACAAGGGCTAGTTTTAGTAAAACAACACAATTAGATCAGATGATTATCTGTTTTTTTGGATAATTTATCTCTAAAGATGAGAACATCCTAGTGGAAGAAAAATGATGGGGTGTTTTCGATTTTGTCTAAAGTAGCAAAAGATATTTTATGCATACCCACATCAATGGCTGCACTTGAGTCCACTTTTAGTACTTGTGAAGGTGAAAGGGTTCTTGATGAGCAGTGGTTGAAGGTTTAGCCAAGAGAAATTCAAGCTTGTATATATCTGCATACGGGCCGGGATTGGGACATGGCTGCAAACCGTGCACAATAGTTACAAGTTTACAAAGATGATCCGTGGATGATGATGGACACACCGATTCAAAAACAAAGGGGACATGTATGCACAAAACTTGAATCATTCTATTTTCTTTCTCCTTGGAGAAGTAATCTGAAATTTGGGCTCAAATATGAAGGAGTCCTTGGTCCTGTCGACCCAAGAAAATGTATATATATAGCATCTTAATATGTTCTATCTAGAACTAGAAGCTACATGAAAATGCTGTAATGATTTATTTAAGTAGCTATTTGTATTAACGGTTTATGTATGTTAAAATTAGTTAATTATAAATTGATAGCTATTTAATTTGAGATTCTGGAGAATTCTAACTCAAACATGATTTAGGGAATATAGTGTGACAGCAATACGTGTTACATTATGAAACTTGTTTTGCATATGTAATTGCAAAAGTATTAGGTACTCATTCTAGTTAGTACACATCAAAGTGATGATGAGTGTTTGATCGAATTCGCAATACTTAGGTAGGTAGTAAATGTTGAATTATCAAATCAAAACCCAAATGTTGTTCATTTCAACGATATAGGTTAAAAAATTAATTAAAAAAAAAAAAACTTCACCAACTTAAAAATGGTTGCTTAGTACAAATACAAAATGATTATAAGACATTTCTAAATTAGTTCAATCAGACTAAAAATTAGAAACAATTCAGAGTATAAACTTAAGGCATGTTCACATTTACTTAATTTCAGTCCATTTCAGCTCCAATCAGCTCAATTTAGCTCCAATCAGTTCAGTTTAATTCAGCTCCTAATTTCCCTCTCTCATAAAATATTCATTTCAGCTCAGTTCAATTCAATTCAGTTCAATTTAACTTCAATAAATTCAGTTCAGTTCAGTAAATGTAAACACACCCTTAATTAACAAAAATATACTTTATTTAAAAAAAAAAAACAAACAAAAATATACTTCAATACACAAAGTATTGAATTTCAACAAGTAAAAAATCACTCACAAGTCGAGTCAAAATTTTGGTGGAGAAAAACCTAAAAGTCTAACATACCCCTTCTTAACGTTCATCTTTATAGTGGAAACTCCTAACATTACCCCTTCTTAACGGCTACATTACAAGGGTATTTGTGGAATAAATAACATCCCATAATATCAAAGCCCTATCGATTACCAGTATCAATTTCCTAACTCCCAATTCATCAATTAGGGTTTTAGGGTTCTATCTAATACTCTGGTTCAGCAATCAATCAATCCTTTACTCTTTCAATCTCTCCTAAACTTTATTATTTTTTCCTTTTCAATTAACCATTAATCCCAAGAATTATGAAAACTTCATCAAATCCAAATGAACTTGTTCCTGAGGTTGGAGCTCTAATTGAAGATTCTGCTTGCTCAAATATAGTTGGTATAATTCAATACTCCAAATTATTTTGATTAAATAATTTTCTACATACATTAACTTTGATAATTTGTGTTTAAAATCATATAAAAGTGATCATTTGAATGCATTGCTAAAATAACCAATAATTGCTGCATATGTTAGAGATAAAGAGGTTCTTAAGCAATGTTTTGTGAATATTAATGGTCTGTTGCTGTTAAGGCTGATTTATGGTATTTTGAGTGTGGCAAAAAAATTTTGATGTATGTTGAAATTATTGATTGTCATTGGATTAATTCAACTTGGAAAGATACAAAATCTGGTAATTGAGTTTCCAATGATTCCGAATGGTTCTAAGGATGCTAATATTCGTGGCGAAATAATCAATGTGTTTGATTTGATATGTTAGAGTTCTGCTAAATTTTCTGACTAATGAGTGAAATCCTGCTTTGAGGCTCTTCATATATTATAGGAAATGTTCTTTTGTTATCAATTTGTATGCTCAATAGATATGAATTTTTTTTAGCTGTCCCATTTTTCCTTAGTTTCGATGTTAATTACGGAGTATTCTGTAGTTTTGTGTCTTAAATAACATACTAAGTTTTTTTTAAATTTTGAAGCTGATAATGGGGACTGGGTTTCTGCATCTGGTAATGAGGACTGGGTTTCTGATTCTGATAATGAGGACTGGGTTCCGGAATCTGAAGGGCATCTTGTAACTTCTCGCCTTAAAAGACATTTTGATTGTTGCAAACCTTATCAACAACGTAAGGCTCATAAATATGAAAATTCGTTTGATCAAAATAATTTCTGTTCTATGATGGCTGAAACCATCATGCATCATGGCTATTCTCTTAAGATGGTGGAGGACAAACATTATAGGGAGTTACTGAGTTATTTGAATCCCAATGTAAAGCATATTACAAGGGATACCATTCTTAAGCATTGCACCACGGAGCATGAAAAGCTCAAAGCACAGTTGCGTCAATTATTGTCTGAGGTGCCTGGTAAAATCTGTTTTACTTGTGACTCGTGGTATGCGTGCTCATCTCGTGGTTACCTTGCGCTTACTGCCCATTTTGTTGATAAATCTTGGACACTTCGGTCCAAAGTGTTGTCGTTTAGGTTTTGTCAAACTCCCCATAATGGTGCTGATATTTATCGTTTTGTTCTTAATATTATCGATGAGTGGCATCTTAAAGGCAAAGCTTTTTCTATGACTGTTGATGATTCCGGTGATATGGATGCCATGATTGAGCATCTTAAGAAAGACTTGCATTCTACTTGTTCTTTGCCTTGTGGTGGTAAATTTTTTCATATTAGGGGTGCAGATCAGATTCTTAATTTCATTGTTCAAAGTGGTATGAAGTTGATTGATGAAAGTGTTATTAAGTTGCGTGAGACTGTGAAATACATTGAATATCATGACTCTGCACTTGCTAGATTTGAGCAAGCTATTAGAGATTCTCATTCTAATTTTTCTGGTAAGCTGAGGCTGGATTTTCCAACCCGATGGGACTCAACTTATTTGATGCTTTGTCAATGTTTGGAGGCGAAAGCTCCTATTGATAAGTTTGCTTCTCAAGAGATTGGTTTTGAGTATTTTCTTCTCAAGGAGGAATGGGAAGCCATTAAAAATATGCGTGATTTTCTTAAACCATTTTATAATATAACCTTGTTGTTTTCTGGTTCAGAATACCCTACTGCAAACTTGTACTTTGCCTATATTACGGCGATTAAATATGTGTTGGCTAAAGCTAAAAATGACTCTATTGGTAGCATCGGAGAAATGGCTGCTCTTATGCTCCAAAAGTTTGAAAAATATTGGGATAACTACTCTTCAATACTTTCAATTGCTGTTTTGCTTGATCCACGTCATAAACTTCGATATGTGGAGTACTTGTATGGCAAGCTTTATGCTGGTCAGGAGTATGACGATAAGGTAAAAGCGGTATATGACACATTTACTGAACTGTATACTTTTTATGAGAATCTCTCTACTCCATCTTCTGTTCAAACTAGCGCACCCTCAACTCCAAGTATTTCAAGTTCTGATTTATGTCCCTTCTGGAAGAACTTTTTTCAGGTTGTTACATTGATAATTCATCTGATTTTAATCTTGTTTATTTTGTTTTGATGATTTTAGTATAATAATTAAGTTTTCTTGCTTTAATTATAGGTGCTTGACGAAGAAGAAAAACCTGAGAGTAGGGGAACCAAATTTGATATTGATACGTATCTATATTCCCCCCGTGTGCCTCGAAATAGTGGAGTCAATTTTGATGTTCTCCAATATTGGAAATCTCAAATCGATTATCCGAGTTTTTCCCCTGCTCTTGCTCACATGGCTAGAGATGTTTTGGCAATTCCCATCACATCCTTTGCCTCGGAATCTTCTTTTAGTATGGGAGGCAGAGTTTTGACCAAGCTAAGGTCATCTGACATGCCCGAAAACATGGAGGTTTTTGTTACAGTCCAAAATCGGATGTTTGGTTATGGTGAAGTTGAGGAGATACTCTAGAAGTCATTAATGAGACGGAACTTGATGATACCGACTTCGAATCTGTTCCTATCTAAGGTAAGTATATTTAGTGAAGTAATCTATTTTGCTTCAAATATCCAATTTCCCAATTCATTAATTAGGGTTCTATAAATTCCCTAAGTCTCTCTAGCTGATCAGCAAGCATTCAAGTATTTAACCAATATCATACTCTTTCAATCTGTTATGAAATTATTTAATCTCTCTCTCTTGTTCTTTGAATCCCTAAAATTATGGAAATTTCATCAACTTCAAAGAGTAAGGTGAGTTGTTCAAAGAACAAATTTCTTAGGTATGCAAGCTCAGAAACCAATAACATATTTCACTACTATATAAAAATCGAGTAAAGAATTTGCTACATGTATCATAATCTTGATAATTCTGGACAGTGGTAACAAGTTTGCAGTCTACCTGGTTATAAAAAGGATCATAATGCATTGCTTAATAGTCGAGTAATTGCTGTGTAGGGTGGGTATAAGAATGTTCTTGAGAAATATTTTGTTCATTTTAATGGTCGTGTTGCTGTTACATGACTTACAGCTGGGTGCTTGGGTCTATGGACTTCTGAGCCTGGCAAACGATTTGTATGTGTTGAAAGGATCTATGTATCTTGGAAGATGCACAATCGGGTTTTGTATGTAGGGGGGCTGTTTTGAGGTCTTCAACAAAGGGGTAAGATGTCGAGTTTTTGTACTCAGGAATTAAGTTCTTAATATGTAGGACTTGTTTGACTAGCAATTCCTAAGTAGATTTCATTTAGTTATTTGATTAAGTAGACATTGTTGTTAGTTAAACATGTAAATGTTATTTGATTAAGTAGACATTGTTGTTTATAAATGTTATTTGATTAAGTAGACATTGTTGTTAGTTAGACATTGTTGTTAGTTAGACATTGTTGTTTATAAATGTTATTTGATTAAGTAGACATTGTTGTTTATAAATGTTATTTGATTAAGTAGACATTGTTGTTGGTTAGACATTGTTGTTTATAAATGTTATTTGATTAAGTAGACATTGTTGTTAGTTAGACATTGTTGTTAGTTAAACATGTAAATGTGGCTAGTTTAGTGGCGAAAGTTGAGCATATATGCTCATTCAATCAATACCATGTTAAAGAGATTGTGTAGTGTTGATTTTACTCCTGTTAATTGTGATCTCTATTAGATTAATGTGAATCAATGATGTTGGTTTACATTCTTGTACAAAAAAAATGTATAATACTCCTTGTTAAGAATCTATGTTATCTTTCAAAATAACTCAATCACATACAGTTTTATCGGTGTTCCTTGTGTGTTTACCAGTTTAATCTTGCAATCGCCTTGCTAATTGTTACAGTTTACAGCAATCCAATTGTGCAAATAAAAGGTTATTTGATCTTTGGTACAGGCAAATAAGGTGGTAAGATTAAGCCAACGCTTTGAATCTATGAGCAACTTCTATGACCGGCTTATCATAATAACTATAGTTCATTCTTACTCTACGTCTCTACTTATAATGACAAGGTAGGCCACCAATATTTGATACAGATTAATAAGGCCAAAATCAATCGGGGTGTAAGGTTTAATTGTCTCAATCAATAAACTTTAATTAGTTCAAAAAAAAAAAAAAAAAAAGCATTCAATTAATTCAACCAAAAATAGGTGGATTTATTAGTACTACTGCATTATTTTGAGCTCATAAGTCTCTTTCAATCAGTTCTCAGCAAAAAAATCTCGAACTTTAAAGATTAGAGGGTGGGGATTGAGTATTTTAAAAAAGAGCTAGTCCCGATATCTTAACATGAGATACAAGGTTAACCCTTAACGGGGAAGGTTTAGGTCGTCCTCCATTGAAGCCCCCTTGAACCTTTTGCATTTCTCTCGTGAACTTCTTCTATTTTCGGCTGAAGTTCTTTTCGGCTGAAGTTCTTCAATGCTCCATTGAAGCCTTTTGTTATAGCTTGAAAATAAAGATTTATTTTTCAATATTACAAAACTAACCCAAATTATGCACTAAAAATGACAAATATGCCTTTTTGAGATACATATCTTATATTTCATATTGAGATACTTGTATTTTCTCTTTAAATAAACTCTCTTATTTGGCTAGTTGTGGCAATAAGTTAGAGTGATAAAATAAATTTACTGTTATAACCTTACTATTATGAGAAAATACAAGTTAATATTTTATTAAACAATTGATGTTTATCAAGGGATATATTGGTCTTTGCACCCTATAAGTTGAGGGTAAAAGTATAATTTCAACTTCTAAATAGATCCGTTACCGTCATTGGTTAGGGGACCATTAACATCATCATTCTCTCTTCTCCATCACATGAATTTAAAAATTCAGATTATTTATAAATAATTCAAAGCCGAAATTATGTAAAGAGAATGTGTGTAAGTTGAGACTATTTTTATAACTTTTTCCTTCCTAAATAGAGTACTACTGCGTACATAGTACTTCATTCGTCCTTTAATTATATGCCTATTTCTTCATTTATTACTCACATAATAGAGAGAAATAGGCATATAACTAAGGGACGGAGTCACAAAGGGAATATTATTTTTTGGGATATCAAATCCCAACCAAACTTTTAGTCCTTACCAAATGACCCATTGGCCATTAATGATATACAGAGTACCCCTTAATTGCAAACTCCGACAATACTCCTTGAGTGATTTCTAATACTATATGTAACTGTTATATTTAAAGGGCATTTCTAGAATTAAATGAAGGAAAACTTGTACTCCCTCCATTTTTAAATACTTGCTACATTTCTTTGGACACGCATGTCGATGTTTATTTTTGATCACTAATATCTTTAATTATCAATAAGTATAAATTCTAACAATTGAAAATTAATAATCTATTCATTAAGATGATTCTAACAAATATCCACAAGACTATATTTTTTTCTTATGTATAAATCACAAACATTAATCAAAGTAGGGCAAATGAATAGTGCAAAGAATAGAAATGGAGTAAGTATTTAAAAACGGAGGGAGTAACATTTTGCATACATACTTGCTTAACGATATGCATGTGAATATGTGACATTACTACGTATTTGATTTATCGAAAAGCTTTAAAATATCAATTTCTATTCGATTTTTTTTTTTTTGAAAAATAAAATAATTAATAATTTAAGACGTGTATTAAAAAGTGTAAAGATCTATATCTTGTAATAAAAAAAGAACGGAGAGGGCACATGAGATTTGTAACAAGGCCTCGTGAAAAATGAGCAGCAGAAGCAGAAAGTACTGTATAAAATTGAAAGATAGAGAAACACGGCAACAAATTGAGAAGCAAAATAGTGAAATAATTCCAGCTTCCAAGTGAGCAGCTGGCTAGCTACTATCCTCCCGCTTCAATCCCCTTTTCATTCCATCATTCATCCCAAAAACAACAAACACTAAAATTTTCAATCTCACTGCCAAAAAAAAAATCTGAGTTGGTGGAAACGTGCAATACTGCCAATTCCAAACAAATTATTGTTACTATTGAAATCGAGTATTTTCAGCCTCATTTTAGAATATGCTCAAATACTAACAACAAAAAAAACCCATCTTTGTCAAAGTTTAACAACCCCAGAAAAGAAAACTAGTCAACAAAAGCAGCAAAGAAAAAAGAAAAAGAAATGCCAGAAATTGCAGTAAAATCTGGTACAAGACCACCATGGATAGGATTAGCAGCAGCAGTTTGGGTTGAATTTTCAGCAGGAAATTCATATAATTTCCCTCTTTTTTCACCTTCATTGAAATCTGTACTGGGTTTTACACAACAGCAGATTACAATTCTGGGTGTTGCAAATGATATTGGTGAAAGTGTTGGAATTTTGCCAGGCATTGCTTGTAACAAGTTTCCACCTTGGGTTGTTCTTTCTTTTGGTGCTTTGGGCTGTTTTCTGGGTTATGGACTTCTCTGGCTTGCTGTTTCACAGACTGTTTCCAATTTGCCTTTTTGGCTGGTATGAATTTCTTGTTTCTTTGCTTTTCTTAATCACCCTTTTTCAAAGTTAACTTTTTTTTTTTGTGAAAAAAGTTCAAATCTTGGAATCTGAAGTTAATAGATTTTGACGATTTCACGTGTATTGTGTTTTTTTTTTTTTAAGTATCCAATTTGAAATTGATTGATTTTATGGGGTTATTTTTAGTGCAATACTTGAAATTGGTTATACAAAGGCCTCTTAGCCACTCATATTTCATCCTTAGGAGTGTTTGAAAATGAACAAATGTGAAAAAAAAAGAAAAAGAAAAAAGAAAGTAGCCTTGGTGTATATAAAGGAAGATAAAAGTGTCGGTTTAGTCTTTTGTTGGATGGACCTGCTTGAATTGTGGTGGTATTGTAGAATAAAGAACAACTGTACCTTTGGTAAAAATGTAGGAATCTATAGATTATAGTAGGAATGTCAATTTATAGGGGCAGTATATCTTGTAAAGGCAAAGAACACATTAGTCCATCCTTTTCAAATTTTTTCTGCTTCTGTACTTTGATCAATTTTGTCTCACAAAAAGATTGTAGGTAGAACGAACAATAGGAAACGGAGGGATAAGAAATTAGAGACATTAATAGAACTTTTTTTGGTAAATGTTTCAATGTATGAAAGGATGGTTTAATGCTGTGTAATGAGAAAACTCTATGCAATTTTTTATTGTGAGTTGCTTCAAGGTTAATGTCCTGTTCCATGCTTTTATTTTTTAAGCTGGAATTTTGGGCTTAAACTAGTCAAACTTGCTGCTTTACATCAAATATTATAATCAACCTATATTAAGTAGTTTGGCATTATAATATAAACTAATTGTTAGATCCACAAACTTTGTTCTGCATTGGTGCCAAGTTGGTTCATCTTATTCTCTAGTCTGACAATTGTATTAGCATCACTCTCATTATCTTATTGTAACTCCACCCCGTTCCTATGATCAGCTGTGGCTTGCAATGGTTATTGGGGCTAATAGCAGCGCATTTTTTGGGACAGCTGTTCTTGTCACCAACATGAGGAACTTCCCTATGAGTAGGGGCACAGTTGCCGGTCTTCTAAAGGGTTATGTTGGTCTAAGTGCTGCAATATATACAGAGATATATGATATGGTGCTTAAAAAATCTGATACATCACTACTCCTATTCCTCACATTCGGCATCCCAATCATATGCTTTACCCTGATGTACTTCATTAGACCTTGTACACCAGCATCTGGAGAGGACACTTCTGAAAAGAGCCATTTCCTATTTACTCAAGGGGCAAGTATATTTCTTGGAATTTATCTCCTCACAACGACAATTATTGCTGATAAACTTTCTGTCCGGAGAGCTGTTTGCTATGCGTTTATTGTTGTTATGGTTATATTAATGATGGCTCCTCTTGCAATCCCTATCAAGATGACATTATTTCCCTCCAAAAAAAAACTTACTGGACCTGTTGATTCTTCAGACAAATTGGTGTCAGATACAGATGAATCGATACAAACAGAACCCTTGCTGGTAAAATCCTCTTCAGAATTTGGGAGTTTTCGAGAGGGGGAAGATGCTTCTGATTTGGACATCCTTCTTGCTGTTGGAGAGGGTGCTGTAAAACAGAAAAGGAGACCCCGTAGAGGAGATGATTTTACTTTCCGTGAGGTTTTGATCAAGGCCGATTTTTGGCTTTTGTGGGTAGTGTACTTTCTAGGAGTTGGTACTGGAGTGACTGTTCTTAACAATTTGGCTCAGATAGGTTACGCCCAAGAAGAGCATGACACTACCATACTCTTGTCCCTATTTTCTATCTGCAATTTCGTTGGGCGCCTGGGTGGAGGTGCAGTTTCAGAATATTTCGTCAGGTGATAATGTTTTCTGATTTACTTAATTAGAAATAGATGATGTTTCACTGTCCAGTTTTAACTCTCGTTCTAGCTACATAAGCTATAGTTAACGCTCTTCAGTCCAGTGTGCCAGGTAGAGAAGTTTGCAATATCTTCTTCTGAATATTTTGGAAGTTGATGTTCTTCTATATTACCATTTGCATAAATATGATGTTCAACTCGTCATTAAATTCATAGCAATAGGAAATGATCTTCTAGTAAGTGCAAGTATTATATTAGAACTCTTAGAAGTCTTAGTCCATGAAAATTCACTTTATATAAAGTACTACATATTATGATAATAGTTTATTTGGATGACAGTTACTCAGCTAAAAACATCTCCTGTTTGGCATTTCATGTTTAAGTAATCTCAAACTTAGATATTCTGGACTTGAACTCTTGGAGCATGAAGCTGACTGCTAAACATTTGCTTTGCAGATTACATTTAATTCCTCGAACTGTATGGATGACAGTCACTCAATTGATTATGGTCGTAGCATTCCTTTTTTATGCATATGCTCTCACCGGTACCCTTCTTGTGGCAACTGCATCGCTTGGGATCTGCTACGGAGTTCAGACTGCAATAATGATTCCAACAGCCTCTGAGCTATTTGGTCTTAAACATTTCGGTGTTATTTACAACTTTATACAGTTTGGCAATCCCATTGGTGCTCTGCTTTTCTCAGGAATGCTTGCTGGTCATGTATATGATGCCGAAGCCAACAAGCAAGGATTATCAATCTGCATTGGGGCTTCTTGCTTTAAGCTTACATTCTTTGTTCTTGCTGGACTTTGTGGGTTGGGATCCTTACTAAGCGTAATACTTACGCTAAGAATAAGACCTGTATATCAAATGCTGTATGCTGGAGGTTCATTCCGTTCACGTCTAAGATCAGATCATTGATGAGAAGGTGGCTGCAGAAATTGTAGATCAGATTAATCCTGTGCTACCTACCACACATGTACTCCTTTGTATAATTGGTCTGGTACATTTTGTGAGGTAAGTTGTGTCATTTTTATTATACTTGAAATTTGGAAACCTAAAGAGCAATGATTTTATTTGCTCTGTGATTTCCAGTTGAATGTAATACTCATTTTTATTCAAAATTTTCAGTGTATGCTGTCAGATTATTGCTCTAGAGGCTTGTCCTTGAAAGTTTATCGCGCTATCACATCTGGATAAGATCTAGAGGTCATTGTCCTAACAATGTTATGTACAATCTTTCTATACACCTTTATAAATGAAAACAAGCAAATGTCATTTATTGCTTACATGTTTTTGTTCTTGCATTCTGCTTCTACTTTCACATTATTTTATATTTACTGGTACACAGATCAATTTTACCGTGAATCTAACCCTGATGCCTTTTGCAAAATTCGATTTCTTCCTGCTGGCTTTGAAATGGTCGTACTGTACGACATTATCAAAGGCCACTCAGCAAGATCAGAGTTGCTGAGAGTCGTAAAAGCAGGGAGCAGACCTTCATTCACTCCATTTGAGGGACTTGAAGTCGGACCGTGACAACAAGATGAATTTAAAGAGCATTCTAAAGTACTTAAAGAGTAAATATTCGTGCTTTCCTAAAAAAAAAAGACAACCTCACAATATTCTCCAAAATGTTTGCCAAAGAGAAACGGGTAATTTATTTTGGAACAAAAGGGTATAAAAGAAGAATATTGATCATTCATAGAATCACCACATCAACGCCTCCTCTAATTTGCTTGGCAAGCAACTTGGCTTGTCTTCTCACAAAGCCTTTTCTATCAATATATTGAAGGTCATACCATTTGTGAGCATTTCCCTTTGATCGGGGACAGCGATAATCACATATAATCTTCTTAAGCATCGGAGCATTTTGAATGACACAAAACACAAACTCAGCAAGAGATGCACTTCCATCAAATCCAACAATCTCCAAAACCTTGAGTTGATTATGTTTACGCATCTCGTAATTGATCGTAACATCCCTTTGTCCTGACATTGGCACCGGTTGTTTCGACAAAGGCCACAGCTGATGCAAACAAACTTAAACTAGTCAATACAATACTGTTGCCTTGAAATGAAAGTGCATCAATTAAAAAAAAGTATCAAATGAGAACCTAACTAATTAAGAAAAGGAAAATGATGCAGACGAGATTATTCAATCTAATGTCTAAGACTTGACTTTTAAGTAGCATCTCGACACCTTAAAGTTTATAAATTAAAAAGTGCATCAAAATAATTGTACCTCCAACTTGAAGGTATGCAACACAGGGCATTTCTCAATGAAAGACCTTAAATCGAGAAGGTTGTTCCTAAGGATCACATTCAATCCATATGCAACACGATTCACCTACATACAAATTTGGAAGAACACCGAGTTAAGTTATACAAACTTTATACTACCTCCGTTACATATTATTTGTAATGATTAGACATTTTTCTTTTTTACTTTATGTCAAATCATTGCAAATAATATGAAACGGATGTAGTAATTAAAATCGTCTTACCACCATAAGACCACCTTAGAGTCACATATAAATTAAAGTGGTCTTATGATGGTAAGACGACGCACTTACTCATAAATGTTTTCTCCCCAAACTAACCTGATTCCAATGAATAGCAAGCTTCTCAAGTCGATGTGAGAAAGATGAAAGAAGATGCAAATTATGAAGAATATGAAAGCAATAATAATCTCCAAAAGTCACATTCACTAGTGATGGAACATTAGTATACTCCACCTCTGTACTACCATAATTCGCGAAATATGTAAACGAAGTAAGCTTTGGAGCTGAAATCTTTACAGACTTTATGTCAAAGCAGTGACATATCTCCAAGTATTTCAGCTTGAGGGAGGAAACAACAAGATGTCGATATTGATTTTGTGTATGATCAAAACTAGACCTCGATGGTGACGAATGGTACCTTAATGACCTCGCCGTTAGACACTCAAGATTGAGACAATATGCTAGGACGTTTTCGAGCACGGGTCCATCCATGTTTAAGCCTTCCAAGTGAAGAGATTGTAAGGTATAAAGATGATCATTATAAACCGGGCGAACTAGGAAAAAGTCCTTCCGAATTGTGTAACTATTAACAACAATATTCCCTTGGAAATCTGATAAGTTCAACTCAAAATTTCGAACTTTTTTTGTTAAGGCGAATTCAATCCACTTATTAATATCACCAAGATTGGAGTTCCTTAGATGATACAAGAAATTTAATCTATTATCAATCCCATTCGAGGTGGGTTTCTTTAGAGGAAAACATATTCGGAAGGAATTTAAAAATGTTGCACAATTCGCGGTCATAACCTTGTTAACCATTGTACAAAATTTTTCTACTTGAGTTTCATCAAGTCCTCTGATAAGTTGTCGTGGGCTTAAGTCATAAGATTCCGGGGCCTCGAAAACTAGATTAACTAAGTGAGTCCAAACATACCTCCATTTCTTGGAAACAAGGCTACTTCTTGCTGCTGTTTTTATGTCTACAAAAGATAATATGTGTACCATGATATCATGAGGTAAGTTGCTAAGTCGGTCCATTCGTTCGCCTTCTTTCACATTGTTCTTTCTCTGCAAACAATTTTTTGTGTATATATGTAGAGTTAATCATGTAGTGCAAAAAAAAAAAAAAAAAAAAACAAAAAAAACAATTTTTTTCAATTATTTTAAATCAATATTTTTTTTTAATTTTTTTTCGCTATTAAAAAAAAAAACCAATATTTTTTCAATTAGAAAAATTACTAGTTTAGTCCCGTGCGTTCTGAAGTAGCCATTATTTAAAGTTTAAATAATTGTAAAATTTATATTTAAAAAAAAATCTTAATCTCATTAATTAATTTTGAAAGAAGCACCATATTTATTTAGTTTTTGGAATATAGGAAGAGGAAAAAAAAAAGGAATAATAAGGAATTGACACGTGTCCAATTAAGAATTATTTAATAGATAAAGTGTTAATATTAAAAAAATTGTATCACCAATTTTAACTTTTTTTTTTTTTTTTTTTTTTTTTTAAGAAACCAATTTTAACTCTTGATTGTATGTAGTTAAATTAGAACCCTTGATTATTTTGACAAAAAAAAAAAAAAAAAAAATCATCGATTTCTCTTTTTTCCACCATAACTGATCGAATTGAAACTACTACGTACGAAAGATTGAATGAATCCGATCCCTTGATAATTATTTTATTTGTTACTACTCCATAAAAATACAACCAAGATAAAAAATATATGAAATATGAATATAAAAAAATAAATCAAAGGGTTAAAATTCAAAGGTTGAAAACTCACTCTTCTCTTCTGCTTAGGGATGGGTGGATTGGGTTCATTATTCCATGGCGAAGAAGGGGGTGAGGTTAAATCTATAATTTGATGCGAACACTCGGAAACATTGTTTAGGGGTTTATCAAAGGTTTTGGCTAGTATATACCACAATTCACGACTTGTTTTGGCTTGCGAAACAAAAGGAAAGAGATCGTTTGATATGGTACCAATAAGGACACCAAATATTAGCTTATCTTGGCGAAACCATATTCGATTGGTGGTGGATGGTAGGGTGCAATCGATATGTTTGTCGAATAAGTCAAAGGCGATGAGCACGGCTTTGACTTGAGTCTTCCATGAATGATAATTGGTGGATGTGAGTGTGATTGAGTTGGGGATGGTAACCATGATGAGAGGTTTTGAGGGTTCATCCATTTTTTGGATTAGAATTGGGTTATTGTTGTTGGAAACCCTAAACTACTTTGTATATATATACTCCTATAAGATAAGTATGCAGTGGCGATTCCAGGAATTGTTCATTATGGGTTCGGACTCTCCAAATAAATACAAGGATATCAAATATTATAATTCAAAAAAATAAAAATAAAATTGCCCTTTTCAGGTGTGCACAATACATGTCAATTACACGAACAACAAAAATAAAACAAATTTAAATAAGTTACAATTAAACTCGACGAAATATTCTCAACCATAATCCTTTATCGTTTGAAATTGCTCCGTATTCATAGTGAAAAATGACATTGCATTGACAATGTCTTGCTCCCTTTGCAATTTGCAAAGTTTGGCATAACCCATTAGTGGCACCAAATAATCTCTAGCATTAAGTATAATTGGGAATTAGGGGAAAAGTATAAACAAATCAAGTACAATTGGGAATTGGGGAAAAGGTTAAAACCCAAAAAAAGGAGGAAAAAAAGGGTGTTGGGTTTCGAACACCTGACCTTTGTCATAATAAAAGGTAAGGCTTTCACCACTACAACGCACATTTGTATACTCAAGATATGCGCAAAACTTAATATTTATTACTATTTTCTTTTGTAAAAAAACCAATTCGTGTTCTTTCGAGTTTAGTATGGGTTCAGCTGAACCCACTGAACCCATACTAGAATCGCCACCGTAAGTATGTACTTTTTTTTTTTGACAACCAAGTATGGAGTACTAAAAAAAATGTCAACATAAAAAATAAAAATAATGCTAGTAGATAACTTTCAAGGAAAATAAATTTTTAAAAAAAAATATATATATTTTTTTCCCCACAAATTCTTATATGTGGTTGGTCAATGGTATGGTCATCTATTACGAGGGTTACTTCATTAGTGTTATAGGGGTTACTCGTTCGGTTTTACAAGGGAAACTTCATGAGTGTTAAAATAAGGGTTACTCGGTTATTATTACGGAAGTTATTCGGTTAGTGTTATATTAGTTACTTTGTTATTTCACAATCCGCCACATAGTGTGGCTAGCCGCACATAAGATGCACTATTTTTTTTTTTAAAAAAATATATGTATTAAATACAAAGAGTTGTTTTATAAAATTATATGGAATAACATTTAAGATATGGAAAAAATGAATATTACCGGATTTGAAATGATTTTTAAGAAAAATTATTATGAAAGTTATTGATTTGAAATTCAATATTTACCTGTCAATAAAAAAAAAAGAAATCAATTTTTAAGCTATGCAAGTATATACTTGTATACTACGTATAAGATAAGTATATGTTAGTGGACCAACTCAACCAAAAGCTTAAGCTGATAGTTGAGGCCCAGGATTATGTTTTATACTCTATCAGTATATTATCCATGTTTTATTTGGGATCAGAATTGGGATATTCTGTTGTTGTTGGAAGCTATAGAACACTCCTTAATTGTATTTTTATTTGGAAGGTATCTTTCCTCCGTTTTTCAATCGCACCATTAAAACTTGCAAGAGAGGGCAAGTCCTAAGAAAGAAAAAACAAACTGAAGAGAAAAACATACTACCTCCATTAAACCACATACTTCGCATATAAATTTGTGTTTAAAAAATGGAAATTTTGTCAAAAAATACCTATTATACTCAAGAATTTGCGAGAAACTACCTATTAAAAAAAATGTTGTAATTTACTACCTTAGATTTGAAAAATAATGTTGTAATTTACTACCTGTTGCCGGATTTTGTAGTTTGACCATTTTACTCCGGCATTGACTTAGTCACGTGCTACTCACGTGAGACTTAATGTAGGACATCATTGATTTGATTAAGTAAACATATAATAAGAAAAACAAAGAAAAGTTACAAAATATTTCAGAATGTTGATCATTCATAGAACTACTACATCAATGCCCTCTTGAATTTGCTGTGCAAGCAACTTGGCTTGTCTTCTCGCAAGGGCTATTTTGTCAATATTACAGTTGTCCTTTACATTGTGTAGATATCCCCCATCTGATCGCGGACAATGAGGATCACAAATAATCTTCTTAAGCATCGGAGCATTTTGAGTAATACAAAACACAAAAGCAGCTAGAGTTGCACTTTCATCAAATCCAACAATCTCTAAAACCTTAAGTTGATCATGTTTACGCATTTCGTACTTATTCTTAACACCCCTTCCTCCTGATGATATTGTTTTTAGCTTTGCGTGTTGAAGCATAGGCCATAGCTGTGAGCCAACATAAACTATAATCAATATGTCGCGTTGAAAGGAAAGTGTGTCATTTAAAAAATGTATGAAATGTGAAACTTAAAAAACAATAATATAGACGTACTATGAGATCGTGATATTATTTTATATTATTTCTTATGAAGTATAAGACATAGAAATAATATTTCAGACACCTTTAACAACTAAACTAGTACGTACGGACATCGACTCTACATTGAAATAATACATATACAGTCTTAACTCGTAAAATTGGTATGCTCGACCATCAACTGACTACTACCATACATAATTGGTGACGACCAACGTTACTGTATTATTTAGTATTTCCTCCATTTTTTACTATGTGCAACAGTTTGAGTTTTACAATATTTGTAAACTTTACTTTGACTAGCTTGGATGATTTATCGTTAAGGAAAAAACTAAGTTATGTAAGATCTGGTTAGATCTATCTTGATTTATACTTTATTATAATTAAATTTTTATAATTTGATAACTAATAAACAAACGTTAAATACAAGTATTGCATATAAAAGAAAACAACAAAGGAAGAATATTACTTTTGATCTCACTTAGACATAGAAGGTGCATGCAAAATTATTGGAGATATTCTAGATACTCTAGGATATTATTGTGATATATTTAGGTAGCATATCTTTGAAACACAAACTTTTAAAAAAATCGGGTGTACAATAATTATTGTACATCCATTATAAAGATAGCTTAAAGTGATTAAAAGTTACCTATGAATAAAAGTTACCCCTATATGCGTAAAAGTAACCCAATTCAAATAAAAATTATCTACACTTTATTCGTAAAGAATCACATTTTAAATGACTAAAAATCAATTATTAATGATTGAATGTAATTAAATTACCTTTATAAAACTTTTCTTGTTGTCTTTTTATATAAAAGTTGTATTATGTTTAAAGTTACCCAAAAAGCGGCAAAAAGTTACCCTAAAATTAGCTAAAAGTTTCCCTTATACTGCTCGATGTACACTAATATTAGTGTAAACCGAGACCAAAGTTTATACATAGAGGGTGCATGCAAAATATATACTACAATAAGATACCATGTTTAACCTAAATAAGACCAAAGTTTATAAAAAGTGAATCCAAAAGCGTACCTCCCTTGAAGGTATGCAACAAAGGGCATGCCTCAATGAAAGAGATTAATAAACTGGGAAGTTTACCCATAGGGATCCTCGGATATCCATATTCCGGATAAAATTGTCCCTGCATAAAATTTGGAAAAACGTACGTTACCACAAAATCAATTTAGGTTATACTTTGTACAAACAAATAGTGTACATAATCCTCTATCCCTATACTTTGTGTGTAAGCTTTATTTAACGCTATGACTTTATCGAGCATTACCCCTATACAAATTTTTAAATAAGATCCTATTACCATCATAAGACCCCCTAAGAGTCACAAAAATGATGTTACTAGTAAGACGATGTTACACAAATATTTCAATGTAAAAGTAAAAAAGTTAAAGCAACTAACCGGATTCAAAAAAATCGAGACCTTCTCAAGTCGATGCGAGAAAGCCGAAATAAGATGCAAATTATGAAGAACATGAACGCAATAACCATCTCCAAGGGACACATTTACAAGTGATGAAACATTAGTATACTCCACCTCATCAATCTTGTCACGCGCGATCAATACAAATGAAGTAAGTTTAGGAGCTGAAATCTTTAATGTACACATGTTTTCGCAATGATGTATATCCAAGTGTTTCAGGTTGACGGAGGAGACCACGAGTTTTCGTGGGCTTTTGAGCTTTAATGCCCTCGCCGTTAGGCTATCAAGGTTGTGGCAATGAGCTAGAAAATTTTCGAGCACGGGTCCATCCACTTTTAGTCCTTCCAAGTGAAGAGATTGTAAGGTATTAAATTGATCATTATAAACCGGGCTAATTGTGTAGCTTCTAACATCACACACCCCGCAAAAATTTGAAAAATTCAATTCCAATCTCCGAACCTTTTTGGTTAAGGCCAAATTCATCCAGTAGTCAACAATATCGTCATAAGCATCAACAATTGGTTTGAATAATCGAGAAAATTGAGGCACTTTATAGGATTTAGAAAGGGAGAAATTATTGGACGTATCAATAACAACGACTAAAGGAAAATGTAATCGGAAAGAATTAAGAAAGGGGGCATTATTCGCGGTTATAACCTTGGTAACCATTGTACAAAATCTTTGTACTTGACTATTATCAACGTGTTTCCTATGTACATAAGATTCCTGGTCGTTGATATCTACATCAATTAATTGAGTCCAAACATACCTCCATCTCTTCGAAACAAGGCTAGTTCTTCCTGCCGTTTTTATATCCACAAAAGATAATATGTGTATCAAGATATCATTAGGTAAGTCGCTAATTAGGTCTTTTCGATCGTCTTCATTCACATTGTCCTCTATCTGCCAACAGGTTTTGTGTACTTTGTTAATAACTTATTAATAAACATTGTACCAAAACAAATTAAAAACAACTTCGTCTCTACTTTGACAACTTATTGTGCTTAATTCGATTCACGTATATAGAGCATTGAAATCATGAATTGATAATAACAAATGTGTAAACTAAATATGAAACAAGGTAATAAGTTAATATTCAAGAAAATATGACGAATTTAACATGTGTATGTTTTTACCTGTCAAAATTAAAAAGAAACTTAGGTAAAATAAACACGAAAAATTAAAAACGTATAATGGAGATCGAAAACTCACCAATTTGTCTTGCGTAGGTTTAGGTTTAGGTATATCATATGTTTGGGCTAGTACATCCCACAATTCATGAGTTGTATTGGCTTGCGAAACAAGAGGAAAGAGATCATATGATATGGTACCAATAAGAGCGCCAAAGATTAGTTTATCTTGGCGAAACCATGTTTGATAAGCGGGGGTTGGAATGGTTGTGGATGGTAATGGAAAGGTGCCGTCGATATGTTTGTCGAATAAGTTGAGGCCGATGAGCACGGCTTCGACTTGAGTCTTCCATTGAAGATAGTTGGTGGGTGTGAGTGTGATTGAATTGGGGATGGTAACCATGATAAGAGGTTTTGAGGGTTCATCCATGTTTGGGACAATTAAAGCCATGAATGATTAATTGAAGGAGGAAGTGGCCGGGTAGAGCTAAGTAATATTTATAGAGATTGTATATATTAATATATGTCAAATACGGGTTTAGGAAAGAGGAGAGGTTTAACTTCTTTTATAATTTGATTGAAACCCTAAATTGAAACTTTTTTTTTCCCTTATATAAAATAATACAAAGTTTTATATGTGGCTGGCCACACGGTGTGGCCAGCCACAATTTTTTTTTTATTTTTTTAAAATTCTCTCTCTCCTCTCTATTCTCTTTCTCTCTCCTCTTTTCTTCTTCTTCAAGCTAGAACATTCATCTCATTTTCTCAGAGAACGTAACACAAATTTCGCAATCGTCATCAATAGTCGTCATCATAGTTCGTTCATCGGTGATTCGTTCGTCGGAAGTAGTGGTTTCACCGGGAGGGTAGTGGTGGTTTGGTGACTCCGTCGTCGGAAAACAAGTTCAAAGTTTTTAAGGCCAAATTCGACCATGAAAACTCTAGATCTAGAATTTTCATGGTCGAATTTGGCCTTTTTAGCCATATTTGAAGTGATTTTCGAAACCATTGTTAACATTTAAAGGTATTTGTTTGATTTGATTTTTTTTTTTAATGGTTTGGTTGGATCGGAGTTTGTTTGTAGGTTAGGGGCTAGTGGCAAGGCGTTTAGGTTGGTAGTGGTTCGTTGGTGGTGGTTGTTGGTGGTAGTTTTTTGTTGGTGGTGGGTAAGGGGTTACTAGATCCGGGGTTACTAGGTGGTCCGGTTAGGGGTTACTAGGTCGTCGGTCAGGGGTTACTTGGGGTTACTAGGGGTTACTAGGTCGGTTAGGGGTTACTTCGGGTTACTAGGTCGGCGGCCAGGGGTTACTTGGGGTTACTAGGTCGGGGGTTACTAGGTCGGTTAGGGGTTACTTGGGGTTACTAGGTCGGGGGTTACTAGGTCGGTTAGGGGTTACTAGGTCGGGGGTTACCAGGTAGGTTAGGGGTTACTTGGGGTTACTAGGTCGGGGGTTACCAGGTCGGTTAGGGGTTACTAGGTCGGTCAGGGGTACTTGGTCAAGGGTTACTAAGTCAGTCAGGGGTTACTTTTGTCTTGGGGTTACTTTGTCATTTGCTGATTTGACAACCTGCCGCATGGTGCGGCCAGCCGCACCAGAAACCCACTGTATAAATAAATACAATGTGTAATTGTCATAAAATTAAATATATATTACAATAAAAAAAATTTAACACATTTAATTTTTATCTACTAGTATCTTTTTGTCAAAAAAAAAAAAAAAAAAAAAAAATCTACTAGTATCTTTAAAAAAAAAGCTTAAAATTGATTAAATAATAGGTTCAATTTAGAAATCTAATTGGAAAAAAAAAAAAAAAAAAAAAAAGCAAGAAACCATGTTAAAGATGATTGGCATTTGAAGCCCATAATATGTTAGATAAATTTTGAGATAATATGGAATGGGCCTAGACAACTCAAATTAAGAGGTCCACAAACCACCTCAAAGAGGTTCAATACTAAAAGTAAACTTTTTTTTTTTTTTTTAATTTTTTATTTTGGGTTATTTAGAGAGTCACAATGGCAGATAATAAATCGAGAAAGAAGTTTTAACCACTTAATTGGTGGTAGTAGGAGTAGCTAGCTCATGCTCATCTACCATATAAAGTGGAACCAATTCTTTTTTTTGTCGAATGTTAAACACTCGCAAGTGGGCTAAAATAAATTTCAACAATCACAGCCACCTCAGTGTAACAATGATTTCATAATTATGTTGCATTCCTAGATTTTTGGCGGCATACTTCTTATTTGGAATAGAGTATCTGAAAGCAAGGTCTTTTTTTTTTTTTTTTTTTTTTTTTTTGCCAGGAGAAATCAATATACTACTTACAGCCTCCTTGTTTCTATTTAGTTGCAATTATTTTCTTTGGCACAATTTACTTAATTAGTGTGTGCACAACATTTAATTTCGATCTTCTGCATAATTAAACAATCTGCTCTTGTGTACACCAAAAAAAAAAAAAAAAAAAAAAAAAAAACAAACAAACTCTGCTCCTGTACAAAATTCGAGTGTTGGTCTCATGATTTTGCATGCAAACGATTAGAAGATAGCATTTATTTTGATATATAATCAGGGGATTTATATATGCAACTCTACGAGACTAAAATACAGGGGAGTAAAACAAATGTTATTTGAGATAAAAACAACTCATAAAAGTCCTGCTACAGTTGAAAGCAATACAAAAAACATACAGTACATTCATAAATCATAAGTATTTTACTTATTGGTGTTTAATTATATTGCAAATCATCACTGAAGAGTGAAGACTAACTACTAAGAGCTAAAAGAAAACATAATTATCGATCTAATGACTTTTTTGAGTTTCGACTTAAAAGATAAGGATGTTTCTCATATGTTCGGTAACATCTGATAAAATTGGAACGACTTAAAAGACATGTATGTGGCTATGTGCTGTCTTGCTGATATGCAGATTACTTGTGAACGTATTGGGAAAAATAGAATAAAATCAAAAGTATGTATTTTGTGTATTCTATCATAGTGCTCATTATGTCAGATTCTTCAAAAGAGTGCTAAGTCTGCTAACAGAGTAACAGTAAATCTTTTCCACCTACACTTTGTGAATTAATGTTCATAGGATGCTCAAAATTTGTGGTAAAAGCAACAGTGTCAGGGTAAATTGCTAACCAAAAATTTACAACTAAAACTGCTAACAACATAATCATCCCAACAACAATTCTAGCTATCAATCAGTCAAAATCATACCACCCATGTCCTAATAAAGTTATCGTATTACTGGTTCAAATCACATATGGTATCGATATTAACAATTACGGTAATTCCTTATGCCAGACAAAGAAATTAACAAAGATTACAACAGTAGTACAAGAAAATTAAAATCATGAACTTTTTATTATATCATCATCTAATACATTCTCACACAGCTGAGCTACAGAATCTGATATGGTCTAACTCAATATCCAAAACTCATATCAGTCACAAAGATAAACATATTTTCTACACTCATAATTATGTCTAAGATTACATACACAATATTAAATATTACTTTGACATCTAAAACACCTACAATTCTATCTTCTTAGTACTAAATTCCACCCTCAACTTTTTTTTTTCCATAAAGTTGATTATTTCTTTTTCACCAAAACCCAAAAATTATAAAAGTCAAAATCTATCTACTTTTCAACCTCAAATTATGGAAATAAAAACAGTCAAAATAAAAGAAAAAAAAAATAGAAATCTTTCAACATTCCACACACGAATTAAAGAAACAAATTTAAAAAAAAAAAAAAAAAAAAAACCCACAAAATTGTGAAAAATTAAGTGGGTTTTAAATCTTGAAACATAGCATCCCACCTGATTTCTTCAAGAGCAGGAGTCCAATATTCATCATCTTCTTGATCATCATCACAAACTTTATTATTATTATTATTATTATTATTATCTTCTTTACTTTGATGAAGATCATACATCAAAGGACTTGAGTAACTATCAAGCTTAGGAGTAGACACAACCATTGAATCATCATGATCACCTTCACCATCAACATAATCATGATTATTATCATCATAATCACCCAAATAATCACCATTAGTAAGCATTAATCTATCTTGATAATTACTATTAACCATCACTAATTTCCTACTACTACTCCTCATCATCATTGCCTTCTTCCATCTTGAACTATAGCTTATCCCACCACCACCTCCGCCGCCGCCGCCGATTTTGTTCTTCTTGTTGTTCTTCTTCTTGTTTGACAAAACAATTAGTGCTCTTCCATCATTTTCTCTATGAACCAAGGTTGCTATGTAATTAGCCAAGGACTTTTTGGTCTTTTTCAAAGCAACAAAGAGTTTTGCCATTGGATGCTTCAAGCTTAAGCTTAAACTTTTTTGTGCTTGATTTTTCTCTCTTCTTGCTAACTTGAGAATTTCTAGCCTATGTTTGGCTATTGTAATTCCCATACTTTGAAGAAATTCATGGTTGAAATATGATATATCCTCTTTTTCTAGCTCATTTTGTGCAAATGCTAACCCATATTCATACACTATTGATGACTCTAACCCTGTTTTTGATAACCATGAATACCAATCCATCACTAAAAAAAACTTTTCCGAAGATATCTTATGCAAACGTTGTATACGAAACCTTCAAGATTTTCCAAGTGAGGAATATTGTACAGGAGGAAAAAACAATTTGAAGAGTGTAGTAGTGTGTTATACTACAATAATAATAAGTGTACAATAATTAATAATAAGTTGTTATGAAAATGAGGAAATTCTATATATGATGAAAAGGGGCAGTTGGGGGTGGTTTGTAAGTGTATAATAAAAAGGAAAATATGATAATAATGGAGGGTTTTATTTATTTATAAATTTATAAAAGATTTGAATGAAGATTTTAATTTCAAACTTTATTGTTAAAAATTAAAAGGGGTGGTTATAACTTGAGAGTGACAAAAGATAAAAGAGATGTGAAAAATGGGAATGTAGGGTCTTAAGATATAAAGGTATGGTGACCACATTCCCTACAAATTTGGGAAAGTATGAACAAGAATTTTGAAAGAGTGAGGTTTAAGAAAATTTGTGTATGATGCCATTAATCACGGGGCTCAGGGCAATTTAAAGTAAAGATATTTGGGGTTACCCACTATATTTTTGGTCTTGACGTGTTGTGTCCACTGAGTTTTTGTATGGTTATTACTTTAATTAATTAGAGTAATCGACTTGTATGTTTGATTAATTAATCGATAATGAAGTAAAGTTATCGGATTGGATTTTTTATGGGTTAATCTAGCTTGTTTTTGTGAGTCGGACACTTGAGAGTAAGGGAGGGTATCTGATGTCAAGGACGGTAGTGGAATCTTTATTATGTAATAACTTGATGTATGTATATGCCATATAATTTAGACAAATTATATATTATGATCTAATTATCTGCAGTACAACTTGTTTTGAGGGCTCTAAAAAAAGTAAAAAGTACGAAGTACTTGCCTAACAATTGGAATTGCAAATTTTCAATATGACTTTTTTTTTTTTTTCTTTTTTTTTTTTTTGCAACGATGTTATTATCATAAATTTCCTTTAGATACGTGATTCAAATGTTACAAATCCCTATAGATCTGACACATAGAACTAAACAAATCTTAGATGGAAATATAAAACAAAACAAAACTTTGGATCCAATTTCTAAATTGTCCTTAGGTAGTCACTTTAGCCAAGCACACAAAAACAATTTGTTGATTTAATGATAATGAAATATACTTCCTTCATTAGAAAACTGTTGCAAATTATAGAGTTTTAAGCTTATTTTTTTTCTTATGTACTATGTATGTATCTAATTTTGTAATAAATATTCAAACGAAAAGATGTAATTAGTGTAAAAGTTATATTTCATATAAGTATATTACAATGTAAAGAAACAAGGTAAAAAAAAAAATCTAACCCTGCAACTTTACCCAATTTACGTAGTATATTACTCCCTCTATTTCAAAATAATTATATATAGTTTGAGAAATACGAGCAACAATAATATAGTCGGGATTCAATCTCTATCAAATTACGGAGTACCATTCTTAAAAATATTTCTGACTAAAATAAATGCTGATGAACATTAAAAAAGACTACCACATTCTAAGATCACATTAACTATAATGAGTAATTGACCATGTGTATCGATTGCTTCGTCCTTGATCTACTGTAATCTAGGCAATATATAAAAATATGCATGGACTGTCTCGACAAAAGCTTAATATAAAGAGCTTATCTTTAGCTATCATTTTGACTTTATAATGTATTGGTATGTAGCAGGTTACCTTGTCTGCCATCACCTCACTTTAATAATTTAGTTAATAAGTTAAATGCGTGCCATAATATATTTTAATTATACTAATTGTCTATCATAATTGTTATGTTCATGCATTTGCGTTAAAATATATCTACCACATTAATAACTAATTAATCATGTAATAACGCTAATAAGTCAGTGTTGGAATGGTCGGTATTATAAAAAAAAATTTGGATTATTGTTTTGTTTTACTATAACAAAAGTTGGATTTAATTAGGTAACGTTAATATATAAGTTATACTCCATGCATGAAATGATCATGTTTAAGCCACTCCGATCCACTGTAACACTTGTTAGTTGTTACTTTTAGGAATTTTATATTTAAGTAATTGCTTATTACTACTATAATAATGTTCATTCTTGAGGCTTTAAAATGACAGGAGCTAAGGTGTTACTCTGTAATTCGGATAGTTGGGTTGGATTTGATGAGATTAAATCGAGTCAAGTCTAATTCAAATTTGAGCCATGTAAGTTAAAATTTGAATCGGATTTTATTTAGATTAGTTAGTTTTGAATTGGATCTACTAGTTCAATTTTTGAACACCTCATAGAACATAACGTTACGTATGTACCTAAGAATATACTGTAATAAGGTTAGAATTAAATCAAGCGTTGAAAAGCTGTACAGTACTATAGTAAGGAATAATGGGGCAAAAGTCAGAGGCACCTAACTCTAGTTTTTATTGAGGTTAGCAGAGAAGTTGATAAAAGGACGAAGTGGTGGGCAGCGCCTAAAAAGTCCTACTCCTACATACCATGCATATTTTGCAGGACATGCATTATAAATAAATGTATCGTACATTTGTTGATGATCATCACTGTACTATAGTTTATAATGAATAATAAGTACGAAGTATGTCTTAAACTATGTAGGAGGCTGACGCTCTATTGATGAGTATTGACTCTCTTTTTTTTCTATTAATGGCACGTATAGACTATAGATGTGGGCATTTTACACCTACTAAAGGAAATTTGTAACATATTGCATTCAATGCTTAAATTTTAGTTCTACAATTTTGTATATTATTTTTTTTTATTAATCAAATATTTAAAGTTTTTTTTTAACCCCCCTTCTGAATACATATCTACAAGAAGTTTATATATTTTGAAAGTTTATACCAAGACGAATATTACAAGATTCACTTGAATATCATGTATCAAAATGACAGTCAAACATATTCTAAACATATTTCAAGTATTATAGGAGCAAAATCGAGTAAATGGCTTTTCTATCTAAAGTGCTATATTTATAAGGGAGTTCCAACAATCTCTTGTATAAGAATATTGTCTAGCATCAAAGATTAATCAAACAACTTCATTTTAACCTACGAACATGATTGAAGTCATTAGTTATAAATGATAAAAATATCATGAACAATCAAAGAATCTAAACTTGAGCTCACTTGTAGCCTAAGTAAAATGAATCTAATGAACAATAATTGAGAATAAATTATTTTTTGTTTTTAAATCATTATGAAATAGTACAAGTGGCCTTTGAGCCTATCCCACAAATATTGGCCAACTCATCTCATCATAGCAAGTGAGGATGGGAAAAGGTGGTAAATTTATGTCCCCCCATGCGCGCGCTAGAGGACGGTAAAACTTTTTAACAATACCTGTATTTTGCATTGTTTACTTGTATTATTAGTTACAATATATACAATACAATAATACTTGTATTTAAACAAAAAAATTTAAAAAAGAAAAAAAAAGATTAAATAAATAAATAAAACTGTATTATTAGTTAAAGTTATTGGCATAAAACTTGTGAATTAAAGAAGATCACCTATATACTTTGTAACCAATTTATTAGTATACAAAGTATATTTCTTTTATTCCTTTCTGATTTTCTTACTTGTTTATTTAGTTGTGTTTCTCATTTTATTTGTATTTTTGCTTTGTTTAATGGAAAATTAATCTACCTCTATTATCCTCTTCTTAACTACTATTTTCCACAAATAAATTTCCTTTTCTTGAATTATGTTGCTACAATGAATAAGAAGATCAATTACAAAAAGAAGTAATTGTATAGTTAGCAAGTTAATCATAATAAGCTAGCTCATTTGAAAGGAAATTTTACAATTAACACAATATATTATTTTTTACAAAAATCAACAATGAATTTTCACTTTTTATCCCCCTTTTAGCATCAACTCTAGTCATCAACCAAGCCAAACTCAATCGAATGGTGAAACCTTACATCACATATATGATCTTAAACTCATGAAATCAAGTCGTACTGGGACCACTTTAAAAGTAATACTACGTATTATCTTACCTTAATCTCACTCTCAAAACGGCTTATGCAGTTGTGATGGGCAAGTTAATTGTCTCTTAAATGTATGAGGTCGACCCAACCCTACTATATTAATACTATGAACCCTAACTATAAGATATAATGAGTTGACAATAATGAAGTGCTAAACAACTCAATCTGTCAAAATCTTAATCATAATGACTTAGATTAAGACAAATTCAAACAAAAAATACTCCTTAAAAGATTGGACATAATAAACCATAGATACAACATATGTAGGTCCAAAAACAAGAAATTTGCTAACAGTTGAAATTCACATGTATTCACATGCCTTCTTTGTAAGCATGCAATCAATTGATATTTTGGACTTTGTCATAATTTTTGGTCTCTTCTATCACAATTTTTGAGAATGAGATATGTAATACAATGTAATGTTACCATGTGAAATTATTTTTGTCCTCAACGTATAATAACACTCAATGACCCTTTCCCATACTCCACCTATCAATTTCTTTGATATTTATGTTAGATTTGGATTGTGATGATCATGCAATGTTTTAATGGATTGGAACTTTAGCCTATGTAACAAGGTTTTTGTGTGTTGGTTGAGTACTAATTGTATTGGTTGGAAGTTAGGACAATGAAAGGGATAGCCGTCGAGTTTAATTATATAGATCGAAATTATGAGTATGTCATTGTAAGGTGAATCGTGGAAGGATAATGATAATTTTTAGGATCGACCAAACATTTTTGCATCATACTTATATATGAAAGGGATCGGATTTATTGAAATAAGAAATAATGCAATGACTAAGGATTATATATATGTGGGGAGCTATTATTGCAATTCTAGCTTAAAGCAAGAACTAAATGTAAAGAAGAAATAGTCTGATATCACAAAAATAATGCAACAAGTTAATAATTGAAACCAATAGGAATTTAGGATGTAGGTACTAATCATGCATACTTTTGCTTCATTTAATAATGAGGTAGTTTGATATTAGTCTGATTAAACTGTATCAACAAAAAAACAATAATTTATCAATAATTAAAAATTCAAATCAAATCACCATATTTCAAATGAATATAACAATCTAACAAGTAATGATGTAAATTTTTGGTCTCTGTTTAGATAGTCTAATGATGGGGAAAATACATGTTTAGATAGTCTAATGATGTACTAATTCTTTACTTTGATTTTCTTTAAAGTAAAGATATTAAATGGAATAAGCTCTTCAATTTCCCCTAAAACTTTCATTTTGATCTATGAGATGGCCTGGCAAAATCACAATTGAATTACAAGATGGAACACTAAGCTTAACACGTAATATGTACTATCTCCGTTTATGCGTTTTATATTATTTCCAACGATTAGACACTTTCTACTCACACTTAATGTCATGTCGTTGTACATAATATGAAACAGAGGTGGTATTATTAGATGCTTAACTGTCTTACATTTTAACTAGTGCTCTGAAAATTGGTTCCCGATAATAAGGGGAACTATAATCATGAAATCATCAAATGAAAACGAAACATGAAAGCAGTTAGATTAGGTGCAAGTGTCGTAGAGTTTTCTTCACTACACAATAAAATCATGATCATAAAAGGCAATGCAACAATAAGAGGCGATGCAAAGCTATACGTAACCAATGAACTACTCGCATGGATAAGTTTGGAGTAGCAATGCATTGAATAATGACCCAACAAACACCATTTATTACCCAATAAATAAGATTTAACATTTAACTATGAATGTACTTTGTCTTTAATCATCTTGACCAAAATAAATAGGCAAACACATTCCGTTTTAATCATCTTGACCAAAATAAATAGGCAAACACATTCAGTTTGTCCTTCACAATAATCGTGTTGCCTCATCAACATCTTTTCATATCTCAACTACGGAGTAATTGTTCTGAAAATCAATTTTTTTTTTTTTTTTTTTTTTTTTTACTGAAATAAATATTTATTTGGTCTTTTAAAGGATTTGTTACATCTTAGAAAGATATAGAAGACCCTAATATGCCTGCAAAGTGAACTCCGAGCCCAGGGTAGAGCCTTTGATGCCCAAGTTAGTACACAAATAAGTTAGGATGGGGTGTATTTTGAAAAAGGCTAAACAACGAACGGGCTCGGGATGAACCAGAGAGGAATCCTCTGAGTGGTTCACAAACGAACCAATTCGTTGCATAACCCTTCTCAAAAAAAAAAAGGGCTGCTGCGACATTTTATAGTATTCCCTCCGTCCCTTAATACAATGCCTCTTTTGAGCATTTATTCCTCACATAATAAAGAGAAAGAGGCATTGTATTAAGAGACGGAGGGAGTACTATTTTAGTAAATTTCTGTAAGCAAAATTATAATACACGTAGTCATCAAGCACTATCTAAGGGAGTTCAGTAACATTGTGGAATTCATGCTACTTATTTTAGTGTTTCTGACAATTTTATGCTCACATTCTTCTATTGTGGTTTGTGAGTTTCAACATTCTGCTGTCTCCTGTGTAGAGCACTAATATCAATTTAATCATGGTTTTATACCCAAATGAATTTCAGTATGACTAAAGCTAAGTCAGTCATCAAGCCAAGCTTAATGCCCCACCACTGAAAGTGCCCCACCCAAGTGCACATAGCATAGTGCATCCCCTATTGCATCCGTCACAGGTGTCAGCACGTGAGGTGCACCAACACACCCGTCACATATGTCACCACATGACGCAAACACACCAACACTTGTGGTGCACGCACCATTGTGCCAATAATTAGCTGTTTTATGTACCCAAGTGTACTGTAGAATATTATTAAGGTTCGGGGAATGTTTTTTTTTTTTTTTTTAAAAAAAAAAAAAAAAAAAAGTTTGGGGAATTGAGATTTTCCATTAGTCTCATGAGTCATGACCATCTTCTGTCTCTCTGTTCATCCTACAATCCAAATAAAATCTATCCTCAACAAGTCAACAGTCAAAGGCTCAAAGCCCAACAACTTGGGCCAATAAAAGTGTTCTTGATGAAACTCAATTAAGTGTAAGAGTGAAAATGTCTTTGGGCCTAGTTTGTTATAATTGCATAGGCTTACTTTGGTTTTACTGTCCCTAAGGAACAATTGGAATTACAGTATCCTGGCTTCTACAATCAAAATCTTAGCTTCACTTAACCTATACTCTAGAACAGAAGAGTCTGCATTCTCTGTAATACTCTTTAACCCAAAATCTGTGTTTAACAAGTTTTCTACAGAGCTACAATAAACTTTAGAAAAGAGTGAATCAATAACAATGGAAACATCAAGAAGAATGAATCGGGAATAGGAAACATCAGTGGCTCTTCCTGCAGAAGAGTGCATTAAGAAAGCATAAGAGAAAGTGCTAGCAGTGATTACAACACCACACCATACATTAGGCGAGCATCAATCACTCAAATGAGATTTAGGCAATGGTTGACCCGTCTTTATAGCAGTATTCTACAAGGCTTAGAATGAGCAATCCCTGTTAACGGCAGCAACTCCTTTCTTCGGAGTCTAACGCCTATGGTGAAGATGAAGTGTTTGAAAGACTTTGATAACCTCATGGCTAGTTAAATTCCAATGATGAATCCAAGGCTTTGTCAAAGTGAAGGTGATTTCTCAAGAATAACTGCTTAAAAAGCTAGAGATACAAGATGACTCTTGATTCTTGAACAGAAGAGTTTTTTGAATGAGGGGGCAGACATGCTGAATAATTAGGGTATAAGAACCATTCTCAAATCTATCCTCTCAAATGCTACTAGGTTACTCAGTCACTCCTAGTGCCCTCAGTAAGTTAACATAACAACGGTGGAGTATCGAAGTCCTATCTCTCAATACTTCCCAAGTCCTAACACAAAGTTACTCAATATGCTCTATACCTCCCAACACATTACAAGTATATTCATTGGACATTCATCAAAATCATAAAAGACACATAATGACATAAGCTGTTCAGCATCATAATTTCCAAGTCAATATTACAGCTCATCCATCCAAACTCGCCAAGAATCCTAAAACAATATTTTGCTTGTCAATAAGTACCTTCCATCGATCAGTTCCCAATTATTTCTACATGTGATTGGTCCAAAATACAGTCCAGTAAGAGTGCCATTAACCTAACAAATCATAACAGGGTAGCAACAAGAAGCAAGTTTATTGCTTGATTTATGACATTCAAGCATTTATTCTAGCGAACATCCAATATTTAGCATGACAGCATTCCACAAAAATGCAGAACATTTTTCAATCAAGTAAAAGCTGAATCTGAGCTCCCAAAAATTTAAGCGCTTCACTTATTGAAGTGCACTGAGAGGCAAGAAAAAGACGATAAAATAAATACTGAAATTCAAAGACAATCAAGACTCAAGAGTACGGAGCAAAACAAGAATGTAAACAGTTGTACTTGATGCAGAGCTAAAATAAAAAAAAAATTCAAAAATATTGCTATTAAAGTACCACACTGGTCGGATTCTGCATCCGGAAACAGCTAATAATACTACACTGTATTTATTCCGCAGTTTCCTACACAAAAATCAGGCCAGAGATACAGATATTGCTTTTATGCACATCAATGACCTGTTCAAGAATGAATGAGTGAACACTTGAGGCTTTAACACATTACATGAGATCAAGTTTGAGAGATACATGTGAATTAGTTCTAAGAACAGGGGCTTACACTGATGGAGCCTCCAAATCCTTGGACATGCAGCAGTTATCATGAAAGTCTCCCCCTTCATGTCAAGCCATCAAATTGATTTCGTGCAATCAGTCACAACCTCAAATATCGAGCAAAAATCTACCCTTGGATCGACCTCCATGATGCAATGATGGATAAACAATTGTTATGGCCCATTGTGGAGCAATTTACATATGGACAAACTCATTAATGTAATAGTACACTCCCTGTTTCCAGGGGTCCCTTGAATTTCCGCAGCAGAAGTGATCTAACCTGTATAAGTCTCTTCGTTATCCCCCCAAAGAATACCAACTAAAAGACACCTAATTCGTGAAAAAGACAACTAAGAATGATCTTGTAGTCCATAAACATTGCCAATCACTCCAATGATACCAACTACTGCAGCCACTACCAGCATGGTCCATGAGAAAAACTTCTCTCCGCGGGTCAAACTTTGCCCTTGCCCATCCAACCGTAATGCAATAAGACATGGAAATATGAAACCTAATGATACTGCTGTTGTTGCCCCCGTAAACTTGAATGCAGTCCAAATGCTAGGAATCATTGTAGAACCAAGATAAAGCAAGGCCAACAACACAGTAGTTAGGATGTAAAGCCTTTTCTTACTATCTGAAATAGATGAATCGGTAAAAATCAAGGCATTAACTGCTTCCCGTAGTGAGAAATGAATAACTGGGAAAACAAGAACTAAGTGGAGAATGTATCCTATCCTAATGATATAATTCAGGGCAGCACTGTAGGGAATTCCAAGATCTGTATCAAAATTGGTGAGAATATCAGATTCAGTGTTCTTCCCAAAAAGCAAATATCCAGAGAAGGCAGTGAAACCATAAACCACTACAGTAACAAGTGTTGTGATTCTTACTACACGATTCATCTTTTGTGGAGAACGCCCATCAAGCTCATTATAAATAGGCTGAACATTGAAGTGGCAAACATACGCATTCGTCATCACTGGGATCACCACAAGCAAATTCACAATCGCCTTATTAGAACTAATATCCGGTGTCATCCTAGGAGGATCAATCTTCCCTTCAACAACCTTAACAAGTGCAATGGAACATGTCACAACAACAAAGACCACAGCAAGAGCAACTGAAGCAGCTGAAGTCAAGCTCAAGGAGTCAATCTTCTCCAACGCACACAACGGTGCCAAAAAGACGAGCAAAACCACCAATATCACAAGCTTCCTCTGATCCCAAACCCCATTACCCATCATCTGATCAAAAACCCCAACATGATGATACGAACCCGACATCACATCACCAATTATAATCAAATAAACAACCAAAACCCCTGCATTGTTTATAATAATACAAGTCTCGGACAAGATCCTCGCAGGACGGCCTAGGGCAAACTGGACAACCTCTCCATACGACAGTGCTTTCGAATGCACCGCAAATCTAACCAGCAATTCGACACTAATCTCCGACAAAATCCCTATAACAACTATCAAAACCATCCCTAAACCTAACCCCAGAACCCCCATTGCCGCCGGCAACGCCATAATCCCAGCACCAATAATCGAAGTAGTCAGATTAAAAACTGCACCAGGAACCCCAGACCCTTTACCAATACCACCGACAATTAAGGGGTAATTAGGGTAATTATCAAATTCAGAATCATCAATATCAACATTACCATCAACCACATTTGGTGGTTTTACATACCCATTACTAGTAATTGGTAAAAGAGATGATGTATCATGATTTTGCAATTGTAATTCCACAAATTTATCTCTAGGAACAGCTGAATAACCACTAGCCATTGTCTAATATATCAACAATAAACTAGCGATTATAATGAAAAAACTATATATATATTATATAATATGATTATTTAACAAAATTGAATGAATCAAACAATAAAGATTAGAACTTTAACGATTTTAAACTTACAGAATAACAGATCCAAGATGAATATCCTCAAAATCGTGAATTTGGGTTGATGGGATTTTTGAAAAAGAGGGAATTTGTAGAAGAAATAGAGGAATTTGGGCTAGATCTGAGAAGGGTCAACTGATAAAAATTGGGAAGATCGGAAAATGAAGAAGAAAGAATAGTATGAAAAATTGAAGAAAGAAGAGAAAGAGAAATAGAGAAGATTTATGGACCGTCAGATTAGAATGAACACGGTTTATTAAATCATAAGCAAGTAGAGAGGAACTTTCTTTGTGAGCAAAGTCTGGTTAGTCTATCTGTCGGTAAGATGTCAAATTTAAGGGTCACTTTTTTTTTTTTTTTTTTTTTTTTTTTTATGAACTTGAAATTTAATAAAAAAATTAAAGTAAAAAAATTGTGGAAGAGTTTAAAAGTAGAAGAATTACAGTAAAATATTAATTGGTTAATTGATGGTCAGAAGGATAATGCTTAATACTACAATTTGGTGAGTTCAATATAGAATAGGACTTGGAGCCAAACTAATTTTTTAATACTCTATTACTTTTTTTTTTTTTTTTTTTTTTTGAAGGAAATACTCTAATACTTCATACTTAAAGATCTTCTCTTCTAATGCTGTGAATTATAATGGATTCGTGTTAATGTACATAAACTTAATTTTAAATAGAGCTGGTGTATATCGAAAACATATTTACTCAAAAAAATACGGAGTATATACTTTAATACGGAGTATAATAAAAGTTGTCTAAATTTTTACTTGAATAATAAACAAATTAATTGTCCAAACTTATCAAGAATTATTTTGAGTGACACTTGATTATTTAGTGGGACACCAATTATATGGTTTCATGTTTCTAAAGCACGACAAAATCTGATTCATTTACTCCCTCTAATTAATTTATTATTTGTTTGATTTTTTAAGTACAACTTTCCATTCAATGTAATATTGCATTAAATAAGATGTAATTCGTATATACAAGTATATCTTTAGTTATGTACGAGTATTATACTTACAAATTATAATACAAATTACTACGTATATAATTTGTGTCATACATGACTTATACAAATTATATATAAATATATATATTTGGAAACTAAACATTGAATAGGAATTAGACAATTTCTTACTGAATTTATTTTGAATCATTGAAAAATCGTTAGTAGAAAAGTCCTCTTGAAATTAATGTTTTAATCTCTCCAACTTTAAATTATATTTATTGAAATAAGTCTAAGAAACTAGGTTCAATTATAATCAATTTTATTCGATTTTTTATATAACAAAACTATGTGAATCAATAAACAATCAAATTTATACTTTGTGTTGGTCAATATAGTCGTATCTGATAAGAGTATGTATTAGTTTTTAACAAGGAAAAAGCTAACAAGCACCCTGGTCCCGGGGCTTTAAATAAGAGAACTAAAAGTGGATGTATTAAAGTAAAATAAATATTAAGTATACCGATCGATGCGTAATTTTGACATGCATTCCAAACTTAATACTATTATTTTAAATTATAAATTAATTAGTTATCTAACTCTCCAAGGGCGCTCATTAGCAACTTTCTTTAAACAATACGAATATACATTGATTCAATAAATATCAACATACATGGGTGTTAAAAAAAATGGTCAAAAACAAGTTGGCTACACATGCATTATACGTTCAAAATTAAAGTATTTTCCTTGCTTACGAGTACCTCAATAATAAATTAATTACCAAGAAAACAAGTAAAGATTAAAGTTATAGTTTTCATTAGTATATAATTCAACAAAACAAGTTAGCATATATGTGTCTGTGATTTAATTCACATGCATAAGCTCATTATGTTATTGAACCAAGCAATAGTTTAAAACAGTATAGTTTTACTCAAACTTTTAACTTTGCTTCAACATAGTGTTTTTTCTTACCACTTTGTGGCTTTTACTTGGTAAATTAGATTAAACCTTCTGTGCAATAAAATCTCTATTGTTTATAATATTGATATCACTAATCACTATTATTTAAATAACATGCACCATATTAGACAGAATTGTAGAACATATGTTTAACTTAATTAACAATAGTGTTTCTAATGAATCATGCATATTTATTTTATTTTTTTACGCAAACTGGATGAAAGAGAAAGAGGGCATTAGTGATGGTGACAAACTGACAATGATTACTTGGTAAGGAATTGGTTTTTGAGGGGCATTAATGGTTTTTGCTTTGCAAAATGTGGAAGTGTTATTGAATTTGTTAAAGGTGTTCTTTACATAGCTAATACGTATTTAAAAGTTAAAGAATAGAAGGAAATATTAGAGTTTGGTTGCTAATTATGTTAATATTGTATATTTTGGAAAGTTTATCTTGTTTAGGAGTTTTAGGCAAGTTAGGTATTCTATTGTATTGGGTATATATTTGTGATAAATAGAATACAAAGTATGATAGAAAAGATACGATAAATACTTAAATACATAATTGATTGAAATAAACATATAACAGACATAATAAAAGCACGAGTATGGTAACAATTGGAAAATTTCTAAAACAGTTGTTGTACAAAGTGATACAACGGGCCTCTCACAAGGGGGGGGGGATTAGGGTTTTTTTTGGATTTTTTTTTTAAGGTTAATTTGTGAAGAAGGTCTTTTTAAGTAGACCTTTTTGTGATAAAGGCCCTTAAAAAAAATATAATAAAAATAAAAATAAAGTGGCACAAAAGTGTTGGGGATTTTACGTGAAAAAGGGTCACAATAATAAAATTGGAATTGAACAACAATAAACCTTCGAGACGTGAACGGAATCACTTTCTCAAAAGTAATATTTCGACCCGTAAATTACACACCGGGTTTCACGAAATTCACTTAGGAGATACAATGAAGAAACAATCATAATCATGTGTAGTGTAATTATGATTCAATGTGAACAAGTTTGTGTAAATTGTGATGATGAACCTTGAAAAATTAAATAATAGCCAAACCAAGAGAATGAAAGAAAAATGTCACGTCCAACCCCTTTCACTTTCTTGTTTTTTCATCATATACATTCATGTATATAAATATAGAGCAAAACCAATTGTAACCAACCGTCACAATTAATTGAAGCAAAAAGTATTGTGTCCAATCGGCAAAACACCACTTCAATTTCTTGTCTTATCTCTAATCTTTTAACTCCCTTAATTATCCACATCTTAACCAATGCTAATTAAGAAAATCAAATCATGATATATATCACCAATACTCTAAAATTTTCAACAATCCTCCCCCATTTAGAGTATTAAATAGACTCATTGCAAAAACATTATCATCACAAAAACAATCTTATGCATAGATGAAAGTGTACAAAGACTTGAACTCCCACTTAGTACAATATACATTCTAAGAATCCGTATCCATTTGGTATCGTAAAACGTTTGAACCAAAAGTAATACATAGTGGATACTTGAAGATATTACACACACAAGATTAAATACTTGAATACATATTTACTTGACACTTTCAGCCATATGTGTCCATATCTATTCATAAGCACATCAAAGCTATGCCCCAATAGCTTCTTGAAGCAACTAAACTTCGTACTTATATAGGTAGATCTCCTAAAACATGCTTTTGTGACAAAGCACAATACCTAGAAATCTATTAAGATAAACAACCTCTTTTCATCACAGTAAAACCGAAACTTAACTTTGGATGAATAAACATATTCCCAATCATCAAATAAGAGAATTGATCTTATTGAACTTAAGACCCAACATCTTATTGGGCGTTAAGTTGAGATTCTCCTATTTGTGATTACAATGGAGCTCCAATTGTAAATAGATTGTCATATACTTATTGTATTGTCTAGCTAAGGCCTTGTTAAAAATATTCACTAAGCTAGATAATACTTTATTTGGTATAATTTGTAATTACCGTGCACTTTCTTTGACAAGTCTTTCTTGACTTAGCACTTTAAACATTGATATACCAGCAATAAGTTTCCTCATTCATTTTAATTTGGCCTCGTTACCGTTAACCTCCAATATTATTTTGGAGTTAACCATGCAAGTTTATAACTCAGAAGCCAAGACTTAATACCTCCCCAAAAAGGAACATCATTCCACTTGTGGACCAATAACTTGTGTCAAGTTGTTCCTTCTATTACCGAAGAACTTAATTCTTTTACTTAACATCCATCTAATTACTAGATGAATTTTTCAAGGACAATGTACTTTATCCTTCATTATACTAATTCGAAGTATAATCTTCATTGATTAAATTATACCCAAAGATAATTAACCTATCCTTCATTATACTAACAACAAGTACTTCATATAACTTAGCAATCAAATGCAAATAATCCACCACATATACATATGTTAGCAAATGCAAATAATCCTTCATTAGCATGTATGTGTCTGTGATTTACTTCACATGCATAAGCTCATTATGTTCTAGCTATAGTCTAAACAGTATAGGTTTTACTCAAAGTTTTAGCTTTGCTTCAACATAGTGTTTTTCTTATACCACTCTGTGGCTTTCACTTGGTAAATTAGACTAATCAATTATTAAACCTTCTACGTAATCTCTATTGTTTATAATATTTACTTCCTATATCACTATTATGTAAATCACAAAATATGGTAAAAAAGATACGACAAATACTTAAATACATAATAGGCTGAAATAAACATATAGCAGACATAATATAAAGCAGATCAAGTATCATAACAATTGGAAAAATTTTGGTACAATTGTTGTACAAAGTGATACAACGGCCTCTCACAAAGGGCGGAAAATAGAGGGTGTTTTTGAAATTTGTTTTAAAAATTAAAAATCAATTTGCAATTTTGATGGGTTAAAAGAAGGATGTTGTACCACATGGCATATACAACTATTGAAGGCGATTTTTTCACGTAAAATTTGGGTTAAAAAAATTGATTGACATATCCCTAATGGCTATATATAAAAGCTAAAATAAAAAATAAAAAATAAATAAATAAATAAATAACACATTGTACCATTCTACCATGGTTTTGTCATATATTTTCAAATTTATACCATTTCAAGAAATGTGTCTATGTATTACTAAAATAGAGTATGTTGATGTCATCACTGTTGACATGCCACTTTTTTAATACTTCCTCCGTTACATATTATGTGTAACAATTTCCAAAAACGGAAGTTACACATTATGTGCAACAAAGTAGATATTTCCATCTATGGTAAATTTTTTTGTGTAAAAGGACCAATCTACCCTTACTTAATTTCAATAACACACCTTAAATGAATAAGATTATATGTTATTAACATATTAACCTACATTAATTCATTCATGATTTACCCTAATCCCAATCTCTCTCCTCCCTCACAAACACATCCACCACCATCATTACCTCCCTCTTAGCAGTCACCGCCGCCAGGCCGCCACCGCCACCACCACCACCACCACTATATTTCTCACTCTTCACTCATAACCACGACCCAACCCAAAATTCCCCACACAGTCAGCCACCTCCAACACCGAATCCACCTGAGCACCACCTCCACCCGAAATTTCTAGAAATCCTCCAACCACCACAAAGGCACGAACCTTGTTTTTGCTTCGATCTCTTTCTTCTTTTCGCTCTCACAACCATCGTCGATCGAGTCATCGACCTCCTTTTCCCTTGTCTAAGTCGCCGCCGACTCCTTTTTCCCTTGTTATAGTCGCAGATTCTCCTCATAATCAAACCCTAAAATTGATTTGGGTATGTGGTGGTTGTGAGCTGGGCGAGGTTAGTTGGTTTTGGTGGTTATGGAGGGGTTTCAGTTCTTGGTTGTGGTGATTGGATTATGGTTGCGAAGTTGGTTCGTTCGATTTGGAGGGGTGAGTTTTGGGTAATTGGGTTATGGTTGTGGTGTTGGTTTGATTTGGCTGGTGGGTTTTCGGGTCATGGTGGTGGTGAGAAGGTGGTTACGAGATAGGGTGGTGGTGGTGGTTGGGTCAAAGAGAGGGTGGATGTGGGTGGTGGTGGATGTTGTTGCTGGTGGGTGGTGTCGGTGAGAGGTTGTGGCAGGTGGTAGTGGTGGTTGATTAATTTTTCCCTTTTCTCTCTCCTACCCTTAATCTCAAACCCTTCATTTTGTTAATCAACATTAACAAATTTTGTCTTGGGAAATGTGCAACAAGATTTGTTGCACATAATGTGTAACGGAGGAAGTATTTTTTTTTGCCTAAATGCAAGGATGATTTCATTTGTTTTTTATGAAGCTACCATATTTAATATTAAAAATAATTGTATGTAAAAAATGGACAAAAAAAATAGTTTAAAAGTCCTATTTTGCATGCCAAGAAATGGCTAGGTTTGTGTATCATTATTTTCAAGATGAGAAAACTGCTCGGTTATGGTTTTGGAGTCATTTTGGCCCTTAAGTGTCCAATTTGAGGTTAAAAAAAAATTTAATTTAGCCCCATTAATTAAAGTTTAGTTTAATTAAGCATTATCATTTAATTTTGTTCAGTAAGAAAAGAACAAGGACTTAGGCCCTGTTTGATTCACCTTAATTTTGCTGAACTGAAATTATTTTTACTGAACTGAACTTATATTTACTGAACTGAACTTAATTTTACTGAACTGAGATTATTTTTACTGAACTGAAATTATTTTTACTGATTTTCTATTGTAATTCTTCTTTAAGAAAACTGAATTTTACTGAACTGAATTTATTTTTACTGAACTGAAATTATTTTTATTGAACTGAAATTAATTTTACTGAAGTGAACTTATTTTTACTGAACTGAAATTATTTTTACTTAATATTATTTTTTTAAGGTGAAGAGAACAGGGCCTTAATCATATTGTATAATCTAATATTCCTATTAAACTATTAATTGTTGTCATTTTTTCTTAGCTTATATTGTTGGATTTACTTTACTTTTCTAAGACTATACTTGTATATGTTATGTTAACTAGATATAGGTATTCAAAATTGAAGAGAACATATGAATCACATGAGCGGGAAAGCTTTTAATGTTTTGACTCTGGCTTTTAAAGACATTAATTAAAGTTTAGTTTAATTAAGCATCATTTAATTTTGTGAATTATATAAAGTATATTTTTACATTAAGTAATTACACAATTTTTTGTATGTGGCTGGCCACACTGTCTATTTTTTTTTCTTTTTTAAATACCACAAGTCTTCTCTCTCCTTTTTTCTTAGCTTGTTCTCCAAGTCAAACCACACATCACCAACAACATATCTATACTCCAGTCATTTTCTCTCTCTTATTTTTTTAGCTTCTTCCCCAGACTACACATCACCAACAACTATATCTCTACTCCACCCATTTTCACTCTTCTTTTTGCCAAATTGTTGCAATTAAAGCCCGAAATTGTAGAAATTGGGTGTCAAATTGCTGTGAATAATTGCGATTAATTAACCTTAAGATCATCAACAACATTTGAAGTAGTGAAATTGATGAGAACCGGAGAAATGTGAGCTCGTTTTCTTCGTGGAATCTTAGATCGAACATTCTTCGTCAAAAATTCAGCAACAGAAACAACAATAGTAATATGAGTAGATTGTAGAATATTTGTAGGGTGTGACTGGTTTGGTCAGGGGTTACTTGTAGGGTCTTATTGGTTTGGTCAGGATTTACTTGTAGTTTGGTCAGGGGTTACTTGTAGGGTGTTACTGGTTTTGGTCAGGGGTTACTTGTATGGTGTTACTAGTTTGGTATGGGGCCTACAAGTAACCCTTGAATAAGTAACTCATACAAGTAACAAGCTAAGTAACACTTGAATAAGTAACTCATACAAGTAACCACTGAAGTAACTCATATAAGTAACCACTGAAGTAACTCATATAAGTAACCCTTGAAATAACTCATATAAGTATTCCCTGAATAAGTAACTTATACAAGTAACCCTACCTTGAATAAGTAACTTATACAACTAACCCTTGAATAAGTAACTCATACAACTAACCCTTGAATTAACCCATATAAGTAACCCCTGAATAAGTAATCCATACAAGTAACCCTTGAAAAAAAAAATACAAGTAACCCCTGAAAAATACAAGTAGCCTCTGAATAAGTAATCTACATAAGTAACCTCTGAAAAAATAATATAAGTAACCTCTAAAAAATACAAGTAACCCTGACAAAACCAATAACCACGTTATACACGTGAATAGCAACCCCGTTATGCACACGTCTGGGTCCGTTATGGTGTGGCCTGCTGCACCAAAAAGGCTATGAAGTAATTACTATCATTGGCAAAAAAAAAAAAAAAAACAATTTTAAAGGAAAAAAACAGCATTAGCAAGTGACACTTGTCATTCTTAGTATCTGTTTTACTATTATATTAGCCATAGTTTAAAATATTCCATTAATTAATTTAAAAAATAACATATAATATACGAAGTTATATATTTGCTAGTATTGCAACAACTTTCAATTTTTTTAAGTCACAAATGAATAAAAATCACCCATGTAATAAGAATTAAAATTACCCAAAAAGGTCGTTGTTCCAAACTTCCAATTAACAAAAATAAAATATATATTATAAAAATAAAAAAATAACTCTATTACAAACACTAGCATTCAAAATTGAAGCCATATTTAGGAATGGCAGTGAGTCGGGTTAAATGGGATACCCGTCTCATCCTCGCCCAAGTGGAGCGGGGATGGAGGGAGCTGAGGTTTGGCGGGTGATGGGGCGGCCCGAGATGGGTATAAAATGTGTACACGTCATGGGTGATGGGCCGGTATGGATTTTAGAATAGACCCGCCCCAAATCCACCCGCCCCGTACCCACCTTATACCCGCACCATATTTCTTTTAGAAGAGTTGATAATTTATGAAACTTGATACCCCCTAAGACCCAATAAGCTTGAATAGTGAACGTCCCAATTTTCTTAACCTAATTTGATATAATTGTCATTAATGTGATACAATAGAGCATCATGGCAAAGGATTTGGGACGATTTTGGGGCGGGAATGAGGTGGGTATGAATATCCAAGTGGGTGATGGGGCGGAGATGGATCCTATCTTGTACCCGGTGGGGCGGTTATGGATGTGGATATTGTACCCGCCACGGATGGTGAGGCGGGAATGGGTATAAAATTTTTAGGTGGGTATGGGTTTGAAGGTACCATCATCCGCATCCGACCCGTCCTGCCCCATTGTCATCCCTAGCCATATTACTAATCTTCAAAGTGTAGCCCCAAAATAAGATATTATTCCTTGTGGAAATTTGGCAGAGCCCGAAGAACCAAAAGACAAATGAGCTTCAAAGAGATTTTTCCAAAATAAATAAATAAATAAATGAATAAATAACAGAAAACCAAACCGGTTCAAAGGAAAAGAAAGAACAAATTATGTAATTTTCCATTGAAGTTATGAAAAATTGACATTTACTACCTGCGAAAATATCTTGTGTTACATTTGCTACCCGTTAAATTTTTTATTTTATTTTGCTACCATCTAAAATCAAATAATTAAAATTTCACTACCGCTTAACGGAATCCGTTAAGGTTCCGTTAAGTTTTTCGGAAAAAAAAAGAAGAAAGAAGTAACCCAACCACCCCTGCCCTCAACTGCCACCCCTTCCCCCTCCCCCTGCCGGCGGCCGGCGTCTGTAACCCACCCCCCTCCCTACGCAGCCAAATACTTTTATTTTGACTAGGGAATCCTACGCGCGCGATGCGCACGATAGCAAGACATCGTAGGGGAGTTATAAATTCGAACCTCAAAGTTTACGTACTTCGAGTTACTGTTGAATTATACTTGTCTTATTTCGATCAATAAGAGATTATATCATAATTTATTTAATTGTGGAAACATGTTTTGTGTTATGATTATTTATTTTGAAAATGATCATATATATTATAACTCACCAATGTACGTATTACTATATAAAAAGGCAATCGAAGCTATTGCATCATTCTATAACTACAATAAGAGTGTTATGGAGAGGACAAAACCCTCATTGAACACCCTGGCACAAACGCTATGTGAATTAGTATATTTCCCTGCAATTAGATAGTGTTTGAACAATATAATGGAGGAGATAGCATTTATGAGCAACGAGTATTTGACTGATGATGTATGAGTACATCTTAACTCTTTCCTATAATCATAAACTATAAGCTTTTCCTAGGATAAAATTCGAGACAATGACACAGTAACTAAAGCAAAATACATCTTCAAACAACCTCTTAACCAAAAGCATAAGACTATAGTACCTCATACGTAAGACATAACTGCTGCGTTCCGTAGACACTTTACACTCCACCACTACGAAGGTACCATTATTGCATTCATCCATCAACTCCATCAATTTTAAGCTGCCTCAACTCTAACCGGATACGGGCGTCTCCGAATAGTATGCTTATTCACCTCTTCGTATAATATAAACAAATAGATTGCAAAAACTTCACATTTCCTTTAGTATAAAAAAACAACCAGCAGGGTCATCATCCTTATAGAATTATCGCAGCGGTGGGTGGTGACCAGGAAATGGAAATTGACATGTTAGCAGTATTTTCCAGCAACCAGAAAAGGAGTTCTGAGAAAAGAGGAAATTGAGAAATGAGGATTTTTGGCCTTTTTGATGGAATGATAAGAAGGAAGATAAACAAAAGAAATAGAGAACAAAAATATAAAAGGTTAAATACTTAAATGCATAAAAATTAATTTTAATTGGTGGTAAATATGTCAATTAACTTTTTATAAAGGGTATAATAATCTTAACACTATTCATAAGATTATTTTCCCACTTTTTATAACGTAGGGATAAATACTTTTGGTATACTAGTGTTAATCATTTTGTTCCAAACTGCTTTTACAATTTTCTACCTAGTATTAACCGAGTACTCGTTTGGGATCCACACCTTACAACTCATAAGTAGTCCCCGGCCCTTATCTAAGTGGCCCAAAACTGGTCAGGCCTAAAATTGTTAAAAAAAACACACTATTATAATGATTAGCAATAAATTAGACTTGGCAAATAGGTCATTCGGGTCGGGTCGAGTTTGGGTTCGGTTACTTTCGGGTTGAGTCATTTCGGGTCAGTTAATATTCGGGTCAAGTATGAGTCCGGTCAATTTGGGTTTCGAGTTAACTTTGGGTCAAGTTCGGATCGGGTCAATTTCAGGTCAGATATGTTCGGGTCAATTATATTCTGGTCATATTCGAGTCAGGTCAAAATCTTGACAGGTCATGTTCGAGTTGTTTCATTTGAGAATCAAACTCAAATCAATAAATTTATACTGAGTATATATTTTGTTATTGTTATAATAAACCATCAATTCAATTAATGAACTTAGCTACGATTGAAAATGAACAATTTGAGTTTTTTTGGTACAAGACATTTTAAGTTCAATTATAAGGTAATTTTAGTTTTGGATATTACGGGTATCGGGTTTGTTTGGGTTAATTTCGAGTATCGGGTATGTTCAGGCCACACTTTGGGTCAATTTCGGGTCGGGTCAGTTTGGGTGTCAGGTCAGAATCGGGTCAACTCTATTACCGGGTTGGGTCAGGTCAATTTTGGGTTTCGGGTGTTTTATGGGTCAATATTTTTGAGTCAATTTCGGGTCATGGGTCAGGTCATCGGGTCTGGGTCAGGATTGCCAGGTTTAGCAATAATTATATTGATGTTTTTTTTTTTTTTTTTTTTTTTTTTTTTTTTTTTTGTGTTAGGAGAAGGATCTTGTTCAAACATCAACCCTTACTTTTTTTATCCGGTGTTTGCACGTCAGATGCTTTGAGAATTGAGAGTGAGGGAGAAGGGTAATGGATCTCCATCCTCAAAGTGCCTCTTGTGGGGATTAATCTGAACCCCAACCTAAAGATTGGAAGGTGCAATATTTCCCACTAGGGATGTCGGTGGGGCGGGTCAAGTGGGAGACCCGCCCCATCCCTACCTCATACCCACGTCTATATATCTTTAAAAGCAAAATTATATACTTCTATACTATTTTATAAAATAATTACGTGAAATAAAATATTAATTATAATACTTTGTACTATACTTATATTATAAATTAAAAGGTGTGTAATTCTAAGATTTTTTTATTATTATAATCCGTATTAATTGTGTAGGATTGTGTATTTGAATGACAGAGGTTAGGTGGGTCTTGGGTGGGGATTAGACGGGTCTTTGGTGAAAAAAAGATGGGGATGGATATTCAAGTGGGAGTGACGCGGGGATGGTTTTGGAGTTGTACCCGCCGCCCGCCGGGATGGGGATGGGGATGAATATTAGACCCGCTGCGGGGATGAGGATGGGGATGGGAATGGGTATGAAAATGTTAGGTGGGAATGGGTATGAAAATGTTAGGTGGGAATGGGATGGGAAGGCCAACATCTGACCCATCCCGCCCCATTGACATCCCTATTTCCCACTAGACCTTGGTAAATTTAATAATCAATATATAAAGCTTAGTTGTTAGTGCATCGTGCAATATTCTACTAGAATAAATGTAGTCTGTGGTTAGACATCGACTCCTGTATATAATTTGAGAGTATATAGGGGAGATATAGATAGTGGACAATTGGAAATTGGTCCTCTTTGTGGCATGGGTATATGTACTAAGTAGTTATCATGCATATAGGTAATCTTGGGCCCTAGCAGTGTTATTTGACCTATTTTGGCCTTTGCTCATTGGGCTTATGTGAGTCGAATTACTTTTAAAATGGATATATCCATTTTAGTATCCAAACCGTGTATATCTATACTTATATACAACTAATACAAGTATTAAAAATAGGAAAAATTGAAAAGAAAAATCCAACTTTTAGGCGGTCTGACAATAAAAATCCAACCTTTCATTAATCTCATAAAAATCCAACCTTTATACCTCACCTTCTTTTACAGATCCATTTGACCTTGAACCTGTTAAACAAGTTATTTTTTTTTTTCCTTTTTTTCTTTCTCCTTCCTCCTTCCTCCTTCCTCCTTCCTCCTTCATTTCTCTTTCCTTCTCCTCCATCTTTTCTGGTCACCGACCACAACCACCCAACCACGACCACCCAAATCACGACCACCCAACCACGACCACCCAAAATTCGAGCCACCCTAACCCCTCCTCCCCCCCCCCCAAAAAATTCGAGCCACCCTAACTCCTCCCCCATGAAAACCGACCACCCCAACCCCCTCTCCCATGAAAATCGACCATTTTGAGTGAATGGTGAGGGTGGTGTTGAATGTGACTAGTATTGGTGGCGGTGGTTTGAATGCGTGATGGAGCCGTGGGCTGGTGTGCGTGGGGTGTTGTTGTTGCGGGTTGCGGAGCTAATAATTAGTGGTGGTTGTGGCTTGAGGTTGGCGGCTTCATTGATGAATTGGGTGGTCTGGGTTGAAATTGGTGAGATGGTGGTGTTGGTGTAGAGGGAAGGAAATGGAGTTGTGGGCTTGTGATTGGTGTTTGGTGATGGTGGTTCTGGTCGGTTATTGGTTTTTTGGGTTTTTTTTTTAAAACAAAAAAAAAATCTTTTTTTTGTCTTAAAAAATTAAAAAAAAAATTAGCCTATTAATAGTTGACACGTGGCATGTAACTTACAAACACTAGTAGAAAAAGGCTTATTTGCGTCGCTCATTTATAGTGTATTTGCGTCGCTTCTATGAGCGACGCAACTGCTCGCGACGCAAATGACTTTTGAGTCATTTGCATCGCTCCTAGGCGCGACGCAAATAAGAGTCATTTGCGTCGCTCCTTTATAAAGGAGCGACGCAAATGACTTTTTTGATAAACTTATTTTTTGTCATTTGCGTCGCTCCTTTATAAATAAGCGACGCAAATGGCTTTTCTGATAAACTTATTTTTTGTCATTTGCGTCACTCTTTTATAAAGGAGCGACGCAAATGACTTTTCTGATTAACTTATTTTTTGTTATTTGCGTCACTCCTTTATAAAAGAGCGACGCAAATGACTTTTCTGATAAACATATTTTAAGTCATTTGCGTCGCTCCTTTATAAACAAGCGACGCAAATGACTCTTCAGATAAACTTTTTTTGTTATTTGCGTCGCTCCTTTATAAACAAGCGACGCAAATGACTCTTCCAATTAACTTATTTTTTGTTATTTGCGTCACTTGTTTATATAGGAGTGACGCAAATGACTGAGTAGACAATACAAAACTGCTGTATTTGCGTCACTTGTTTGTTTAATGAGTGACGCAAATGAGGTGAATTTTTTTTTTTAATTATAATATAATAATTGCCTTGTATATGTTTGTAGTACCTGTTTTCCTAGGTATAAAGTAATATGCTAACGCTAATATAATTGAAATTAAAATGCAATATTATTGAATAATGCAAATGTAAATTTCGGCAAAGTCTCCTTTGTAATTTGGCCTACCCATAAAATTGGGAATGTCGGCATTATATTAACAACCTGTCCAATAATTTACATCTCAATATCATAGACATTATACTCATCATCCCAACACCAATTAACCAAATTACTTCATTTCAAGCCTATAATCCAAAACAAGAGTCAAACATGCGCTAAGTGGTAAATCTAAAGTTCAACATTACATATAAAATACTCTGCCCAAATATCTCGGATCTCATTTATCTCCTCCTCGGTGTACGGTGTAGTTCTTGAAAAATCCTATCAACACAACAAATATACAAGAGGAAAGTTTTAATTTAAGATTGTAGCTGTAGGGAATAGTTTCAAGCCTTTAAAATCCCACTAGCTTGAACCCCACTGTGATCATACACTAAAGTACGGTGGCGTCCAAAAGGGAAGAAGATAGAGAAAAAGAGTCGCCAACAAGTTTTTAAGGAACTTGTAAACCGTTCACGAGGTGAAGGTTACACCCCTTAACGATCCAAGAGATCGCCAACTCCATAAGGTCATGAACCAAATAAGGGTTCGGGGATGATGGTACAAATCCAACCTAAAAGAGATTGAACCTGCCCTAATAATAGGCCTCTACTTTATTCTGCTCGTATTCATGTGCGCTTTCTGATTAACATACAATCAATAGGATTAACCCTAAACCTGTTTAATCTATGTCGGTTGAATTTAATGCACAAATAAACTATTATTGGCTATCGCTTGAATTATAATCACAATTAACCTAACAAGATTATTAATTATCTTATTAAGCGTGATTGCAAATACCAATTCCCTTTAACCTGCAACAAAAGGTGATCAAGCAATAACAATATATAATATGTGTCAAGCAACATAATAAATAATCAACATCATGAATAATAATTATAAATGTTAGAAAGAACATAGGAAGCATCATAATAATCATATTTAATATTAAAAATACCCTAGACATGATACTAGGAATCATAACAATAAACACATGATGTCTACATCATAAAAAACAATTAAAATACTTACTTGGATGCCTCGTACCTCTTTCTAATAACAAAATACACACGTTAGTAACTTCAAGGAAAATAATAAATCAAAACAATTAAATTAAATAATTGAAATAGAGATTTGGGACCAAACCCTCAGAAATTAAACCTTTCACGTCTAGGGCGAAGGCAACTTCGAATATGGCTAGGTGTATCAAGATCTTGTGAATGCGGAATTTTGTATAAAAAAAGCAAGAAAGAAAGAATGCTAAAAGATTAAGAATTGAGAATTGATGAAAGAAAGATGATGAATAAAGAGAATTGGAGAATGTTGATGATTATTGATTGTAGATGTAGAAAATTGATAATTCATAAAGTGATTGTTGAATGTAGATGAATGAAAACGGAGTTTTTGATACGATATTTATAAAGAAAATTGGCCAAAAAAGATAATTTATCAAAACAGAGTCTGAAGATCACAGAACCACCTTGGCGCCAGCCCTAGCTCATTGGCGCCAGGACCATTGGCTAGCGCCAGGCGCCAATGGCTGGCGTCTGGCGCCAATCCTGGTTCCAGGCGCCAAGGCCTGGGGTTGGACGCCAAACCGGCTTTTAACACGTTTTCGAAACTATGATAATTTTACCGTACTGGAAGATAAAATAATATAATTTCAGTCGAAAATGCTATTTGATCTAATTAAAACTCTAAAGAATCCTAATTAAATTAAGAATGACAAGACCTTCTAGAATGTTCTAGAAGACCAAAATCATTCCTAATTACATTAGGAATGATAAATCATATTAGGCCCTCCCCTAAATCATTGGGCCGTACTTAAAACTCAAACCGGGCCCAGTTTAGTAAATTGGCCATAACTTCCTCAATATTCATCGAAATTGGGCTTATAAGATATCGTTGGAAAGGTCTTTGCAAGCCCTATCCAACTACACCACTATTGGACCCTTATCATGGACCAACCAAACTGGATCGGCTGTTTTCTTAAAATAAAGTTTTCAAAAACAGAGAGAAGAGAAAGGAAAAGAAATAAAACTTTCCGCAACACTAGACCTTTCCACACTTTCGTTTCATTCGATTATGATTCGACGTGAAAGGTACTCATCACTAGGTTTGGTTTTGGGGAGACACAAATGGGTGTCTACAGTAGCTAACATCAAATTGTATTTATCAAACAAAAATGAAATATTTGACAACTCATACCTGAATAAGATCTTCACTGCTATGGTGATGTTCAAGTATTTCGTACATATAACGCATGACGTAGTAGCCACACTCACGTCCACCCAATTGTTGAGGACACTACATGTAATATATTTGTAAGTTGAATTAAATTGCTATACTTCAATTATTAAGAAACTAAAAGTTAGGGTAAGAAATTAAGGTAACCTGTCCCAAATGCCATGTCAATTTACTTCCCCTAGATTGTCCACTTAATTCCTTAAAACTTCGAAAAGCACTACACATTTGAAACAAATAACATATATATTACTCTTACACACATAAAACCATGACATTAATAACAAACTAGACTTACTTTGTCATTGCAAACTTAATTGCTAAATTTCGCTTCTGCCTCAAAGAATCAAAGATGATGACTTCACGCTTAGCCATGCATAAGACCAAAAGAACCCAATGATTCCTACATAATAAATTAGACATACATTTGTAAAAGAGTAAAATAATATCAACAATTTGCAAAGTTAAAATAAATACAAGTTTAAAGTTTATATTTTTCATGGTATGGGCATAAGATGAATTGCTTAGTTTTTTGTTTTTCCATCACATGTGTCATGTATAGTAGGATACGATCAGCATCACTATGCAAATAGGTTTCTGAAATCATTTCCGGACACATGAATCCAATGGAAGCCACTTCCTCCGTATCGAGTAAGTCACTCAAGGCCCTACATATATTTCATGTAATAACATTATAAATGGTAATAAATAAGTATATGGGAAGAGTGAAATTTGAATATCTTACATCATAAAAACTTGCAAAACTGAAATATTCAGCCAAGCTCCTGTGAGAAGTTGATTGACATCTTCACGTTTGATAATGATGTCCTTACTGTCTTCATAACTAAAGGTCCAAGCATCAGCCTTAACCTTAATAGTTTCACCTTCGGGTAATGAAGATAACAAACTATTCAAAGACCCACACTTCTGAGACAAGTTTTCCAAAGCATAATCCATAAGAAAAACCTTTTTTGGATTGGTGTTGGACTCTTTTGTTTCGCGACCACTTTCAACTACTTTCAGTTTGTCTTGCATGTTTTCTTTGGCCGCTTTGTTGTTACCATTGTTCTTATTTGATATGAATTCCTAATCAATAGTAAAGCAAATCTATTCAACAATTTGCTATATTTTGTATGGCAAACTATATGTAAATTGTTACAAAAATAATTTACCTTGTCATGCATGAGTGAAACCAAGTCTTTCGGCCATTGGGTAAATGTACCGTGAGCATGCTTAAGTTTCTTGATGACTGAAGAAGGAACTGGAACCGAGAATTCTTTGAACTCGTCAAAAAAATCATCAACACTCACCCTCACGTGATCCGGAAGGAGGTTACTATGATGATCAAGGATTAACTCCGGATGATATGTACCTTCAGCTACAATGACTTTCTCAGAGTCATTTTTCAACAATGATAGCCGACAAGGAACCGGTTCCTTACAAAGATAGAAAAAAATCATAATTAAAAAATATAGAAAACTGAGTTACAAAGTTAAAAGTATGTCGCAGTCATAAATCATTAAAAAAAAAGATAAAAAATATAAAATAACAAAGTTTTGGATACCTGTATGTTTGCAAATGGATCATCACCCACTGATTGGCAACTACTAGGATTTTGTTGAGTCGTCCGGCCTATGTTATTCATTTCTATTATTTCAGTTGGAATTTGAAAACCAATCTGTTTAGCAAATAACATAAACTTCTCTTGAACCATGGAATCCATTTTAGAATCCATCTCCTGCATAGTCTCCTCTCGTACCCTCCGGGCTACTCTTGCCTCTAATTCTTCCAGCTCATCATCTCCGAATTCCCTACCCCGTCGACCACTACGCCTCTCTCCGGATCCCCATACAGCTTTAATGCCAATTCCACTGCCAAATGCTATTGCCCGACCATTACGATCTTTTTTCCCAAGGGCACGAGATAAGATATCATCATGCCTATTAGGAACAAAGTTTCCTTCAGCTTGTTGCTTTCTCCAATTATCCTACACAGTGACTTCAAGTTAGAAAACTTTGGTTGCAATACATAAACTTAACAAAATATATTCAAAATTGAAAGAAAGACTTATTACATATACTTATTATATACTTACAATGGATTCTTTCACCTCTCTTGTTTTCTCATCCGGCAAATAAGGATTTCCCTTATCATCTTCTATTGATCTTGCTAGAAGCCAAGCATATAACCTATCCGGCAAACTAGACACAACCGAAGAACAAGATGAAGTACTGGATGCTGAAGATGCCGTGGGAATATACCCTATTCTACGCCATACAATATTCATTTCACCATATGATTTGGCTCCTAAATGGTGAGGGTATTCGTTGAAAGACTGGCTTTGTCTTGCTTTCTCACCGATTTCCTATTTTCACGAGCATAAATGAAGATTAGTACATAAGAATCCGTTAACAAAGTATTAATATCCCGCATGATCATTGATATTAATACACACAAACCTTAAAATCATCTGTAGTATGCTCCTCCACAAATGTTTTCCACATATCCTCAGATATGAAATCATAGAGTACAAACGACATTCTTTTCTCCTTCGGCATATTCCTGGTACATGTGATCCAACCACTGACCAATTTTGTTTTGAAATCTCTCCAAGTTTTATCACAAGTGCGTAGGACCTTTTTTTTCTTGTCTTCATCTTCTTCGATTTGAAACTCTCTCTACACAAAAAATAAAAAAAATAAAAAAAGTTAGTAAATAATTTCATCATATTCAAATAAATTGTTTTCATCATATTCAAATAATGTCAAAATGATCATATAATAGTATAAAATTTAACATATAATAGTGAATATTACCTTAACATCTTCCCACAAAGTGTCTTTTATTCCTTGTGGAACTTGATTCCAATCTTTATACAATATAGACACCTTTGCACGACTTATTTCACCAACATGAATTTTGTATGCTTTTGCCCACTTTCCAATGGGTCGACACAATTCATCCCATTCAAGCACTCTAGGAACCCCAGGCATGGATTTTAGGCCCTTTGAAGGACCTCTTGGCTTCTTTTTCTTCTTCTGAGAGTCGGTTGTTTGTTGCTCTGATTGTGATTGATTGTGTGGCTCATCTTCCTCACTTTGCAAAGACATGGAACGATTATGCAAATCCTCATCCTCCATTATTACTTACCTGAAAAAAAAAAGACATAAATAAATTAAGACATCGATTTATATCATCTTTAAATTATAAACTTGAACACATAACAATAATAAGCAATTTATGCAATTACTAACACATATTGGAAAAAAAAAATCATAGAATTCATACCTACTTCATTCTTCTCTTTTGCGACATAAAATCCTTCATTATGATCTTTTCGTTTCAACGTTGTGTCAAAATCATTGACTATTGGAGGGATGCTCCAAACGGAAGGTGGTGACTCATTAAATTGCTCATCATATTCTTCCTCGTCCACCACATCTTCAATGCCAAGTATCCTTCTTTTACCTTCTAAAACAACTGACCACTTACAATCAGCTGGGTCAGCCATGTAAAAAACTTGTTTTGCTTGTGAAGCTAAGATAAATGGATCAGCTAGATGCCCTCGTCGACCAAGATTTACAAGGGTCAAGTTCCCTTGTTCATCTTTTTTTACACCACGGCTACTATCAGCCCACTTACATCGAAATAGAGGAATCTTGAAATCAACATAATCCAGCTCTATTATTTCTTCAATGATTCCATAATAAAATTTCTTCTTATCCACAAGTGTTTTATCATGTGCACTAACATACTCAGATGACAAACCTACTACTTTAACACCACTGTTTTGCATTGTTGACTTGTCATCTTGTCGGCTAGTGTAAAAAGAATACCCATTGATGTCGTATCTCTCATATGACATGACTTGACATTTAGCACCATATGCCAACCATCTCAATGTGTCAGATATATCGTTAGGTGTGGTGGATAGTTGGGACATCACTCGTTCCTTGAACCATGTAACGAATGAACAATTATGCTCCTTTATCAGCTGAAGATCACTTTTGGAAGGATATTTATTTTTATGAAAAACCATGTGCTCGTCCAAGTAAGGATGAACCTCACTAAGATTTTGCAACACAAAAAGCTCGGCCTTATTTTTCATTTCAAAGCCCATGGATATCCTTTTCTTGCCAATAGTACCTTGACCTCCAAGCCTCCCATCGTGTCGAGACTTTGGCAACCCAATTTTCTGTGAACGTGCAAGATATTGAGCAACCCATGCTGCCACTTCCTCAACAACTGTTCGTTGTACAATACTAGCTTCAGGTTTGGCCGGATTCATGACTTTTCCCTTTAAGTCACCCATTTCTCGTTCAAAAGGATACATGTATCTCATACACACTGGCCCACAAAGTTTAATTTCACGTACAAGATGAATAACCAAATGAGGCATCACGTCAAAAAAAGATGGGGGAAAATACATTTCAAATCGACACATTGTCTCAAGTATATCTGCTTGCAAGTCATCTAAAATACTTGGATTTATGACCTTGCTACAGATAGTGTTAAAAAAGACACATAATCTTGTAATTGTATACCTCACTTAAGGTGGCAAAATTCCTCGAATGGCAACTGGTAATAATTGTTGCATCAAGACATGACAATCATGAGATTTCATGCCACCCAATTTCAAGTCAGACATTGACACAAGTCTACGAAAATTAGAAGAAAATCCAGCCGGGACCTTTAAACCATGCAATGACTCACAGAAGCTAGTTTTTTCCTTTTTAGACAAGGTAAAGCAAGCTGGGGGAAGATACCAGCGTTTTCCTCGAGATTCGGGTGCCAACTCTGAACGACCCATAGAAGCCATGTCTTTTCTTACTTTAACTCCATCCTTTGTCTTTCCTGGCATGTTTAATAAAGTTCCCACAATGGCATCACATATATTTTTCTCAATATGCATTACATCTAGACAATGTCTAACTTCCAAATGTCTCCAATATGGAAGAGACCATAGCTCAGACTTCTTCTTGTAACCCCCAGTTGATTTGCTTTTGTAAGGCTTACCAAACTCATTCTCAATGTCTTTGACCCGCTGATAAACCTCACTTGCACGTAAAGGGCCACGAGCTTCTCTCAACTCCACTTTTCCATTAAAAGCATCCTTATTGAATCGAAAAGGGTGGTCTTCTGGAAGATGTCTTCGATTATCCATGTATACATGCTTGCCACAATTGTCTAGGCGCAATGCCTCCAAATCATCTTCACAAATGGGGCAAGGAGTTCTTCCCTTCACAGTGTACCCCGACAAATTCCCATAAGCTGGGAAGTCATTTATCGTACAAAAAATCATGGCACGTAAAGTGAAATTGGTTTTACTATATGCATCAAACATTTGGACACCTTCATTCCACAACAATTTCAAATCTTCAATGAGAGGCGCTAGATACACATCAATGTCATTTCCAGGTTGTTTAGGCCCAGATATTAGAAGGGACAACATAATGTATCTAGACTTCATGCATAACCAAGGAGGCAAATTGTAGATAGTTAGAAGAACCGGCCAGGTGCTATATTGGGTACTTAGTGTCCCAAATGGGTTCATTCCATCTGTACTAAGACCAAGCCTAAGATTTCGATCTTCTTCACCAAAGTCCTTGAACTTTCGATCAATGTTCCTCCATTGCGGGGAATCAGCAGGATGCCTCATTAACCCATCTTTCTTCCTCCCATCAGCATGCCACCTTAATAATTTTGCAGTTTTTTCATCCGAGAAGAGTCTCCTAAATCTCGGTATAATTGGAAGATACCATAATACCTTAGCCGGAGACCCTTTCTTACACATCTCACCAGTATCATTCATCTTGTAACGAGAAACTCCACACCTTGGACACTCATGCAAATCAGCATACTCATTTAGATACAACACACAGTCATTGGGACAAGCATGTATCTTCTCATACTCCATACCCAAGGGGCACATAAGTTTCTTGGCCTCATAGGTGGAGTTTGGAAGTTCATTCCCGTCGGGAAACATTTCTACTAAGGCTTCTAACAACTGCGTAAAACCCTTGTCGGTCCAACAATTGCTCGCCTTTAAGTTGAATAACTTCATAATAGCACCAAGTTTAGTGAACTTTGTACAACCAGGATATAACGGGGTTTCAGCAGCTCTCAAAATACTATCATATGTCTGGGGACACTCTGTGAAATGGTCTTCAACATCATGCATCATTTCATCTATCCTGTCCTTCTCCACTTCACTCTCACTTTCAACACCAATATCATCACCTGTATCGATATCCTCACCTTGGTGTTCATTATCATCATCACAATGATTCTCATCTTCCCTTGGACAATAACTAGAACTTGCCTTAATATATATGCTCTCACCATGCCATGTCCACCTCGTGTAGTTTTCTTTAAACCCACGACGAATTAGATGATCTTTAATATCAACTATATCACGATATCCCCTCGAATTATTACAGTCACAACAAGGACAAAGAATAATCTTTGATTTATTCTCTGTTTGGTGTTTTAAGGCAACAGTGCTAAACTCTTCAATTCCTCGTAAAAAACTTGTACAATTTCGTTTACCATACATCCAACTTCGATCCATTTTCAACCACTGAATAACAAAATTAATTTTAAGATAATGTGTATATTTTGTAACATATATATAGCTCCTTAACCATAAACAAGAATATAAGGCATCAAACATTTTCATTTAAAGTTTATATCATGTAAATGCAACTCCGGATGATCCAATAAGGTCCTTATCACTCCAACCTAACCCATTCTTGAATGTCCTATCTCACTAATAACTACTTGTAAATTTTGGTTCTAAAGAAAATCCGGCAGCATTTCCCTATAGTTCTCCAAACACACAATGTAGATAATCGGCTATCAACATATGTACCCAGAGAACAATCGGGAAATAGTGAGCCATGATCTTCTTAGACCCAAAACAATTCAAGTAGTTATCACCTAAATGAGATAGAACATTCAAGAACAGTCCCAAACCGGGGACTATTCAAGACTTACTCCTAATGAGTAAGCCCTGAACGGGTATCTAAGCCAATGATGCAAGTATTATTGCAATTCCAATCAATTATATCACAATTAAAAATCTCATACAATTCACAATCATTATACCAACCAGAACAAATAAGTTAATATTGCAAAGAATGGTTCAGATATATATACCACAAGTGAAGACAATCTCGTATGCGTACTACCGCCTTAATCGTTTGTCCACAACCAGAACCTCGAGCAACTTGTGGAATTCACTTCCGCATAATTAAGAATCTGCCATAAAAAAATTACATATATTAAACCAACATAGTTGCGTGTGTGCTCGTGATCCTAAATCTCATAGAACAAGAGCGAGCACGAGAGATATAGAGTTCAGGACATTACTGTAAGTGCCTAAGTAGAGGTACTTGTTCTCATAAACGCGCCCAATTCGTGCTACCATCACTCATTATGATGATGCCTATAAAAAAATTAAATGATAAAAAATAATTTTAATAAGACATTCAAAGAACCATAGATGTCACATGACCCATAAAATTAAAGAAAAAACAATGAATGATCAAAGATGCAAACCAGCAGCTCAAAGATGCAGCTGCAAACCAGTAGTATATTGCAAAACAGCAACTGTAAAAATCTACAGACTAAATGTAGAGAAAATGGGCAGTGAAAGTGATATTATATTATTATTGGAAAATCAATTGGTGATCTATGATGAACCTGATGAGAAGGAAAAATGGATAAAACATTACAGCAGCAGACATAAAATGGAGAGGTACAGGTAACTCACAAGACCGCTCATCTACTTGATCGATGGAATATCGAAGAGCTTGCTAGTGAAGCAGGCCCGTAGTTGGTTAAAAAAGTAAGCTTCTACCAGTGGGATCTTTATGGAGAGTTCAGAGTATAAACATGTAAGACTATTTATCCATAATCAATATTGTTTAGTATGCAAATATCCGACTGGTGGAATGTAGTCTTCCAAGTTGATCTCTGTGGAACTCTTTGTGTTGGTCAGTTTGTAAGATGGCTTCCTCCATTCTAGTGAATTGAAAGCCAAACACTTTCAGAAGATCAATTTTTCATGAATATGTTCTGCTTTCTTTGAATTCTTTCTTGCTAACCTTAGGATTCTCTTATAATCTTATTCATGGCCAAATGGACCTACTCTATGATGATTTATGTGATGGTTTTAATTTTCTAAAAATACTAGTAAAAAAAGTGAAAATTAGCTGAGCATGATACTAGAATTAAGCAGATATTATGACCTTCAGTATTTTCTTCTACTCCTACATTAAACCTTGTTCAACAATGACAGGTTATTATAGTACAGTGCAGTAACTTATCAGTTATCACCATTTTTTTTTTTTGGTTGCAAACTATGAATTAGCAGTTGTGGGAATCAAAATTGCTGCCAATCAGCCAGAATACTCTTTCTTTCCATTTTCTCGTGGACCCAGTTGGCACTGACCTCATGTAGGGCAGCTGAATGTGCATTCTGATTATAGATGAAGGCATACTAATTCTGGTAATGGCAACTTCATATATCTGATCAGTTATCAATATTTTCACATGACCCATAAAACTAAAGAAAAAACAATGAATGTTCAAAGATGCAAACAAGCAACCAATAGTATATTGCAAAACAGCAACTGTAAAAATCTACAGACTAAATGTACTAGCTGAAAACATGCAGGTGAATATATTAAACCAGTAGAATTGAGATGAGCCTCAATGAAAATTCAATGACTGAAATTATAAAAATTCAATTAAATCTGCCATATAATTTCTAATTAGTGAACTAACACTAAACCTGAAATTAAACTACCATAAATAGAAGCAATCTTACCATAGGTGAAATTGATTTCAAAAATTCAACAATGTCTAGCCGAAATCGATTTTTGGTGGCGAAATTATGCGATTTTTCCACTCGAAAATTCAAAAATTCAACATTGCTATAATTTGCTTGAACTTCCTCGGGTTTTTGGGGGCGAAATTAAGCGATTTTTCCAGTCGAAAATTTCAGTTATTGCTCGAATTTTTTCAGCAGGATTTTTAATTGAATTTTTTTGGGGTTTCTAGGGTTCGAATTCGTATGGAATTGAGTACATTTTTTGCTCGAAATGGGGGATTTTTGGTCGAAAATAATCAATTTTTCTGGGGTTGAAGGGTTCGAATTAATTAGGGTTTTTGGTCTAAATTTTTGCTCGAAATTGCTCGGATTTGCTGCCGATTATGGGTATTGAACTTGATAGCGATTTTGGATGTTGAATTTGCTGGGGAATTGCAGTTTTTTGGGCGAATTTGTTGGATTGAAGGGTCGAATTGCAGTTTTCTGTAGAAGCAATTAACTCTGTTTTTTTCTTTATGTTTAGTGAATTAGTGAAAGATTGGCATGAAAAGCTAAGGTCAAAAAAGCGCAGAAATGAATAACCTAAAGTCCAACAGAGTTATTTGCGTCACTTTATAATAAAAATGCGACGCAAATAACAAAATCTGAAATGCTGAAAATTTGTTATTTGCGTCGCTCATTCATTAAAAGAGTGACGCAATTACTTCACTGCCTTATTTGCGTCGCTTGTCAATAAATGAGTGACACAAATAATTTTAGTATTTGCGTCGCTTCAATAAATAAGAGCGACGCAAATGATAGAAAGCTAACATACACTTGACTTTTGCGTCGCTTCTTCAATAACAAGCGACGCAAATAACTTTAAAGGATGGTAAAAATACACATTTGCTTCGTTCTTTAGAATGAGTGACGTAAATATGGCAACGCAAATGAGCCTTTTTCTACTAGTGAAAAACCGGTCATCAACAAGTAATGGATCTTTAGATGAAGGTGGAATATAAAGGTAGGATTTTTATGAGATTAATTAAAGGTTGGATTTTTATTGTCAAATCGCGCAAATGTTGGATTTTTAGTTTCCATTTTTCCTTAAAAATAACATGTATAAGGTTTGCAACTAAAAAATGATTATTACAAAATTTGAACTCAATACCAATAAGTTTTAAGTTATAGGTCTTACCATCTTAGCCATTTATTATTATAGTGTTTTATTATACTATTTGTTTCTATTATGTAATGATTGAGTTTGACCATTAAAAAATATTTATAAGATTTAAACTCGAAACCAACAAGTACAAATTAGCGACCCGAGGCATCGCTCGGGCCACACACCAGTTTATATCTATATTTATATCTATACTTAGTATTCAAAAACACAAACCATCATCTCCATCATGCCACACGTAAACTTTGTTTTTCACCAATGTCACATGCCACCTCACCTTTTCATTAATTCATTCATTAATCCCCTTTATCATAATTAAACCCCATTGGCTTTAATTAATTCAATACATGTGAATGTTATTTGATTCACTTTCCCCTCAACTTAATATCTTTTACAATTGCATTCAATTTTCACCCTTCCTTTTTTAAAAAAACTATTTTTTTTCCATTAAAACATATTACAAAATAAAAATCTATATTGTAAAAACATTTCGTGCATTGCGCGGGCCAGAAGGCTAGTTTATTTTAACAGTAAAAGCAAAGTTATTCTTTAGGTTCAAAGTTGTGAACTGCCTTAATTCTATTCACATGCTTGTCGAGGCATGAAACTTGGTGAAAAATGCATACAATTGGTTCACATGTAGAATACATATAGAATCAGTAACTTGTTATTGTTGGTAGATGACGTTGATTGAATAATTCTAGGTTAAGACTTGATAGAATAAGTTTCAATAATCTTCCTTAGTCCTCACCATTGTCACCATCACCAAGGCACTAAGTCACAAGGACACAAACGAGTAGCTACGACCATCACTCCGATGACCTCTAGTAGCTACCCCACTAGTCCGGCCACACCATCAGCGATCAACCATCGTGTGCCTTCTGCCACCCTAATCACTTCAGCGTGCGCACCCCATTTTTCTCTTCTTGAGAAACAGGATGCGTTTCTCTAATGGAAATTTTGAAATATTTGCACTTTGGGAATTGTAAAGTAATACTCCCTCTACCCCCTTTTGATAGTCCCTTATGGACAAATTTTAGTCCCAAAATGTTTACCCCATTTTCCTTTTCCAACAACTATTAATATTAAATTATTACTAAAATTTCCTCCAATTTGCAATAATATTTGCAAATTTAACTTTTCTATGTAAATTTTGTTTTCCCATGTATTTTTATTATTTTCTCTCTCTACTTTTTTACATACACAATGTCAATGTACTTTTTCAATGTAGTTTAACTATTCTTTTATGTGTTTATTAATTCCCGTGAAAAATGCCCATAAGGGACTATTAAAAGGGGACGGAGGGAGTACTATTTTTTGTTGACTATAATAACAATTGAAATTGCTTATGTGGTGTAAGGAATATTTCAAGCATTATCCCTAGCTTGAACCCCACTGTGATCATATACTAAAGTACGGTGGTGTCCAAAGGGAAAGAAGATAGAACAAAAGAGTCGCCAACAAGTTTTAGGAGCTTGTAAACCGTTCAAGAGGTGAAGGTTACACCCCTTAACGATCCAGGAGATCGTTAACTCCAATAGGTCTGGAACCATGACTGGTAGTTCGAGGATGAAGGTACAAATCCAATCTAAAAGAGATTGAACCTGCCTTAATAATAGGCCTCTACTTTATTCTGATCGTATTCATGTGCGCTTTCTGACTAACATGCAATCAATAGGTTAACCCTAAACCTGCTTAATCTATGTTGGTTGAATATTAATGTACAAACAAAACTATTATTGGCGATCACTTGAATTATAATCATATTAACCCTAAACAAGATTATTAATTATCTTATTAAGCATGATTACAAGTACCAATTTCCTTTAAACATGCATAAAAGGTGTGATCAAGCAATAACAATAAATATATAATCAAGCAACCCAATAAATCAAAATAATAATAACAATTATAACAATAATCATCATAATAATAATCATTATAACAATCATAATAATCATAATGTTAAAGCATAATAATAGCAAGATCCTAGGCATGATACTAACAAGATTAATAACAAACCCTAGCATGTCACTAAACAATAAAAATCAAAGCTTTAACCCTAACATGATACTAACAAGAATATTAGGAAGAAAAAATAAGAGGCATCGTAGGAATCACAATTGATTATAGTTATTACCCTAAACATGATACTAGGAAGATCAAAACACCCTAACATGACATTAGGAATCATAATAACAACCTGGACATGATTTCTATATCAAAATATCAATAAATCAATTAAAGCACTTACTTGGATGCCTCGTACCTCTTTCAAAAAAAAAAAATACACACATTAGTAACTTCAAGGAAAATAATAAACAAACAATTAAATTAAATAATAATTGAAATAGAGATTTGAGACCAAACCCTCAGAAATTAAAACCTTTCACGTCTAGGGCGAAGGCAACTTCGAACAATGCTAGGTGCTTCTATGTCTTGTGAATGCGGAATTTTGTATGCAAAAGGGGGTGGTTTAGAAAAGAGAGAGAATAAGCTTTATCTTAGAGAGAGAACAGAATTAGAAAACTAGAGAGTTGATGATTCAAAACGGAGATTTTACGAGGACATTTATAGAGAAAATCAGTCGGATGGATAAAAAAATGAATCAGAGTTTCAACGAGAATAAAACACTATTAGCGCCAGGCGCCAAAAGTCGTCAGGCGCTAATAATCAGTTTCACGCATTTTTTTGTTTTTATCATATCTTTTGATCCGGAAGTCCAAATAAGGCAAATAATATGTCGTTGGAAAGCTATTGAAGTACACTTTCCAAAAAAATTAAAATCAGATTAAAATCTTTTGTAGATAAAAAGATATGGCCGAAATAGTGGATGAGTGTCAGTTTTGGATAGAGTTTCATATCCCATTCATATCTTTTTCGTTATAACTCGGATTTAATATTATAATATATCATTGGAAATATAATTTCAAGATCTATCCAACCATATAAGATTTGGATAAATATTATGAGGCACGAAAATAAAATCTGAATATATTCCACTTCGTACAAAACAAGGATTCTCAAAAGGAGTAGTTAATATTCTCAAAAATTTTAAGAGCATGATAAAAGTGTTTTAGTATTAGGTGCCCTACCATTGTTAAAATCCTGACTCCGCCACTGGGTGGGTTAATATTTAGTTATTAGTTGACCGGATTGTTAACCGCATGAACCAAATGGTGAAAAAAACCTAGAGGTTCCGAAGTTAAAAGATACAAAAATTTAGACCCTAATGTTATACTTAACTCAGTATGAATAGATGAGGGTAAATAAAGCCACAAAGAAGTGCGTACAAGTACCTAGGCTTAATGGGAACAATAATAAGTTTAGGGATCGGGCATGCATGGGGGTGTAGGTGTGGGCGGCGGCTACCGGGCCACTGGCTAGAGTTAAGGTTGGAGATGATTCAACCGGTGGTCGAGGAAGTTCGTAAACACTAATGTTTAGTAATTCTAATGTATGCATGTGTATCTTGCAGCAGGTTGTCTCTAAGGAAGAACCTAACAACGAACAACATAGAGGCTTGCACTATAATGCTTTTAAATTTGTTCTATATTTGATTGATCCAATTGATCAACTAATTAACTAATCTAGGAAGTATTGTATTAATTTTGGACTTTTTGACAATTACCATCTATAATTGTTGGTGTTTTAATTAGGAATTACTACCTACATTTTTCCAAAACTCTAAAACTTCCCACCACTTTGACCAACTCTTCAAAGATGACGTCACCCTTGCTATTTTCATCCGTTTTCTTTCTTTTTCACTCGATTCTCACTTTCCTCTTCTTCCACTTCCATATAAATTGAGGCATAGCTTGAAATTGAATTACTAAAAACCCTAATTTTTGAAAATTCGAAGCAAGAAGAATGAATTTTGAAACCCTAATTAATTAACTTGCTCCACCACAATGCATGCATATATTTATATGTAGGCATACTGCCATACATTGATACATATTATACACGATGATGACTATAGCCAAACAAAGACTATTATATTAAAACCTTACACAACTTGTTTATTTTACATTGCTTCAGCTTGTATGTTAACAAGCAAGCATAGAGCTTAAAAGCCGAGATCTAGGAAGCAAACAGAAGACACAGTAACATTAATTGAAAATACGAAAAGCGAGGTAAAATTAAGGCCAGCGACGCGATCAAGTGTGTTGAGAGGCATCTTAAGCGTAGATAACTAGAAACACACCCCGCCTGCAAAAGGTACATCATAACACCTGTTACCAGCACAACATTCTGGTCCAAATTGATTGTTACAATACCCGGCTAGTGGTGAGCACTTCAAACTATCACCGGTTTCCACTTGCTTAATGCTTTGGGCCTTGTCCAACACACGAATATTTGGCTGCATGATCATCATATTAGCCTTTTGGTTTCCATTGTTATGATCGGTTTTTGGCTCTTCGAATACCACCACCTTTTCTATTATGATCACATCAGGTGATCCTTTTAAAGTTTTTGGCATCCTTTCAACCACCGTTGCTGTATATCAAATAATATCGTTAACATAAATAAACTTAAATATATTATTCTCGTGATAATTAATATCAGTATGGATTGATCTCATATCTCTAACAATATGTATACGTAATGATTGATGCAATTAGCTACGAATCGAAATATATATGTGCAATATATATAAACTTAGCTTAGATTGATAATTCAATCTATAAAAATCGAAAATATATACATATATATACCTGTAGTAGTACTGAGCAAGAATAACACTGCTATAACTGCTGGAGCAACCAACATGTTAAGTGAGACCCTCTCCATTTGTTGCGCTTCTTAAACTCAAACCACTCAAACCAGATTTTTTTTTTTTTTTTTGGTGTTTAATGCTTTTGTTGCTCTACTATTTCGTCACACGGCTCTTTCTATTTATAGTAGCTAGCCTAAAAATCCTCCTAATTAATTATACTACCTCCGTTAACCATTATCTGCAACTTTTACCAAAAATGGACGCTAAAAATTATGTGCAACATTTCCAGACCTTTCCATATTTAGTAAAAAAAATTAACAAAATTACAAAAATACCCTTACTTAAAACTTTATAACATCAATTACATTCTTAAAAACATAATTAATTAATTACTAATCTAACCTAATTAATCTAACTACTCCTATCAAATTTAATTCATCCCCTCCAATAACTCATTAAAATCAACCAAACTAGTTCAAAATCATCCAATTTCTCCACATTCATACCCTGATTTTTCACCCTCTTCATCTTCCCCATTACCTTTCTCCCTAATCCTTCAAACTCAATCAAGATCTGGTATCACAAAGAAAGGCGACGAAGATGAAGACGACGAAGAAGAAGATCTGGTATTCGGTGGGTGTGGCTGTTTCTTTGGTGGTTTTGGGTTCGAATTGGGGTGGGTTGTAATTCTGGGTTCGAGTTGTGGGTTTAGTTTCTGGTGGGTTGGTCGTTTTTGGTGGGTGGATTTCGGTGGGTAGTTGTTCTTCGTGGGTGGTTTTCGTAGGTGGAAGGGTTTCCCCGGTGGTTTTAGTAGGTGGGTTTTCGTAGGTGGGTTTTCGCAGGTTGTTCTTTGTGGGTGGTTTTCGTGGGTGGGTTTACATTAGTGGATTTCGTAGGTGAGTTTTGGTGGGTGGGTTTTGGTGGTTCCGTCGGTGGGTTTTGGAGGATGGTCATCGATCTGGGAAAAGGTGTGTTCGCGAAGGTGGTGGTTCTGTCGGTGGATTTCGGTGGCTGGGGCGCTGGATTGTTCTTTCAATTTTTTTTATTTTTTGCTTAACTATTAATGACATACCCTTACTTTGTGTTAAACTCCATTAAGAAGTTTTGCATTGGAGTCCGTTCCTCTCCCCAAAGTTGCAGATAATGGTTAACGGAGGTAGTAATAAGAAAAAGGAAGTAAATTAATTTAAAACTATTGAGGTTACACTAATTCTTATACGTGGGTAGCCGGCTCTTCATATTTAAGCAATTAATTAAGTAAAAGGTGTTATTGTATCTATTAAATGGAGCTACCTTGACGAATATGGTGTTAAAGTAAAATTTGTTACAGTAATTTTAATGTTGAAACTCATTTTAGCCCACTTGCGAGTGTCCTACATTGGTGTTAAAGTAAAAGGGGCCTCTATTGGATGTTCATTCCCAATGAGGATTATATTGTACCTTCTGGTGTGCTCTAAATTCTAAGGATACTCACAAGTGAAGAGGAGTGTTGAAACCCATTATAGCCCACTTGTGAGTGTCCCACATTGGAGAAAAAGGAGAGGTGGTTGCACTTTATAAGGTAGAGGAGTTACTCCTACTATTGCAAATTGGTTTTAGTGTGGAAGCTCCAAAGCCTAGTTTGTGGACCAAATTCTCCTTCTCCTTGTTCAGGTTCCCCAGGCCTATTTCATATTGTTTCGAAGTTTAACATTTAAAACCGCAAACTAAACTAAACTGCTAAAATATGCTTTTGTTTGTGGTTTGGTGTGATTTAAACCAAACTATGTACAACCCTAATAAAAACACCCTTTAGGTGATCAATTAGATCACACCCTTGAGCCATTGAAATTAGGACTCTTTGTATTATTCTCTCGTTCTTTCTTCATTATAGTGAAGAAGCTCAAATCACCTACCGATGGGTACGGTGTAGGTCAATTTGATCAAACCACGTAAATCCTTATGCTCTTGTTTATCTTCTTTATTTATTGTTTTTTAATTTCTCAGTTTTATTTTTCATTGACTTGTTTCGCATTAATTAAACACAATTGCATCCACATTTCCTAACAACCTCTTACATACATATAAATATAAGAGATTCAAGTTGATGATGATGATGAAATTTTATCTGCATAATACATTAAATACACTTCTTAACTGGTATAAAGTTGTGAACTACTCCCTCCGCCACTTTTCTACGATTATGTTTTTTTATAAATAAATACTCTTAGCTAGAGCCTGTTCACATTTACAGAACTTAACTCAAACCAAAATGAATTTTAATTAATTTTTACATTCAAATATAATTCAAAAACCATTATATTATTACCATCCAATTTAAAAAATTGTAGTAGTCATTTGACTACTGTAGAATTTTCATTAAAAAAAATTGTTGATTTATAAAAAAGTTATACATTAAAAAACCGGAGAACGTAAATTATAAACATATGATTTGTTAATGTCAAGAGTCATTTTAAATTTTGCGCTAATACTCGGTACTTGGATGATCTTTAAAGTTTGATTGCAGAATACTTTGAGAAGATAAGTCTATGAAAATAAAATTCATTTTATATATTGATATTAAAAAGAGTAAGATTCTCTCAAAAAAAAAAGAAGATATATTTAATCTTATCGCGTTGTCGGTATGCATGAACAACTACCCGTTTTTTTTATTTGTTAAGAACTACCCAGAATTTAAGAAAAGTTTGGGTAACACTACCCTTTAACGTTTTCTGTCCAAAAAAACGTTAATGGGGTCCACTTTTTCACTTTTCCCACTTAATTAACTCCCCTAATTACCTTCTCTCTCCTTTGATTAACTTCCCCTAAACTCTAGAAATTAAAACCCCCAAATTTAGACATCCTATAAATTACAATGGCCAATTAGACATCCTACCAACTACAATGGCCAATTAGACATCTGTTAAGGGCAAAAATACCCCGTACACGTGGACCAGTCCCGTAGCAACACGTGGCCCAATGAGAGGGTGACACGTGTCGCTACAGGAAGATGCCATATGTCTAGGGCATATACGACCCCTGAAATCAGCACAAAAAAGGGGCCTAATTACATTAGGGCCCAAATCCCGAGAGATATCATTGAAAGCCGCAAAGCGGCGCCCCCAAAACGACACGTGGCGTTCTCCGATTGCGCAGCCAATCACGTCACGCAATTTTAGGGTACAAACCCTAAAAAGGACACAAGCTCCACCCCTATAAATACCCCAATCATTTATGATGGGAGGGGTGGATTAAGATATTACAAGAAAAAGAGCATTAATAGCTCCAACTTCTCTCTACTTTCTCTCTCTAGCCTTTTCCGTTTCCGATCACTAACTTGATCTTCGGAGGCGAATATTCCGACAACGAAATATTCGTTGTTTTGCAGGTGTCTCAGTCTCGTTGCCAAAAGAACGCGACCAGTATCCGAGGAAATCCAAAAAACACCCGAAACATTTGGCACCGTCTATGGGGATACTCGTCCGTTATGGCAATAGACGGTCAGACACCTAATCCAGGCGAGGACAGACATGTAGAGGATATAATCCCTACAATTCATACCAGCGATCCGCTGATTGCCACATTTTAAGAGGCTGATGACCCTCCTGTTACCGCAGCTTCTCTGAAGGCCGCACTCAACAAGCTCCGAAAGGAATTTGAGAGCAACAGAGCCTCTACCTCTAGGCAGCCGACCAGGAGAGAGGGGGAGAGGGCTCCAAAGAAAGCACAAAGCAAAGCGGCTAATGCAACGGACGCTGGGAACACCCCATTTCGTAGGCCGACTGGAAGGTCCCCAAGGGTACCACGGACAAATTTCTCTGATCTGTTGGCGAAAACACAGTCGGCTGGGGGGAGAAGTAGGCAGCCTCGAAGAGAAGAGCCTGAGCCGTCTAGACGATGGAAGGACGCAATGGATTACCTTCGGCATAAGCATCGGGAACATGCCGCTTACTCGGACACGGCCTCAACTCTAACTATGCCGAATGATTTTTCAAATCATTCTCTCTCCCAGCATACCAACACGACCATCTCCAGCAGAAGTCAAGCTGTCCGCACTCCAACTCCTCTTCTAGTTCAATCACTTCAATATCAACCTCTCCAGGGTTTCAATGGCTTGATGCAGCCGAATCCCCAAGTCTTCGAACAATATGGGCCATACGGACAGGCGTACGGTCAGGCTCCCCACCTGGCTTGACCGTCCGTGCAGCCACAACCAATTGACTGGCAGATGCGCCTGCTGATCGGGAAGATAAGCCGCCTCCATTTTCGTAAGATATTTTAACCGCCCCTCAGCCGCCGAAGGTGAAGAGTGTATTTGTGGGAGCTTATGATGGTACGGGCAACCCAGAAGAACACATCACCTCGTACAGAAACCTAATGTACTTGTAAAGTGTAGATGATGCTACCTGGTGCAAATGCTTTCCGGCCACTTTGAAGGGTGTGGCACAGGATTGGTTCAATAGCCTTCCGGCCGGATGTATCAATTGCTTTACTACTCTCAGTTTGCTGTTTGTGGGAAATTTTTCATACAACATACCACCTCGAAAGACCAGCCTTAATTTGGAAACAATTGTTCAAGGGAAGAATGAGGGCCTACGGTCGTACGTCCAGCGATTTAACCAAGAAAAAGCCCAAATTCATAATCTGCCGGATGAAATGGCTTACTCTGAATTTCTCCGGGGATTAAGGCATAATGGTTTTAAATTTGACCTGGTAAGGAAAAAGATTCGGACATACGCAGGTGTTTTGCGGGAAGCCGAACCTTATATTGAGGCGGCAAACTTTTGTTCGCTCACAAAATCAGAAGCGCCGGCCAAGGGGGCTGAGAAGAAACAATCTTCTCAGCAAGACTCAGTCGGCCAAAAGAAAGAAGGAAAAAAGAGAAAAGAAGTCTGGGTGGCCGATGGCCAGCCACAGAATTCCAAGAAGGTCAAGGCGTACGAACCCCAGTATGAGTTCAATAAGGACTGTTATTCCATCCTCATGGAAATCAAAGATAAGTTTAAGTTTGAAAAGCCCCAGCCGCTGAGAGGCCCGGCTCAGTACAGGAATAAGAACAAGTATTGTCATTACCACAAGGACGTGGGACATGACACGAACGATTGTATCAATTTGAAGAGATTGTTGGACAAGCTAGCCGAGAAAGGCATGCTGAACTCTTATGTGATGAAGTCCAAATTCACTTACACACGGACAGACAACACGTCCGAGAAGAGGCAGAAAAATGATAAGAACAAAGACAAGGAAGATGATGGGAATAGCACTGATTCAGGCTTTGTGGCCGTGATATCAGGAGGTTTCACCTCGGGCGGCCCAACTATGAAAGGGATCAAGCAGGACGCCTGAAACTTGGGAAAGGTGATGCAAGCGGATGCTGTAAAGGCCGAACCCTTTCCCGAAGTAATCATCAGCTAGGCTGACCGGGGGGAGGTCAAAGCCCTGCACAATGATCCCATGGTATTCATTATGAAGATAGCCAATTTGAAGGTCGGACGAATATTGATTGATACGGGTAGCTCGGCCGATATCATCATCCTGGCCGCTTTGAAGAATCTAAGCTTCCCAAAGGATGCTCTTCAGGACATCACTCACCCGTTGGTAGGATTTGGGGGGAATGTTATCGACCTGGTTGGGCGGATAGACCTACCCGTCCTCTTTGGGCAAAAAGGGGAAGGAAGAGATATGGTTGTCCGCTTCCTGTTGTAAAAGAGATGACTGGATATAATGTCATACTCGGCCGTCCTACGCTGAACGCAACCAAAGCAGTCATTGTACCTTATCTAATGCTGCTGAAGTTCGAGAGGACGGACAGAAAAATTGGGACAATCCAAGGAATTCAGAAGATGGCTAAAGAATGTAATCAGCTGGCCGTTAAGCCTACAGCCCACGGACCAAAATCGTTCGAGCCAAAAGAAGAAGGAACCTCACTCCCAACATACCAGGTCGTCCAGAAGCGTAAGCTTGGCCAAGATAGAGCAAGCATAGCAGCTAATGACTATCGGTCGACCAGCAGAGCTAAGGCCCCAGCCGGCTGGCAGTCACCAAGATATAGTGCTTGACCCCGATCAACCAGATTGGACGGTTAGTGTGGGCACTATAGCTTTGGGTATGCTTGGGGATGAGTTAGTTCAACTGCTGAGAGAATTCAAAGATGTATTGCATTCGACGTTGGTGAGATGCCAGGAATAAGTCCTGACTTGGCCGTGCACAAGCTGGCTGTGAACCCAGTCGTTAAACCTTTCTGCCAGAAGAAGAGAAATCATGCAGAAGAGAGGAATCAGGCGGCCGCAGCTGAGGTAAAAAAGCTGTTGGACGCTGGTTTCATTCGGCAATGTTATTACCCAGACTGGGTAGCCAATGTAGTTCTCGTGAAAAAGCCGAATGGAACTTGGAGAATGTGTGTGGATTACACTGATTTGAACAAGGCATGCCCTAAGGATAGTTTTCCCTTGCCCAAAATCGACCGCCTGGTTGATTCTACGGCCGGGCATGCCCTAATGAGTTTCATGGACGCATACTCCGGATTCCATCAAATTCCCTTATGGGAAGAAGATCAAGAGAAAACAACGTTCGTGACTGAGCAGGGGTTGTACTGTTACAAAGTTATGCCATTCGGCCTCAAGAATGCCCCTTCTACCTTTCAACGACTTGTTAATACAGTCTTCAGAGATTAGCTCGGCCGGAATATGGAGGCATACATTGATGACATGATTGTCAAGTCAAAAGAGCCGGCCGACCACCTGAAGGATCTGCGAGAAACTTTTACCGAGCTCAGGCGGCATAAGATGATGTTAAATCCAAAGAAATGTGTCTTTGGTGTTGAATCCGGTAAATTTCTCGGATTTTTGATTGATCAACGTGGAATTGAGGCCAACCTTGAAAAGATTCAAGCTGTCCTGGACATGAAGTCACCAAGGATGATCAAGGAAGTGCAAAGGCTGACCGACTGTTTGCAGGGTACATTGAAACAATGAAGGGTACATCTCATCGATTATGTTTGCAGGAGTTCCATTGAAACAATGAAGGGTACATCTCATCGATTATGTTTGCAGGGTTATAATTGTACAATAAAGGATTCTACTAAAATAATGTAGGGTTACAATGAAACAATAAAGGCTCATGTATGATCAAGTTAATTACACATAGATAATATACATAGCCTTCTTGAAGCTGCATTTAACATCATCAAGCTCACAGAATTGTCCCAAAAAAAACCAAAGACAACCACGGACACTTTGTTTGTATCGTTGAAATACGCTTGGTTCGTATCGTTGGAAAGTTGAATGAATCATAAATAAGTTGGCTTAACTCTAATCTAATATAGTTCGATCGGTCTTTCATACAATGTAGTGACTTATATTTGTAATAACAACCTTGGCATACAATGTACACAATTATAACGTACACAATAATAATGTATGCAATTGTATAGTGTTCACTTACATTTACAACTTCTACTTATAGAGAGAGAAAGCGATACTTTAAGTAGTTAGGATTTTCATTCTGATTTAGATCGATTCTCATCATCATCCGCTCTCATGGCTCTTTTTGATAAAATAACTTCTACTTTTTTACTTTACCATGAAAGAAAAATCATTAAATTTTATAATAGCATACAAAATACTTATTTGCGTATTTGCGCATTAGAGTGTGTTTGTACGTTGTTGTTATTATTATTTTTTTAATTTGAATTATAGGCATTTAATAAAGACCCTAAAATATGTTCTTATAAGAATCTAGGGTTGTGGTGGTACCCTAGGAGGTGTCAATGGTAACCTCATGGATGTCAAGTGTACTTTTGTTTTGATCAATGATGTCCGTGTTTCAGACGTACCCTACGATATTATAATGGAACCCTTTCAAAATGTAGTGGTACTATTGTGACATTAAAGGGTACTTAGTTCTTAACTATCATTTGCTCTTATATTTTGAATAATAGTTAAAATCAAATATAATACCAGTGGTATCCTTATGTAAGTTAGTGGTACTCTTCTGTGATTTTTTTTTTTTTTTTTTTTTTTTTTTTTTTTTTTTGTGAAAAGTACTCTTCTGTGATTTGTAGTACCCTTTTGTAATTATTAAGTTTTATTATTATTATTTTGTATTAAAAAAACCGAGACTGCACCATTATCTAAGGGTACCATTGACATACAAAAAGATACCACTTGACATGAATAATGGTACCATTGACATTGTTAATCAATAATGAAACTAATAAAAATGTACCATTGAGATATATGCTAACAATGCTATTTACTAACATTTTCAAGTTCACATTTAAGAGAGACAATTTTTTTTTTTTTTTTTTTTTTCAAAAAACGGAGACCACCTATTTAAGATAAGCAATTTTTTTTAAAAGCTGAGATCGCCTATTTAACTTTATTAACGAGTCTCTTTGGTCTCAATTTTTTTTTAAAAAAAACTTATTTAATTTGATTTTTGTAAAAAGTAAATTATTTGATCCAAACAAAAACACAATTCATCTTTATAGTTTGATTAACATTTATACAAGTAATATGTAATATCTATAGATGGATTACATTGATTTATACTTTTAAAATTCATCTCTTCCAGACCCTTGCCTTTTTCAATTTCAGCAGCCCCTTCACCTTGTGCTCATCGGCATATATGCCCCTTCCAATTTTAGCAGCCCCTTCACCTTATGCTCATCTGCGACCCTTTTCTAATGTACATGGTCTTCATAGCTAGGCTGCAAAAATTAAGCATCAGACAAACAAACAAAAAAATGAAACTAATAGAACAATAAGATGATTATAATGCATTATTCCTCAGCTCATTATCACCCATCTACATTAACCAAGGAAGAATCATTCAAATTACAACAAATTAATTTAATTGCTAGATCAATGAAAAATGTGAAGTCTTCTTGCGCCAAAGCTACATGCACCAACGCGCTTCTTCCAAAGCATCAAATCATCAATATGTAACTAAGTCGAACATAAAATTTTATACTACGAATTCACCTATATATATCGGAAGCACCAAATGTCTAATGTCTAATCTGATTTATTTCAACAGAAAATTGGAGGCTATCACAGCACCACCCCAACATTTTCTTTTGTGAGAACATTATTAATGTCGAAGGGTAATTAAGTTTACAAGTCATCAAGACAAACATCCATTGTAAAAATTTCATCCTCAAGCTATGGAATAACTTATAACAACTGTACCATGCTAAATTGAAGTATCAACCATGATACCACATTCTCCTATATGACTCAATACATATTCATAAATAATCCTTCTAAGACTATAAATCAACATCTCTACTAGTCTTGACCTATCCCATCCAATAGAACTTAAACAATGCAAGATTTTCTTAACATTACCATCAAAATTCAAAAGTCCCACCAACAATCTCTACCATGGTAATTTGTTTAGAGAGATAAAACATCCCCTCAAAGTAATAAGGCGGGCGGGTAGAATCGAAGCTAGGGACTTCTCTACCTCTTGAACCCTTATACTTTCCAAATCACTAAGAACATATTCTTCTACCCCATCTCAAGATTGGCTGATCTAAATGGAATTTGCCAAATAAGCTAACTATAGTAGACAAACTATATACTATAATCTTAATATATCACTTCACAACTCCATCAAATACTTACTTCTTCAAGCCAAAATCATTAAATCACAATAACTTTTCCTATACATTGTCAACTTTAAAAAATTAAGATGCAATAACAATCCACATTATCAATCCTAAGTCTAAGACACAAACCCAGAATCACATAATCACAAATTTACCCCAGATAAATCTAACATAAACATAGTAAAATTACAAAAAAAATACCCCATTTCATAAAACAAAAAATGTCATCATACCCAGAAAACGTAACAATTAAATTTCCCAAAAAAATTCATCAACCCAGAAACTTGAACTAAACCCCACCATTACTTTATACTTCAATTCAAAAGAAATCAATTTCGGAAATTAGTCCTCATTACATCATTGATCATTTCCAACAAGTATCAAACCCTAAGAGAGTGGAATCAAATTAAAAGAAAACATTTGCAAAATTGAAGATACCTTTTATGAAATTAGAGAAATTCTTTTCGGTTTTTGAGAATCGGGAAGAAGATTAAGGTCGACATCGGAATAAATGAGCTCAAATCAGAGCAGTACCACCACCGGATTTATCACCATCACCTACGAGTTCATCACATTCCTCCTAACCGTTTTTAAAAATCGAATCCTCTATCACAAACATCTTCTTCGCCATTTTCAAACTTTAATGAGCTCAAATGGTTGAAAATGGTGAAACATGGGTTGAAAATGGTGAAATAAGAAATGACTGATTACTTTTTTTTTTACAGAATGATGGAGTACTTCAAATGGGTCAAAAGCAAATAAAAAAATAAGAAAAGTAACTTTGTATTTCTAATGTATTATACCATATATCAATATACAACCCTTTTCCTTTTTATTTTGCATATACTTCACTTTTTATTGTTTACCGGGCCCCACCCCGTTGAAAGGAAGCACCGTTCTGTTCAATATGCATTTGCTAATGCATATCCAAACTTCATTTCTACTTCCTCGTACATGCCCTTACATTTGTACACCCGGGCTTATATATAACCATCTACCTTTTTTTTGTAGAGCTTTAATTTAGTATTTGGATGGCATAAATGAGAAGTCTCAATTTCATTAATGATGGACGACAATTTCATTCTTATCCTGTTATTAATCTTATTATCAAATATTAAACATAAACCCGACTAGAAATATGTGGGTTTTCTTAACCCTTTTGATAATAAAATAGTAGGTACTCGTAGTATTTTCTTTTACAACTACCAAACATACTTTATGGATAATCAAATATTCAAATTGCTGGCTTGCTGCTATTTTCATGAAACAAAGGAATTATTCTATAAGCCTTGATAAACTTACAACTACGGAGTATTTACGACTTTTTAACGGGTGCCAACTTGAGGTTCATTTAAGTCTTAACATGCAATTATGTTAAACAAATCATTAACGCGATTCTCATGAACAAATTTTTTATAAGAGCCATATCCCGCATATAAGGTGATATAATCACAACCCCAAGGGCCAAACTGACTGTCTAACTAATGCAGAACGTATTTTATTTGTTTTTCATCTATAATTGATTATATTTTATATATTACACAACAAAGTGAGGAACGTTTTAATTTAAAAATATGCAATGTCGTCTAGCATGCACTATAAATTAAAGTATAATATTATATATGCAGCGCAAATGTCTAAATTGTTAATTAATGTCTTTACAATGCAAGCAAGACTCGAATAGATAGATATTTTTTGAAAACGTAGAGGGGATATTTTATTAACCTTAGCAGAAATTGACTCTGATAAATTATATTACATGAAAATATATAACCTCAAATTAAAGATTCAGCATTTAAATCTGAACGTGTTCTGTTGATGAACCGCTTCTATCGCCGGTTGAATCTCTGCAAAATGTATGTCTACTATTCTACTAACTCTATTCTTGCCACATCCCTCATGAATGCATGCATATACTATTAGAGATATGTGTTATCGAAAAATACATGTGTGATATATTTTCCGTAGATATTGGAATAATATATTTAGGTTTATTTTATGTTAAGATATGATTTAGTGAATATATCATTAGGATATATGGTATATCTTTTGGGAAGACTGTTTCCTATCTTATGAGCATAGGTTTTGTATAAATACTCAACCTATTGATGAATAATAATCAAGCAATACAAAAGCTATTCATTCTCTCTTCTCCCTAATTTGTCATGGTATCAAGAGCAGGTTAAATCTTGGGGCCGTTCACAAAAAATTTTCCCCCTGCCAATGAGTTAGAAAATTATACTCACCGACGGGATTCATAAATTTGACCGAAAAATTCCGCTGTGCAAATTTTTTTTTTTTTTGAGAGTTGATTCGAGCATGATTTTGCTCTTTTGGATATGAGTTTGGTTTTACTCTAAAAGACCAATAAAAGATTTGAGTGTGGTTTATTCTGAAAAACCAATAAAAGATTTGAGTGTCGTTTACTCTGAAAAACCAATATTTGATTAGAGCTCGGTTTTGCTCTGGAAAAACCAAAAATTGTTATATTTGCAGGTTCGAAAAGAATGACGTTCGAAAAGATGAACGTTCTCATCGTTGAAAAAGAAGAAACAAAAATTGAAGGCGACATCACAAGAGTGTGCATCTCGGCTTCAAACAAATTGATGAATTTCCAATCGTAACGTTCGTGTTACTGCCGTTACGATTGCGGGATGGTGTTAGATATATGTGTTATTGGAAAATATATGTGTGATATATTTTCCATAGATATTGGAATAATATATTTAGGTTTATTTTATGTTAAGATATGATTTAGTGAATATATCATTAGGATATATGGTATATCTTTTGGGAAGATTGTTTCCTATCTTATGAGCATAGGTTTTGTATAAATACTCAACCTATTGATAAATAATAATCAAGCAATACAAAATCTATTCATTCTCTCTTCTCCCTAATTTGTCATATACCCTATACTCGCGGCTCCCATTTATCCTTGAAATTTGGAATCTTTTACCAAAATAGCTACTTTAACCAAAATATTTACCAAAATGACTATTTTTAAAATGTAATTCCCCGATCATGCAGCTGTAGGGGCTGTTAAAATCATTCTCTTCTTCATCCTCGGCCTCAGGGTTTTCATCTCCCTGTTCGGCCGGCTAAGGTGCAGTTTCCCTAATCGCACCTAAATCGCTGGACAACTCTCTGTCCAGCTCATCTGCTTCGGCAGAGCTGCCTCCGACCGAGCCCTGCATCGGCTCGACCATCACGTACTGACTCTTCAGGCACTTAGGGGGCCTTTCCCTTTTGATCCTTACTGACCCCAAGACCGTGACTTTTAGATGGAGCGGGGCGGGGGCATTCACTAGGCTCGGCAATCACTATGCCGGTCCTAGGTCTTGCCGATCTAAGGGCCTAAGAAAAAGGGGGAGCAAAAGTACGTCCGGCGGCCATAGAAGGACCGGCGACCGTGTAAGACTGTGGCCGACTTTGAATAACAGCCGCAGTAGAAGACTGAGGCTGACTTTGGCCAAATTGAGCAGCCCTTGCTCGAGATGAATGAGGAGGAAATGAAGTGGGGAGCTCGTCCGTTCAAAGGACCGAGCCGGAAAAAAAGAGTACGGGCCGTATTTGGGCTCTGTCAAAAGAAGTGGTCACCTCGACCACCGAACAGACACTACCACTCTATGTGGCTGAGGTATTAATGGTGGTGTTTGTGTAGGTGTTTATGGTGGTGTTCTCCAGATCCGAGCTATTCGGATCATAAGGGACTAAAGGTTCTACCATGCTGTCGTCCGGATTACGTTCAGCATACTTCTTGTACATTTGCCTCGTACGCGCCATGTCTGCCTGTAAGGACAAAGAAGGATAGGTGGGGGTGAGATGGTACACACTAGAAATGGAACCACTCCACAAAGACGAAGACTCGTCCCTGTCCACTCTAGACTCTCCAGTCCCAAGCGAATGTACGCCATCATGAGGAGAAACGAACGAGTCTGAGTGCTGAGCCAGTGTGTTCGAAAAAGAAAATGAAAAAGAAAATAAATCAAGAAGGAAGAGGAGAGTATTCGGTTACCTTTGTACGAGTAGGAGGTTGAGAAACTTTGAAGCTCTTGAAAGAAGGAAGGCCGGAAAACTCTAAGTCTTGAACGGAAAACTAGAAAAGACGGAAGAGCTCTCGAAGATTCTGGGCGGAAGTAACTTTCTCTCTCTAGAAGCTTTGACTTCTCTCTAGATGGTGAAAATGCAAAGTAAAATTTGTGAAGTCCATTCCCGCCTAAAGAAGAAGAAACGGTTAAACATTCGAAATGAATTTAACCTAGAAGTCAAACGGTTTTTACCCGTTCCGCCTCTTTTGACGGAATCCGCACTGATAACTGAACATTTATGACGGAAGTCGAACATGCATCATAATTACCCGTTAAGTTCGAAAATTGTCTCGGAAATTGAACTATTTCCTTGAGAAATGGATAAAAGTTAGTTGGCAACCAAAGGCCATTCGGCCCACCTTGTCCGACCAATCAGGCTAAAATACCCTGAAGATGTTAGACGAATCAGCTAAGGCACCTAGCTCGAGTATTGAAGCCACCTGGCCAATCCAGTCCGATCGATAACCCGGCTGATGTTGATCAAAAGGAATCAGGACACTCGGACGAGGCGTCTAGCCCCAAAAAGCAAACGGACGATTCTGTCCGACTCTTGCCAACAATTTAACATGCTCCAAGTATGCCCATGATACTCGAAAGAAGTAAGATCAGAGGAGGCGGCCCGTTTGGGACGATCCACCGTACCCCCTCTGAGGGGCAAATGTTTAGGGTAAAAATACCCCAAGTACGTGGTCCAATCCCATGACGACATGTGGCCCAATCAAAGGGAGACACTCGTCGCCCTAGGAAGATGACACGTACAAGCAACAAAAGAGCACCTGAAATAAAGAGAATGACATAAGGGCAAAAGGCCTCAGCTCCTTACATAAGGAGGCACAAACTTCTAGGAATGTCATAAAAACGGCGCCCCCTTAGGACACGTGTCCTAACCTGATTGCGCAGCCAATCAGAGCCCAAAATCCTAGGTCACTTACCTTAAGGGGCACAAATTCCCACCCCTATAAATACCCCAATCATTGATGATGGAAGGGGTGGATTGTGACGTATATATCCTTACAAAGAGCACAAAAAGCTCCAACTTTTCTCTACTTTCTTTCTCTACATTTATTCCGTGTTTCCGGTTACTAACTTGATCGTCGGAGGCGGATCTCCGATCACCGAAAATTCGTGTTTTTGCAGGTGTCCGAGTCCCGTTGCCTGGGAGAGCGTGACCAGTATCTCGAGGGATTCCAAAAAACCCCAAAACACTTTCCACTTTGCCACAAGTTTTCAATTGATCCAATACTCTCTTTTTAATCTTTGATTAAAGCTAGGTACTTCCCATCATTCTATAATTTATAATTATATATATTGTAGTGTTTAATTTTTTTAATTGCATATTTGATTAAGTAAAAAACTATTTTTTTGCATATGTATTTGTAGGTTACGTAACTGTAGATGATGAATAATACCATTTTTATCATACCATTTTTTTTTTCGAGGAACCTATTATACCACTATATCAGTAGAGTAATAAAATTACTTACGTGTTGCAATAAAACTATACATAGAGTTTAAAAAATTTACTCATCGATAGCGGGCCGTTGTACCGATAACTGCATCCTTATCCTTATATTACATTCAAATAATATTACATTCAAATAAGCAAAAAAAAATCACCCTTAAAAACACCATGTACACTAAGGTCTGTTCACTTCATCTTAATTTCAGTTCAGCCTCAATCAGTTCAGTTCAGTTACTAATATCCTTCTCTCATAAAATATTCATTTTAGCTGTATTCAATTTAATTCAGTTTAGTTCAACTTCTATTAGTTCAGTTCAGTTCATTAAATATGAACTAGCGCTTACATTTATTAATTTATCATTTGCAAGATATCTTAATATATTGCATAATTGTTGTTAAAAAAAAATATACTACGTAATTCGTATGAGAAAAAAAAATAATATATGAGAAAAGCTAGGGACTTGAAAGCATACGGGACGTGGCGTGCTGCGCGCTGCTCTCCCTTAATTAATTTAGCAAAAGATATCAAAATGGATGCCATGTTTTAATAATTATAATAATAATTATATATGACAATGTGTTGGTGCATGCTAACTCTTCCACACTAACGGCTGTGATGTTTTAACATCTTCTGATCTATAAATTTCCGTCTAATTTACCCCTTCAATTTCATCCATCACAACCTCGTCATACAAACAACTCAAAAAAGAGCATACATGATGAATTCCAAGTCAGAAAAACTAGCTTTGTTTTTGTTGTTCCTTTCGGTTCTCCTAACTTCAACCCTAGCCACTGGATTCCCAAATGACAATCGCGAGTTTGAGAGGTGCCAACTGAATTGTGTGAGTGGTGCGAAACATACCTATATCGAGATTTATGAGTGTGAGAAGAAGTGTTACGAGGATTATTTTCATGAGAACCAAAGAGGTAAGCATTCTGTTGTGAATGATGATAGGGACGACTTCATTTAGTTACAAATTAAGATGCCGTAACGAATTGAAGAAGTGTATGAAAACTTGTTTTAATTAGTGATATTATGATATTAAAAATTGGATATTAATCATTTTGTCACTATGATGTATCAAATTATAGACCCCATATGATTATCTTAGTTCTTATATTTAGAGAATATTTTAGAAAATTCCCTTTAATTTTATTTAATAGTTAGAAGATTACAAATGGGGCGATCATTGTGAAACGAAAGGAGTATTATTTGTACGGCTATAAACTACCTCTTTAATTTTATTATTGTCGGATTTGTCCTACTACTTAAATAATGGAAGACTATTTAATAACTACAATAAAATTGTTGCTATTGTATTTAGTTTTAATCCTGATCCTATATTTTTAATAAACAATCTTGCTCATTCATCCAATTGACTTTAATTTTGACCGAGAAATGGAAAAAAAAATTGTCTTCTTGATTATGAATTATGATTAAAACAAACTGTTTTTCAGTTTCTAAAACCAAAAAACTGAAATTTTTTTACGAGTCAGTTTCGGGTTGTTTGGTAGGTTTTTGACACCTTAGTCATAGGCCCTAATTAAGATACTATAAAATTATAAATAGGAGGGGTTTTATGAGTAAATGGTACAACCATTCAAGCATTAACTCCACTAATCAATCGATAATAGCCACAATAATTAAGTTGAATTTAGGTTGAAGGAAATGGCGAGTGTCTCAGTCAAACTCCTTAAGCTGTTTTAGCAATCTTGTTCATGCTCATGATTACAGCATCACATTACTTTAATTAATCAGCTTGATTATTCTACTTAAGTGCACTATTTTGTTTATATATCTATTTGTTTGATTGAGGGCCTGTTCTGATTTATTGAACTGAGCTGAGCTGAACTGAACAGAGCTGAACTGAACTGAACTAAACTGAACTGAACTGAGAGAAGGAAATTAAAAGCTGAACTGAACTGATTGGAGCTGAACCAAACTGAATGGAGCTGAACTGAATTGAAATTAAGCTGAAGAGAACAGACCCTGAGTTGAATACTTGAATTCAACATGGTTTTATAATAATTCTAATCTATTTATTCGCGCAGCTGATCCGATGTTTGAAAGGACTAAGAAAACAACTCTTGGAGGAAACTACGATGTCGTAGTAGAGGAAGTGGTGATAGTGCAACCAAAAAACACAGAGACCAGTCGTAACTGGAACAAAAAGATGATTATACGACATCCTTATAAGCGTGAAGTCGCAGTAAAAAGTACTACTACCACGGAGAATGAGTGCGCACCACAATTTGGGTTTTGTGACCAAAACCACGAATGCTGCAATGGATATTATTGTTCGGTGTTACCAGGTGTTCCAGGTGGTCTCGGTCTATGCTTGCCGCAGTAAAAGGATCACATCTTTTTCTCCATGTTTACTTATTGTTATGTCATGTCTTGTTGCTTTGTAATTTCTTGTTCGTTTGCTTAATTTTCTGCGTCATGCTTGTTTAGTTGATCGGACTTTCCTTGAATAACAAGTAATATGTTGAAACAGTTTGATCTTTCCGAGGTTATTAGAATATTTTTTCTTTTTTTTGTTAGTTGATGCTTCCTCTCTATTTTTTTTTAAGAGAAAAAGGAAATCATATTATTTAATCAATCAACCACAAAATGTTCAAATGAGTCAAACTACCAGCTCTAAAATAAAACCTTACAAAAGCAAATAAAAACCAAGTACTGCTGAAGTCTAAACTGAATCCACTTCTAGTCTGATAAGCTAAGAGCATAAAAGGAACATAATCAGATGCAGCTTTCCAACATGTCGTTCTCATAAGCGTTCTTGGCACAAGGGGGAACAAAGTTGTGCTTAATGATCTCCTCTTCCATATCAATCGCCTGTTGTGCCAAATTATGAGAAACCTCGTTAGCCTCCCTTCTCACATAGCTAAACTCGAATTTGCAAGAGTTATTGAGCAATTCTCTAATGTCACTAAGAATAGCTGCTAGCTCGTGCATATCCTGCTTGTGTATGTTCTCCAAAGTCTTTTTGAGAGATTGCGCATCAGTATCCTCTGTGATTTTTCTGAGCTTCTTGTTAATAGCTAACTCCATTCCTCCCTTAATTGCTAGAAGCTCTGCTTCCTCTGGATTTCTAGCCCTGATTTTCCATGAGCCCCCTGTCATCCAGCCGGCATATAAGTCACGAATGACAGCCCCAGCCCCTGCCTTCTCTTCATTTCTCCAGGCCCCATCAACATTAAGTTTAGCCGAGCCACTTGTAGGTCTCTCCCAGTGAGTGTGTTGTTTGTGCTCTCCTGGTTTCTTCCCCTGGCCTTGTCCTGGAAAATATTAGAAACAGCCACCAAATCCACCATAAACCTATATACATAGTAATAGGATGGTCCATAGCCAGCTGAAAAACAACATGATTCCTGGCCTTCCACATATGCCATAAAGCTACAACATATATAGTTTTCCAGTTTTTACTAAGCTGCAAGTTATAACAAACCCAATCTGCCCAATCTGAGTTATAGATGGTTCGGTAACAAAAGTTTTTATCTAGTTTGTTTCTTTTGAGAATTCGAGACTACAACACCTTAGAGTTGATGTAATCCCTAAAAATATGAAGGTGAGTTTCATTGCCAAGCTCACAACGAGTACAAATGGGGTTAAAATCCGCAATTCTTTGCGCAAGGATGGATGTTGTTGGAAGAATTTGGTGACAAGAATTCCAAAGAAGCATCTTGTATTTGTAAGGGGAATTTATGCGCCAAATTTTAGCCTAATTGATAGAGATGAAAGAAGGATGTGTGGTGAAGTTTGAAGCCAATCTATAAGCACTTTTAATGGTGAACCTACCATCATTTTCTTTACCCCAATAGATTGTGTCTTTGAAAGTAGCTCTCGAAGGTAAAGGAATGCATTCAATGAGGGTGCAAATAAAGCCAGGAACTAAGAGTTTGACCTTTCTAAGATCCCATTTACCCTCCCTAATAATGTTGCTCACTCTCTAATGAGCAATATTATCCGGAATAGTACTATCAATCAAAAGATAGATAGGCTTTTCCTTAACCTAATGATGGTACCAAAGGCTAATATCATCCCCATTTCCCACTCTATAAGAGAGTCCTCTAAGAAGAAGATCCTTACCCTTTAAGATATCTTTCCAAATAGGAGAATCGGTTTTGTTAGGGATGCTATCAAGAAAGGAAGAATTTTTGAAATATCTAGCTTTAAGGACCCTCACCCAAAGTTTATTAGGATCGGTAATAATTCTCCATCCCAATTTAGCCATAAAAGAGGTATTCCAAAGTCCTAATTTCCGAATACCAAGCCCCCCCAAACTCAAAGGAAGACAAATTTTGCTCCAACTAGTCCTAGCAAGATAATGGGATCTAACAACCTTATTCCAAAGAAACCTTCTACAACTTTTCTCAAGCTCATCAAGAATAGCACAAGGAATAAGGGTAGTTTGCATTGCGTAAAGGGGATAAGAATTAAGAATTGATTTGATCAAGGTATTCCTACCTGCCATATTAAGGAACTTGTCTTGCCACCCCTTAATTATATCCTTAGTCTTGGTGAGGAGATCAACATAATCCGCCTTTCTAAGCCTATTAGGGATAATATTAATTCCTAAATACTTTCCAAAAGAAGGAGATCCCTTGATGTTGGAAGCATTAAGAATAGCAATCTTGAGAGAGAAGCTCATTTTGGGTGGGAAAATGACTTTGGACTTAGCTTGGCTTATGAAAAGCCCCGACTTCGACCATTAAAACGCTATATCTAGCATTTTTATGGTCGAATTTGACCTTAAAAACCATTAAAGTGTTATAAACAATCACCATTTTTGGCTCCAAATTTCATGACTTCTGAGTTGGTGAGAAGAGGGAAGAAGACGTGAGAATAGCCCAGAAGACGTGAATAAAAGAGGGAAGAGGAGAGAGAAACCGACGTGAATATGTAGAAGAGGGAAGAGGAGAAAGAAAGAGAAGAAGAGAGGATAGAGACGGAAAAGAGGCGGAGAGAGAGGAAAGAGAAATGAGAAATGAAAGGGGGACGAGAGAATCTGTTTTAATTAGGGTTTTTTTTAAAATTCATAAATTTGTCGGAAAGGCTTTAAATTTTGTCATAAATTTCCGACGGAATTTAATTTCGTCGGTAATTTTCGAGGGAATTAATTTCCGTCGGAAAATATAACATTTGCGACGGAATTTCCGTCGGAAATAAAGAATTTTCCGACGGATTAAAATTCCGTTTATGACAGATGTTCGAGGGAAATAAAATCTGTCGGAAATTTTTCACTTTCTAACGGATTTTCGTGTTCGTTGGCACCGTTCCGTCGGAATTTGACCATTTTCTAGTAGTGTTAAAAATCGGTGGCAAAAAAAATTAGACGGGATAAGTATACAAGAATTGCCACCGGTTCAAACCAAACCGTTGCCAAATTGGTGAAATGGCACCGGTTTGAACCCGCATGCAAATAACTTCATTTTCCTTTTTCTTCGATAAAAATAAACGGTTATAGAAATTTTCAATCAAAAATTGCTTCTTGTTCATGAAGAATGATTTGAAATTCAGCAAAAGAATAAGGCTCTATTGAGGTTAAAGGTATGTAAAATTTTGAACTAGGATTCATGTAATGAACTGGATTATCCCTTTTATTGAATAAAAACCCCAATTTGTTGTGAATTATATCACTCTCTTTTAATTTTTTGTTCTATCTACCCTATAATTTCATCCTCATCACATTCTAGATCTCAAACGTTCTCTCTCCTCAAAGATGAAGGTACACGCGCACTCCACTGTCGCAACCGCAACCACACTGTCGCAGCCGCAAGCACAGCACCGCCGGCGACAAATTGTCTCACCCCTTTCCTTCTCTCTCCCCTCTAGCCTGGTAATCTAGGGTTTTTGTAAGCTTTTACTTCTATACAATACAATTCTCACTTTCTTTCTCCTCTAGCTTGGTATTCTAGGGCTAGCTTGACAAAATTTGCGGTTAATTTCGGAAAAATCTTCCTAATTTGTAAAATTTAGGCTTGATTTTTTAGTGAGATCAAAGGAAATTTCTCAATGCTTCAACAAAATAGAGTTTAAGCTGCAAAAGACGGTCAGAAAAACAACGAGGAGACGATTTCTAGGCCTGGTTTGTTTTTCTTCTTCAATCGTTGTACTTCAAAACTATATTTAAAATTTTTGGAAGTTTTGAATTGTTTGGTTCATTTCTGTTTTAATCGCAATTTCTTTCTTTTTTTTTCCTCACTGCTATTATGTTGCTGCTTGTTAGCATATCAAGACTAACTAGTTGAAACATTGGTTATATAATATTAGTCAATTTCTGTTTTAATCGCAATTTCTGGCTTAATTAGTTTGTCTTCGATACAGAGGGAGGGGTGAGGGACTTGCAACCATGCATATACTCTGGTAAATTGATGTCCTTCTTCCTTCAATTTCTTTATTGTTTGGTGTGGTTTGCCGTGGTGGAGTCGATGAATGCGTTTGCCCACCTTTTTGTTTTAGTTGCGATTGATTTGCCCTTTCCATTTGTTTGCACTTTTCTGGTTTAATGGTGTTAAATATTATACTCCATGTTCAAGTATTGGGCCTGTGTTTAATGTTGTTCAAGTATTGCTAAACTACTTGTAAAAAAAAAAAAAGAATAAAGTTTGGGATACATGTGGATGCAGAATTTAACTTCTAACTCCTACGATTAAGGTCAAATAATTAATGATGATTCGAGTACAAATAATTATGACTACATGTATAGGCTTCAATTAAGAGCTGATTTATACAGACATCTTATTCAAGATATGGCTAGTTTAAACTAGGTGAGTTGAGTTTGGAATGATTTACATTTGACGCTATTCATTAAAATCATGATTTAATCTACAATTTTCCTTGCAGTTAGATTCTACCTAAATTTAGCTTGTATAATAGTTACATCTTATAAGTTATAATAAATGGTACTACATTCAGTATTACTAATTTGTACATATTCTTTTTGATAGAATAAAGTGTGTATCATATTTATTTGGGTGTAAGTTTAAAAATGATTTTTTGGGAACCCTATCAATTTTATACTTATGTTAGGTATCAATATTCCAATAATTTATTTTTTCACTTCTATTTCTTTACTTTTTTAAGGCTTCTAAATAAACTAGGCACTAAATGAAGCAAAGGATAAATTTGAAGTACACAAGAAGTAGCAGGAAGTCAAACCCCTTGACACGTACAATTGTGAGCTCTGATCGGTGCAAGCCTAAAAAGTGCTGTCAGGAGTGCAAAAAGAGTTGTCTTGTGGTTAAGACAGGTTTGCAGTTGTTTCTAGATAACTTGATTTATCATTCTGGTGCAATAGTGTTACTTTGGCCTTTTTTTTCCCTCTCTCTCAATATGTTATGACTTGTGTGACCTGCTCGAAAAAATCAGAGAGAATTGCTTTAATCTATGTTTGTTGTTGTATTTAGATTTTTGCGGTATATTTTTGGTGGTGATCAGTGGTTATTCTGATTGATATTTTTTGGATTAACTTAACAATGTTGATTGAGGGATTAATTTACTCACCATGTAATTTGACTCAACTATATATAATGGTATCTTGCCTCGTTCAAGTTTTCCCCTATATTTGCTACCTCAATCACACATAGGTGAGCTTAATTTTATAGAGTTTTGTTCAAGTTTTCCCCTATATTTGCTACCTCAACCACACGTGGTATTTTAGCATTTATGGTTTCAGTTACAGAGAGAAGCTATAGAGTCGTTCTGCTGTAAGATTGTGTTGTTTTTTCTAAGTCAGGGACAACCTGCTCATGAAACTATGTTCCTCTTCCTTTCCTTTTTCTAGACACAGTGTCCATTATCCAGCACATCATTAGCTGTGCATTCACTTTAATATACGATACAATAATTATAATTTGACAGCGTTATACAATAATTATAATTGTGGGAGTTCACTCAAGCAAAGGTCAACAGAGTTTTGAGCTAGTTTAGGCACTTAGATTCATCAAGGTAATTAAATAATTTTTGCAAAGAATGACTTTCCTAATTGTATGTCGATGTCTGATGTTACCTGAGTGGTCTCCCTATATTTCAAGCAACTTCTAGCTTGTGTATGTGATAGGTTGTGATATCAGCCACCTCCTATCTTGTGTATGTGATGGTTTGGTCTAGTTCAGGCACCTAAGAAATTGAAATTTGAGCTACTTCAGGTACCTTCTAGCTTGTGTATCTAATAGATTGTGCTAGTTCAGACACCTAAGAAACTGAAAATTGAGCTAGTTCAGGCACCAAGCATTTTCTACCCTATGTTTTTGTTGTATTTTATATGTGGGGTTGTTTTATTGCTCTCCCCTTAACTATAAAAGCAATTATATGTCTATGACAGTTTAGTCGATCAGTTACAATTTTATGTATGTGATACCTAGTTTAATCATAGCATAGTTTTAGTGAAATTACTGGTTTTGATTTCTGTATTGAATTTATTTGTGACTAGTTTTGTCTAATAAGTGACAGCTGTTTTTCTTGTGAGTTTTAATGCTTATTTTCTTTTATATCCCCTCATTTTGGTGCATTGACCATGTTGGAAGAGTTCACTTAATGACTGTTTGAAACAACCTTTTTAAATTTTGACTTTATTTTTATGTTTATATTTCTTTTCCATGCATAATTCTGTCGCAATATCAAGTGCTCAGGGTGAACTGCTGCTATCCCATACAAAACATTGTCGAGACAAAATCAACAAAATCGTCAAAATTGAAGGTTGCCCATTGTATCAATTAACTAACTAGCTCTTTTTTAGTTATAGAGTATTATTTATTGTGAATTTTGAGACAAATATTTGTAATTTACAAGTACATCAATTCAATATAATTTACAAGATGTCGCTTAAAGTTGGTCTTATACTGGTTAGATTTATAGTTATTGTATTTAAATAAAGTTTATTAACAATTAATGGTCTTTACGTTTAAAATAAATAAATAAATGTAGTGTACGGATGGTGGCAGTAGAGGAATTTGCCATTGCTATCATTTTTTTTTATCTATTTTATAATGAAAACACTATTCGTAATTGGCGTTAGGATATGCCTGTTACAAATAATACTCTATTTATAACCGGCATAACTTAACGCCAGTTACAAATAGTGTGCTTTCTAACTTGGAAAATAGCCTATTTGTAACCGGCGTTAGGTTAAGCCAGTTACGAATAGTATATTATTTGTAACTAACATTAGCCGGTTACGAATAATTTTCACTAGTTGTAACGGTGGCATTTGCAACTAACAATGTCAGTTACAAAAAGTCAATTTCGCCAGTTACAAATAGCATTTTTTTCTACTAGTAATGGTGGCATTCAAAAAAAAAAAAAAAAAAAACCCACCCCGCGCGGCCTACACTTCCATAAATGCTATTCGATTAGCTCTATTATACATCCGGGTGTAATTTTACATTATTCTTGCACATTCTCAACCCTTAGTGAGGGCGTAACTTGACAGTGATGGTAGTATAGTAGGGTCACACCGTCACAGGGTCCATTCATGCAATTATGATAAAATTGTGATGTTGAAATAAATAAATGATGAGAGTTGAAGAGTCAATAAAATGTGTTGTCAATGCTGCTAAATTGCTAATAGTATATTAGAATAGGTCCTAAGTTCTTGCTGCCAACGATTTTTACTTTTTAGTCAATATATTGAAAGCAAACAATTAGGAAATAAAAAAAAAAAAAAAATAGTATAATGTTTTTTTACAAAATAAAAATAAATTAAAAGTATTACACTAGCTTAGTAAAAGTGATTTACTCTCCCTTTTATAAAGTGTCATAATTTAACTCTTAGCTTGCACTATACAAAAACATACTTGGTCATCTTGTTAGAATCTTAAAAACTAGTGTGTGACCCAGGTTTTGCTATGGATGATACGTTGAATAATTTCATTTTTATATCAGATGCTTTAAGAATAATCTTGTTAACTTTTATATTTTGGGTAATTTAGAATATATATTAGTGTGTGGGTGAGAGAGAGAATTAATAAAAACATTGATTTATTTCTAGCTAAGATAGTAATACATGTTGTTTTCATTCAATGAGGTTTTCGATTCGAATCTCTTTGTATGCATTTTTAATTTAGAACATTGAATGATTATTATTATTATTATTTTAACTTTTATATAGTTATTACTTTGGATATGTATGCAATTCTGAGGGTTATAATGGAATTAGAAGCACACGCTCAAACGATGACTGTCATCATATTTTATAATTAAACTTCCCTTACATTACATAAACTAACTGACTAACACACTTACATTACATCCTTGATCAGATGATAACCATTATTTATGTTACATAAACAAGCATGCATGAAAACTTAAGTGACAACATTTGATTCATGAAGTAGTACGATGCAAGAAATTTAAGAAAGACGAGAACGAACTAAGCTCTATTGGCCGGCCAGCCGATCACTGGCTAAGGCGTTAGGCTATATTAGTAGTCCGAGCTTAAGCCACACACACGCCACCAAAAATACCTGCTGGTGGTATACATGCTATATCATTACAGCACCACGGTCCAAATATAAAGTGGCAGAATTCGCCTTTAGCCGCGCATGCCTGCTGAGAAACATCGAGAGTATTCATAGGTAGTGAACTTATCATTTTTGCTTTCAGGCTTTCGCGGCCAGTAATCTTATTCTTGTACATACTTGCCTGCTCTCTCCTCCTCGCCGCCACTTCTTCCAATGTCATTATTTTATATTCCGCCGGGTATGCCATTTCTTCGCCGGAAGTGGTTGCCGCCTCTCCAAGCACCGGAGCTGCACAATTTATATTAACAAATGTTTTAGTACAAAGTAATAGATTGAGAACAATTTATTATATTTTAGCATAGAACAGCTTATATATTGAAAAAAAATGAACAAAACAATAATATACGTTAGTTCAAACTACTACAAATAAAACATAGGATAGATTTTGTTAACTAACTTGTTGCAGCACACAGCATGAATATTATTGCAAACACAGCAAGAGCAACAAGGTTGAATGAAACCCTCTTCATTTTCCTGAATTCCGAAGCACTCTTTGTATATTTATATTTTATTGTAGTAAGTTATTGATCAACTATTGACTTGCTTATTTCTCCATATGTCATTTCTTCTTATGCACTATCCCTTATATAGTAGCTAAAAATCTAATACTTTCTCTGTTTTTTATTACTTGCAACATCTTATCCCGTTTGTTAGTTTGATGTAAAATAGGAAAAATGAAATCTAAAAATCCAACCTTTGGCCGGTCTGACAATAAAAATCCAACCTTCCATTAATCTAAAAAAAATCCAACCTTGCACCCCACCTTCTTTGACAGATCCATTTGACCTTTAACTTGTTAAACCGGTTAAAAGGTTTTTTTTTTTTTAATTTCCTTCTCACTCCTCTTCTTTCTCTCTCCTCTCTACACCACCACCACTTCTGCCACCACCTTAGCACCACGAAACCACCCAACACCACCACCACCACCACCAGCCTATCACCACCACCACCTATCACCACCACCTTAGCACCACGAAACCACCCAACACCACCATCTAGCACCACGAAACCACCCAACACCACCACCTAGTACCACGACACCACCCACCACTACAACCCCAAAACCTATGAGGCACCCAATCTCTCACCAACATCCCCTGTTTTTTCTCCATCATTCTTTCCTCAAACTTCTCAGGGCAGCCATTCGGGTTTAAACTCCCCATTGAAATCGAACCCGAATGGCGGCCAAATCACCCACAAGAACGGGATCTTACTCTCCTCCAAACCTTCCGCTAACTCCATCATATGAATCGGAGTCATTGTATTCTGTGACCCGAACCGGGGTCGGATTAAGGGTGGGGAGGGGTGGAAACGGGTCAGGGTTTGTCAAATTGTGGTCGGCGGGCGGTGGGGAGGTTCGGGGAGGGGTCGGGCTGGTTTGGGAGGGTCGAATATGGTGTTTGGTGTGGTGGTTAGGGTTTAGATCGTAGGGGGTTTTGGTGGTTGGGGAGGTTGCGGCAAGGGGTGGGGGGAGATTGCCGGAATCCGACGACCTCGATCACTACAAGAAAAAAGACCGTTTTCCAACGGACTTTTTTCCTTGGAAACAACCTGTTTTCGTCGGAAAGCGGGTTTCCGATGGAATTCCGTCGGCGTTGGTCCGTCGGAAAAGGCATCGTAGGAAAAATGACATTTTCCGTCGTAAATTCCGTCAGAAACACTTTTCCGATGGAATTTCCGACGGAATTTTCCGTCTGAAGACAATTTTCGGCACTGGGAAAATTCGTCGTAAATTTCCGACAGATTTTACATTCCGTCGTAAATTTCCGACAGGGATTCCGTCGGAAACAGTTTCAACCGAAATAAAAAAAAAAACGACGCACCACCACCGGCACGGCGTTTAACCACCTCCAACCCCTAACTTACCCACCAACAGACCTATATCCCCACCAGTCCCCACCGCCAAACCACCCCACCGCAACAAAAAAACAAACATAAAAAAAAATCCCTACCCAAAACCCAGATCTACCCACCACCACCTCCCTCCCTTCAGCACCAATTTAAACCCCACGTACCTAGATCTGCCGACCACGACACCGCAACCCAAAAAAAATCAAAAAAATCTGACCACACATCATCACCAACCCAACCCCCAAAATCGGAACTCCAACCACCACCACCACCACCATATATTTCAAAAAAAAAAACCCCAAAACAAAATTAACAAAATAAAATCAAAATTAAGAAAAAAATAGATAAATACCTTAATTTGACCAAAAATAACCTCGAAATTGGGTTTATAAGCCAAATTCGACCATGAAAACTCTAGATCTAAAGTTTTCATGGTCGAATTTGACCCAAAACCTTCGTTGTTGATGTCATTGTTGGTGCCGTTTTAGTTGATATCGATGTTGTTGGTGTTGTTGCGGCGGAACGGTGGTAGTAAGGTGGGTGAAAGAGATGAGAGAAGATGAACGAAAATTAATAAGGGGGACAGAAGGAGATCGAAAAGGAGACAAAAGGAGAAAGAAAAAGAAGGAGAAGAGGGGCAGAAGGAGAAGGGGGACGGTGGTAGAAAGAGGAGAGAGAAGAGGAATGAGAAGGTGAAAGGAAAGAGGAGAGAGAAGAGGACCGAGAGAATGAAAGAAGAGATAGAAGGAGAAGGGGGAAAGAGAGATTAGGGGCGGAAAAGTGAAGTGGGGGATTTAGGGTTTTTAGTTTTTAAGGAGGTTGTTTGTTTTGTTATTTTAAAATATGTTGCGATGGAAATTTCCGTCGAAAATTTCCGACGGATTTGTATTCCGTCGGAAAATGTAATTTTCGACCGAATATTCCGTCGGAAAGCCCATATATTCCTACGGATTTTTATTCCGACGGAATAAAAATCCGTCGGAATTTCTGAGTTTTCCGACGGAATTACATATCCGTCGGAACCAGTCCGTCGGAGATAGGCCTATTTTTAGTAGTGGATGGTAGGGCTGGTTGGGGTGGGGGGAAGTTGCCGGGGAGTGGGGGAGGTGGCTGGGGTGGTGCGGGGGCTGGTGGTGTTTTTCTTTTTTTTTTTTCTATTTTATTTTTTTTAATTTTTTTTTGTTTTTTAATGATTAAAAAAATAATTGACCAATTAACGACTGACACGTGGCACATAACTTACAAAAAACGATCATCAACAGGTAATAGATCTGTCAAAAAAGGTGGGGTGCAAAGGTTGGATTTTTTTTAGATTAATAAAAGGTTGGATTTTTATTGTCAGACCGGCCAAAGGTTGGATTTTTAGATTCCATTTTTCCTATTTTAATGGGTTTTAAATACTCATTATTACTTTCTCTCTCATCTTTCTTCTACTTTTTGCCAACTTTTATTACTTTCTCTCTCCTCTTTCCTCTACTTTCTTCACCCCACATGCACAACATTGTTTTTTTTTCAATAAAATTGTACTTTCAATCATTAAAATATTCCAATATACCTCTACTTTAAACAATTTCTCAATAACCGTGCATAATTCTAAACGTAAAAAAATTAGGGAACGGAGGGAGTAAGATTTATTAATAATAATAGTCAATTGAAATTAAATGACTTATGTAACACTTTTTTTAAAACTTGAATTTATTATTGTCTACCCTTTACATTTTTACTCTGTAAAGTATTTATTATAATAATTTTAAGTTTTTTTTATATAATTAAAAAAAAAAGCATTTTAGAGGGAAAATTTTGTACAAAATAATGCCAAGTGTCCCCTTTGGTGATTACTTTAGTATATAGTATAGATAGGAATTGAATTGTGGGTCTTGTGTGTCACTTCCCAATCCTCAATACCCAAAAAAAAATGGCAAATGATATGAAAATGATTGTAGGTCTTGGGTGCCACCTCCTAATCCATGTCCTCTAACCACCTAAATTTAAATTAATTGACATCTAAAGCATATGAATGACAATTCCCTTGTCTTCGTACCCGACTGGTGGATTTAAAATTGCTGGTATGCTTCGATCATCCAATTCACCTTTGAAGCCTTGCCCGGCAATCGGTATCGATCTATCGATTGTTGAAGACTTGAAGCTAGGGCTTCAACCTAATTCCAAAACACACGTACAACAATATAATCGACAACACATTCACTGTACATTTCTTATATTTCTTTTCGGGTGTCTTCATAAATATTTCTATTTTCCTTTATGGTGTATCTTCAAATAAATTGTTTTTGTTATTGCATGCATGTTACTCCTTACTAACTGTCTTTCATACATCAATCAATAGCTATAGTCAAAGTTCGTATGTGTGTGAATAGTGAGAAAAGTTAAACTGTATCAATTATTATGACATGAAAATCCTATAAGTTTAGAAAATCATAAAAATATAAACACTAATTACACCAATTTACGCGTATTTTTTTTTTGTCATGAATAAAAGTGTATTTAATGCTTATATGTATCCCTTAGGGTTATGGCTACATATAGCAGTACTCATATTATAAATGCGAAGTGAGTACATTAAGGCCCCGTTTGGTTTAATGTAAAACATTTTCAATGGAAAATTAGTTTTCATGAAAAATATATTTTCAAGGAAAAACACAATTGCAAATTAGTTTTCCTTTGTTTGGTTGCATACAAGAAAAGTCCAAGAAAAATAAAAAATAAGAGTGGAAATGTAAGGATGAATGAGAGGGAAGTAAAAAAAGAGGTAAGGAGGAGAGAGGAAAATGTGGCTTCCCTTGTTTTTGGAAGGAAAATGTTTTCCATCATTAAGGATGGAATTTTCCACCCTTGAAAAATTGTTTTCCACTCCTTAACAAACCAAACAAAGAAAAATGGGAAAAAATGAAAAATTTATTTTCCATGAAAACCTTTTACATCAAACCAAATAGGGCCTAAGATACTCGGCTGAAATTCCGAAATCACCGCTAGCTTGAATGCTTCAAATGTTTACACTGAAAATGTTGCTGACCGGATATATACCCCCTAGGCCACCAAATTTCCAACCCAAAGTCCACAACCCCGCGCTCCCAAGTCCCAAGTCCCAAACTGATGCGCCTCATAAATACAATAAGTATTTTATTTGTTTTTTCATATATCTTGGTTCAAATATTTAACACAAAGCGAGTATAATCCTCTTTAAATATGTGTAAATAAATCAGTATACGACTATATTATAGCGCAAACGTCTATGTTGCTAGTTAATGTCCCTGCAAGCAAGATTCGCATAGATAGATTGATTATATGAACATAAACTTCAAACTAAATGATCATTCTCCAAGAAAATCTCAACGTGTACGGTTGATCAATCGTTGACGAACCGCCTTGACCGCGGGACTACTACCAAGTACCAACTCTGATCTTGCCACAACCTCCATTAATGCATTTATCCATGAAACTTGAGTAATCACGTTTTTTTTCCTTTTTTAATTGCACGTTATTAGTAGAATTCTCTTTGAAACCCCTTTAATAAAATAAAGATTTTTTTTTTAATAACTTACGTGGCTTAAAGGGAATAAACCTGGTGTTACAATACATGCACATAACTGCCAAAAAAAATTTTAAAAATAATACACCTAATTTTTACAGTATTTAATCTGATTGTCATGGCCTGGGTAGGTTAATTAAGAATCAAGCGCTGCACAAAATTTTATTGCAAGGAGGTGCAGTGCATTGGCAATTATTAGTAACGGACAGAACAATTCAAGGAGAGAAGATATGAGTGTTATTTTTATTATTATTATCATTTTTATTATTCAATTGCTTGATTAATTTAAGATAAATTTATTATTATCCGTTTCATAATGTTAGTCTCATATAAAATCAATCACATAAAATAAAAATAAAAAAAATTTAAATCTAACATTAAAGTACAAAATAATTCATAATTAGTTACCTTATTTAAGTTTTTTAATTTATTTTTTTGGAAAAATATAAATCATAATTGTATAATTCAAGGTATAGATTTCCTTATTTAGAATCATGCCATCAATGCACAACCAATGAACCAATTAATCCCAAAATAAATAAATTTTTTTTAAGGAAAATTAATTAAGTTAAAAATTAAACATATTTCATATGAGTATATCTTTTTGAAACACCCAAAATAGTTTATAGGACTAACATTATAAAACGGAGGAGTATTAAGTACTGTAACTCTTAATTCGTAGAATAGTATAAGAAATTTTCAATTAATATACATACATTTCATTTTTTTATTGACAATTATACATATTTTATACTTCCCCCATTCTGTTACTATTGCAACAAGGAAGAAATTACGCATCCAAAACACATTTTATATGCTAAATATCTATAATTGTGTAAGAGTAAAAATTATAAAAAGTTGATATTGTGAAAGTATTAAATGAGACAAATCCAACAAGATTCCATTTGACTATATTTTGCTTAATGTATAACTCATATTATATGGTCAAACAAGAGTGATGGATAGTGCAAAAAGTCTATTGTTGCAATATTAATAGAACGGAGCAAGTATAATTAATCACTCTTGCATGCATGCATGCATGGTACCTTTTTTTTTTTTTTTTAAGGAATGCATATTGCATGCATGGTACATTACATATGTCAAACGACAAGATTTACTCCCTATATTCATGATAATTGACACTTTTTTTCACTATTCATATATTTTCTCTGCTTTTTTAGTTGATAACATTTGACTTTTACAATTTGACTAGCTTTTGTGATTTATAGTTATGATAAAATCCTATCAGGTGGGATCTTGTTTAAATCGTCTAAATGTATATTTTATTAATATCCACTTTATATAATTTTACAATGTTACAAACAAGAGATATGAAATATGTTTTTAAATAGATACTAGTTTTATGCCCCGTGCGATGCCCGGGTTGTTTATGGACTTTTAAGATAAAATTATTTTATATTCAATTTTGATTGAAAATAGAATTCTAAATTAACTTTTTTTGTTACAAAGTCTATCTATATTTATCCAACATGGTACAACACTTGGCGAAAAGTTAAAACGCTAAATAATGTTGTCTTGTGGCCTAATTATAAGTTTATTATTTGGTATTTTATCGAAAATAAAACTCTAAACAACAATCTTATTCTAAAATTCTATCCTAATTTGATTGAAAATGGAATTTTTAACTAACGTTTTTATCTTATAAAGTCTATCTAAGTCTATTCAAGGTGGCGCGACACTTTGACAATTTTTATCTTATAAAGTTTATTTAATCTATCCAACGTGGCGCGACACTAGGCGAAAAGTTAGAACGCCAAGTGTCGTTGCCTCGTGACCTAGCTAAAAGTTTAGTTTTATATATTGGAAAATTTGCGAGGAAGGTCCTTTTAAGTGGTCGACCTTGTGAGAAAGGCCCTTTTATAAAAAAAAAAAAAAGGTGGCATAAAAGGTCCTTATATCATGTTTGGGTTGTGAGGAGGGTCCTTTGACCATTTTTCGGCGTTGACTTTTTTATTTTCCAGCCAAAAAAAACCACGTGTAAAGCACGTGACTTATTAAGTTCCCTTTTTTCCCTATTTTCTCTCATTGTGGGGAGGATTAGCCTTGAATTACTTTGAATAGCCTTCAATTTTAAATTTACGGGATTACAATTGAAGTTTTGGTGTTAATTGTTTTCACAAATTAGGGTTTAATAGGGGAAAAAGGGGAAAATGAGGGAAAAGAGGAGGGAGAAAAAAGAGAACTTAGATGTGACTTTTTTTGACCGGAAAATAAAAAAGTCAACGCCGAAAAATGGTCAAAGGATCCTCCTCACAACCCAAACATGATATAAGGACTTTTTGTTCCATCTTTTTTATAAAAGGATCTTTCTTATAAGGTCGACCACTTAAAAGGACCTTCCTCACAAATTTTCCTTATATATTAGTTATATGATTACGGAGTATAAGTTTCATAAAATCTACCTTTTCATATTATTTAATTATATATAACGAAGGTTAAACTAGTGTATTGACATCATGTGTGTCAAATTTGAGTGAGTCAATTATTATGTAACAGAGAAAATACATAATTTACTACATGTTATCAGTTACAAATATTTTTTTATTATTAACTTTTATGCTTATATAAATAGAATGGGCTTTACAGCCATTCAAGCATTAACAACTAATCAAATAATCAATCAATAATAGCCAAAGTAATAAAGTGAATATAGCTAGGCTGAAGGAAATGGAGAGAGTCTCACTCGAAGTCGTTGATTTTGCTGTTTTAGCAATCTGCTTGTTCATGCTCATGAGTACTACAACAGGTTACGACTTTAATTAATGAGCTTGATTATTCTATTTTAGTGTACTGTTTTGTTAATATATCTGTTTGTTTGATTGAGTTGTTGAACTAAACGGTTTTTTTCAATAACTATTCTATTTATGCGCGCAGCTGATCCGATGTTTGAAAGAGTTAAGAAAACAACTCCTGGAGAAATGCCAGGAAACTTTGATGTTGTAGTAGAGAAAGTGGTGATAGTGCAACCAAAACATATAGAGATGAGTAACTGGAACAAAAAGATGATTATACGACATCCTTATAGTCGTGAAGTCGCGGTAACTACTAATACAGAGAACGATGAGTGCGCACCACAATTCGGGTTTTGTGACATAGATCACGTATGCTGCAAAGGATTTAGGTGTAGTTTGATACCAGGTGCTCCAGGTGGTCTTGGTCTATGTGTGCCGCAATAGAAGGATCGCATCTTTGTCACCTTAGTCTTTACTTGCTAGTCCTGTACTGTCTGGTTGCTTTGTAATGTCTTAGCTTGCTTGATTTTATGTGTGTTTAGTTGATCGTCCTTTCCTTCAATAAAACTTCATATTTGAAGCAATATACATTTTACCTTGTCTAATGCAACTGTGTGCTCATGGGCAGAAGCTTCTTCCTTCATCCCATATTAACTGACAAGTTTGACTTTCACTATTCACATGTTAACTATATATGTTAAACACGGGTCTGGACCGCACCCGTCACGGGAGAGTGCAAGCCCAGGCCACCACTTTACAAAATCAAGGAGGTTCCACCTCAAAACCATAGGGCAATGAGCCCCTTAAGCTTATATAGTGGTGGTAACTCTTGAATTCTTTCAATGTGAGATTACATTACCACTACACTTTCCTTTAGTCTTTTTAGTGTAGGTGGGACAAGAGAATGCTCACATGTGGGTTGTTCATAGGCTTAACAATATAGGACTATAATTTTTAACAAAATAAAATCATGTTCTTAGATAGGTATTGATATAAAGTTTCATAATACTATACTTTTTTTTAAAAAAACCATAATACTATACTTTTTTTAGTATAATTGAGTAATATTTTATTATATAAAAATAAGGTCAAACTAACTAATGGATTGACATGTGTACAAAGTTTAATTGTATTAGTTATTATAGATAAAGAGAGTATATAAGGTGATAAATAATAAAATAAGTGATTTTTTTTTTTTTGTGGTAGCGTGCAAAGCTGGTGAAATAGGAAATTTTGCCCAGAATAATCCGAAGTTTGCCTCATTCGCCCAAAATAATCCTAACTTTCGTTTTTTAATCTGAATTTTAATATGGATTCACTTTAGATAGCTCCAGCCGGTCATCTGATATGTTATAACAAATTACTTGACACGTGTCGGCACATGATAAGTAAAAAAAAAATAAATAAAAATTAAATAGAAAAACTTATTACAAAAAAATTAAAAAAAGAAAACTTTGCCAAGAATAAGCCAGCCTTCAGGTGGCCTACTCAAAATAAGTCAAGCTTTTAATTAATTCAGGTGGGCAAGGAACAGAGTGGTAGAACACTGAGTATTTAAGACTTTTTTATGAGGTGTCAACTTGTGGTGGGACGTCTACTATATTTGCATTCAGTGGTACCAACTATAAGTAGAAATAGTATCACTAAATAGACAATGGTATTGTATAAGCTTTTAGTGGTACATTTAAAAGTGGTCTCACTTATCTATTTCTCTTCTTCTTTTTCTCTCTTCCATGTACTTTTTAATATTTTTATATTTGTCATGCATTTGCAAATGCATAAGAGCACTCTCATTCATGGGCAAAAAATTGTCCATGGGGAGAATTTAATGGTAAAAATGCTAAAAATGTTATCCCACTCATGAGCAAAAAAAAAAAAAATGCTCATGAGGAGATTATTAAATGCCCATAGGAATGGCAAAAATAAATTGCTACAGTACCTGTGGGCCCTACCTCTTTATCAAAAAATTAGATAGTGTTTGTGAGAGAAAATATAGGAGAGATGGCGGTGTGATTATTTTTTTTTAGCCCATGAGTGTGGGAAGAGTTCTTAATAAAAAGCCTATAAGAAAAAATGGAAAAGAGGAGTGAGAAAGTGAGTAGAGAGAAAGTGGCATTTTTATTTTTAGCCCATGATTGAGAGTGGTCTAACAAAACTCCATTAGTACTTCCTCCGTCTGCTATGTCATTTTTCTAAAAAAAAGGTACCATAACATGATGATGTGTCATGTTATGATTGGTCAATTTTTTTTATTTATTTTTAAAAGCCTAAATGTACTATATACATGTATGTATAATTGTAAATACATATATTTTTTTAAAGAATACGTTATTATAGTTTTAAATCTTTTTTTATCTTTTTAAAATCATTTTCAAAAATTAAATTATAATTAAAATTTAGAAAATAAAAAATTCATCACTGTTCTTCATTCATGATCTTAATTAATCACCCCCAAAAAATCTTGTATAATCTATGTGGAACTCCAACCAAAATTCCGAATAGATCATACAAGATTCCGACCAAAATTACGTCCAAATAAAGATGGGATTTCTGGGGTTTTGAATCTGCTTTCATGATTCGTATACAAAATTCGTTTTAGGGTTCAATTGATGATTTTGATTTATGTAAAAATCAAGTTGTTTGATAGTTTTGAGGATGAAAATAGTCGGAGCGTGTATTAGGCTGCTATTTAAGCAAAAGCATGAGAGTGCAAGGAAAGATGTTGAACGAGCTTTTGGAGTACTTCAATCTCGTTTTGCAATAGTTGGACTTGCACGACGTTGGCATAAACGCAAACTACATGATATAATGGGCGCATGTGTTATTTTGCATAACATGATTGTTGAAGATGAAAGACACACATATGCTAGAAATCTTCCTCGAGACGATTTTACACCAACAATTGTCGGTGATGTTATGTTCTTCTAGAAAACCCTTTAGATTTTCAAGCATTTCTTGTAAGAGATGCGACTAACCATTACAGATAGACAAATGCATCATCAATTTAAGGCTGGTCTAGTGGAACATATAGATATAGAGTTGTTTTGGAGGCCATTGAGCATAGTTTATTATTATGTTCAATTTCTTTGTTTTCTTATCATGGAAGGTCTTGTATATCTTGTTTACGCTATTGTTAGAATGTTGTTGTAGTTTTGCCTTTAAGAAAAAATATGTCATGCGTTGTTAATTGTACAAAATTATTATTTTGATATTAGCAAAGTAATTTTTATGATACCCTACTTATATGAATTATATTAGAATAGTTAAATTTTTATTCTTATTTCTTATTTTGCACACACAAGTTAACATGTGAAATGTTATTGTACTGAAGCAATTGGAATAGTACGTACTAGTGAGCACAATATTAGCTAACCCACGAGATAGAAAGGCAAAAAAAAAAAATGCTCGTGGAGTAGTAGGAATAATTGGAATATTATATTTTTTTTTTCTGAGAAAAGATTGGAATATTATTTCCATATAAAAGAAAGACTAAAATTAGCTAATATGTATTGTTATTCCCAATTGCATTCATTAGACCAAATCCAAATGATTACATACCCAGAAAAAATGCGTAAAAAAAAAAAATAATCAGCTAGTCTATATAAAATAAATTAATAAATAAATAATACTTGTAGGAATCAAAAAAAAAAAAAAAAAAAAAAAAAGAACAAATAAATTTTTTTATTGAAAATTAGCTTAACCTTTTTTTTTTTACGCAAAAGGGAAATATAACTATATTACATCAAAGTGGAATTGAATAAACCACCTAGAACAAAAGAAGGATAGGTGAGAGCAATATTATGCATCCCCAAGCTATCCCGAAGTTTAGTAATATTACACATAAAAGCAATAAAGACAGAAGCATAAACAATCCGATAGTTAACTAGAGAATTCATGGGTAACACAAAGGCAACAAAAAGTGTTACAGACTTAGGGCCTGTTCTCTTAAGTTGAAATTCAGTTCATTTCAGTTCAGCTCCTAATTTTCTTCTCTTATAAAATATTCATTTCAGTTCAGTTCAGCTCAGCTCAGTTCAGTTCAGTTCAGCTGAGTTCAGTCAATGAGAAGAGGCCCTTACAGGAGTCACAACTTGATGCAGATTAAGTAGCAATGGTGAAGTCTGGGATCTCTGTTGCATAGTTCTCAAAGATGACTGCAGGAGGGTAGTAGTAGGTTTCCTTCTCACCCTTCTTGATCGTTGTTCTTCCAAATGCAGAAAGCTTGTCTGCAATATGATTAACAGTTCTACTAGCATGGAAAATAATCACAGTCCAATTCATTTCCAAAAGGGAAGCAACATCTCTTATAATATTTCCTAGATCATGATCCTTAAAAGAGTCGGGATCTTTCAACATCTCGCTAAGAGCATTAGCATCACTTTCTAGCTCTAAGTACTTTATCTCCCTTTTCCAAGCTGTAAGAAGACCCTCCCTAATAGCTAATGATTCAGCAATAACTGCACTCATAGCATTGAAATTGATGGCATAACCTTCTTGCCAACCATTGTGAGATAAATTAGCTAGAAGGTAGACTAACTTTGCAATCCTAGGTGGCATGACAAGCTAACTTGACAATAGTTTGCCATTTAAGTTAGGGCTGAGCAAAACTACCCGAAAACCCGAAAACCCGTTCCGTTACCGTTCCGAAAATTAGGGTACCTGATCCGATAACCATAACGGTTCGGGTACCCGTTCCGATAATTTGTTATCGGGTATGGTTTTTGGGTATCATTTAAAAATTAACGGGTACCCGTTCCGTTCCGATAAGCAATTATTTTGTTTTTTTTTCCTACTTAAATCTATCTTTTCAATATTTAAACTCTTACATTACTTCATTGTCACTATAAATATCAATAATTAGTAATGTTATTAATAATTTGGTGAAGATCATGTGGTATTGTTGTTAATTAGTGTTAAAAAATATCATAATAACTAATTTTTTAAGTTTAATTATCACTATTGGATACTTTATAGGTTATAGGGCACCCGATAACCGTTCTGAAAATTCGGGTACCCGAAGTCCGGGTACCCGAACTTATCGGTTCGGGTTATGGATATCACGTTTAGTGATATTGGTTATCGGGTACCCGAACCTTTAATACTAACGGTTCAGTAACGGTTCGGGTACCCGTCCCATGCTCACCCCTAATTTAAGTTTCTCTAAAATAAGAGCATAGCATCGAAAACCAGATTTTTTTCTAAAATAAATAAAAAAATGTTTTAAAAAAAAAAAAAAAAAAAAAAAACCAATACGGGTTGCTCCAGCCTGAGAATATAGCAAAATTTTGAACAGAGGAACCCAAAAAATAAAACACGCCAAAAAAATTGTCAAATTTTCGTTTTCATGTTATAATTTGTGAATTTTTGTTCAATTTTCCGGTCTTTAATCCTTCAATTCGTTAATTACTCCCACGAATCTGAAACCGGAAAAACAAAATTAGGGTTTATTAATGCCGGTTATTGGCAAAATTGAGCTAATTTTCGCGGGTTAGGGTTTCCAATATCCGATTTTTGATGCAACGAGTTTCAATCAAATTGAATTAATTGGGCATGAGCAGATTATCGTTTCGACCTCGTCCTCTGGACATTCATAAGAAACTCCCCATTGTTAAATCTTTCAAAGATTTTGAAGATGATGATACTCCAACTTCTACTCGAAATTCCCAAATTTTACGCTATGCTGAGCCTGAAAATGAGGTATTATTCATTTTATTCAAATCCCAGTTAGTTTATTTCTTTAGTTTTTCATGGTATTGAATTTTTTGGAATTTTGTTGAATTTCTCATGTTCTGTTGAAATTGGAAATTGAAGAAGTTGCTAATTGAGCTTGGTAGAAGACTAGAACTTCATTGAATGCTTGTGTTATGATGTATGTGAACTTCTATTGTAGGTTCAACATGTTCCTAGTAAGAAGACTGCAGCCGAAATACCGACCCCGGAATTTGTAATTGTTGATACATATGAAAGGGATTACTCTCGCACATTTTTCCAACCAACATCATATATACGTGCAAGAGGAGGTTTGTGCTGTGGCTTATTTACTTCACAGTTTATATTAAAGCACATATATTGATTGAAATGCTCGTGTTTGACGCGTATATAACCTGTTAGATGGAAATTACTTGGCTGTTGTGTTTAAGGAAGTCATTGAAAAGCTTTATGTATCCATGTTGGATACATTTATGACAAATTTTTAAAGATTTCGAATAATGTAGGCTAGTGTTTGTGAATATCTGCAGCGCGAGCTGAGCTTGGTGAGTTTGTTGAGTATGACTTGGACATGGAAGATGAGGAATGGCTTCATGAATTCAACGAAGACAAGAAGATTCTAACACCTGAAAAGTAATGTGATCAATAATGTTTAACATATGTGTATTTGGGATAAGTACATTTTCGATCTTTATGGTGCACCATGTAGTTTGCATTTTTATACATGTTGTACAGTAGTGAAGAGATAAAAGTTCTTTTTGATTAGCATCCAAGATGTATGTTTAGTGTCTAATTATGTTGCCCTACTTATTGTTTTAGATTTGAAAATCTTCTCTTTAAGTTGGAGGTTCTCGACCATAAAGCACGAGAAAGGGCAGGTGTTATAGCGCAAACTCTTGGTTCTGCAATTCCTGTTCTTCTACATATTGATGCTGCAGTTGAGGTATGGGTGGTGAACTGATGGTTGTACTTTTCATTTGTATCTTTTCTTTGGCCTTATCCTAACCATGCATTTTTAAGTTTAATTTCCCATGATGGAATGTGTAGGCCCTGCAATCTCAGCCAATTAAGTACGCTGTTCTTGAATCTGTTTATTGGTACTGGAAGGAGAAGGTATGCAATGAAATTCTATTTTGCAACTTTAGTATTTTGATCTTCAAAATCCTATGTTCCTGTAAGACCTTCCAGTGTAATACCAGATTGTTTAAATGGTGTGATGGACTACAATGATCTAGTTTGAAGAGGCAGTGGAAAGTACCGAGTGTTTTCTTTTTATAAATTTTTAAGACCAGTTTTGTAAGATTTTAAAAAAATTTGTATGGTATTGATGGAATCACGTTGTCATTGTAGACCATTATTTTACAGCAAGGGCTGTTATAATATGTTGTGGAAGCCATTGACCATATCTGTTCAATTGAGGAAAACTTTATACTAAGGGCTTTTCTTATTGTTTTTGTTTTGCTGTTTTTAGTTTTTTTGTAAACAAAATTCCAAATATAGAAAACCAGAAAAGGTGTTTTTCACTTTTTTGTTGTCATTTTTCTAAATATTCATGATTTTAATAAGTTTGACTAATTTTTGATTTTTTATATGACATATATTATGTGACTTTCAAAAACAAAATCCAAAAACTGAAAACTACAATGATACCTAATGAACCCTAAGTTTTTTTTTGATAATAATAGAGATTACATTGGAGAGACACCAAAAGGGTAAAGAGGCCATGGGAGGAGAATAAACTCCCATGCCCTTGAGTTATTATGAAGCAATTTTATCCACAAAATGAAGAAAAGTCCGGTAATTCTTATAACCTATTTCTTGACTCCAGCGATGCAGAAGCAGAGAAGCCTATATAAATGAACTTAAAACCTTGAGTTCCTTGACTTAGGGAAGCTCTATCAAAAGTAATCTGTTGGTTTCCTTCTTTCCAAGTGTGCCACTAAATTGCTAACATGCCATCTTCCACCTTTCAACTCAGCACTTTGTAGTATATGTCATTTGGTAGTCTGTTAATGAAGCTGAAGTCAACTCAGCACATTGTATTTTTCCGTTCAAACTTTATCTAGAGTACCACTTTAGTTGCATAAATTTTGAAAATAAGTAGCACCAACTTACTATGGTGATAGCACTTACATTTGACAGCTGGCATAAGGTTTCCTTTCATTGTTAATTGTTATACTTTGGTCAGATGTATTTAACACATTTTATAAATGAATTTGGCAGTGACAGATTCAGCATGGTTATAAATAGTTATCCATATTCCATCTGCATCAAGAATGATAAATTTGTAAAATTAGATGCATTATAGGCTCACAACTGGAAAAATCTGACACACGATAATTTGTTTAGTCTCTGCTTCTGTAGGGCTCATGTTATTTGAGTTCATGTTCCGTTTTATATCTTTCTTATTTGAGGTACAATTCTGGCACTATAGTACATTATGTATAAATTTCTTTATTTATTTTTCCTTTCACAGCGTGAGCGGTGGCAGAAGCCTATCCTTAGGCGCTTGCAGGTTAGTCTGAAACCCCTTGCTTACAGGAAACAATACAGCTGTATGTGTTTTCTGTGATGTTTAGTTTATACATTGCTGCAGGTGCTTCTGACAACATTTCACTGACTACTTAGCTCTTCTTTAGAGCTGGAACAAAAACTTAGCCTAATTTAAGTGAATCATATATATGAATTACTCCTTTCAAAAATGTTTTATATATATGAATTACAAGTTTACAACTCTCTTACTGAGTTTGGGTATCCTTTCTCTAGAAACTGGCACTTTCCATGTGTGATGGGCAGGAAAAGAGTCCAATTCATGTTGGAAAATGTGCAGTCAGGCTTACATTGCTGGTTCTGTAGTTTTGTTCTTATACTGATTGATTTGATTGTGACTTCTCACAGCCACCACCTCCTGTTAATGATACAAATCCGTACAATGTGTTTAGGCCAAGAGAGAAAGCCCACAGGCTCCATACAAGAAGGGTGCGTACCTGAACTATTATTGCATTCTTCTTCAGGATATCAGATTGTTCATTTATCTTCAACAACCACTTTTAAATTATCGTAGTCTAAAAATAATCAAATCGTATTCCTTTTACATATAGATGCAAAGGAGGGAAAACAATGTGCAATCTTTTGAAAAGCTTCGTCAGGTAAGAAAACCTTATCCGTGGTTCAGTCAGTTTTGCAGCATTTGAATTAGTCTAAGATGACGAGGATGTTTTCTACAACCTAGAACCAAGAGGAACATTGTTTTTGTTGAAGAGTTTTGTGGTGGTGGCAAGCATATCTATGCTATTGATTGCCTTCTTTTTTCCCTGGCGATATTCTGAGAAGAAAAATCTGACTGGAGTTTTAATACCATTTCAGGTCAGACGCAACCTTGACCAAGCGAAGACCATCTTGGAAGCACTGATAAAGGTGTATTTCCTATGCTACTTGAGGTTTCTTCCTTGGATTGTTTGTGTTTCTTGATTTTGATAAAAACCTCTTTTTCTTGTGCTCCCTTCTACTTCATCCCTGTATTTTGGATTGTTGTTGTTGTTATTTCTTAATTATCAGAATTCTGTTTATATTAGTTGTTATTTTATTCTCTTCATGGATCATTTTTTTCCTTCATCTCTAATCTTTTATGACTGTGTGCAGAGAGAAGAGAAAAAGAGAGATGTTATGGAGAATGAAGTGAGCCTTCAGAGGATACAGTTGAAGTACAAGGTACTTACAATGTTCTATATAATGCCTTTATTTGAAGTAGCTCCTATTATTGCAGTTGCTTTTATTGCAAATATATTGTTGTCTTTGGTGTCATAATTTATCTGGCCTCTGTTTGTGATCTTCAATTGTAATTTATTGTCCTTTTCGTCCAATGAAGCTTTTTAGTGAGCAATTTGCACCGAGAAAGATTAACATCATAATTATTTATCTGCCCTATGTTAGTGATCATCATTTGTAATTCACCGTCCTTCAATGGTGAGCAAAGCCTAGTCTTTTTTCCAAAAAAAAAAAAAAAGTAAAATAAAAAATAAATAAAATCTGTTGTTTAGTGTGCTATGCTGTAAGAAGTTAAGAACTGAGGATGATATTAATACCAAGAGTACCCTTGCTGCTCTTTCTGTTGTATGATTTTAAAGTAATATCATACTGTCATGAGGGAAGTGAACAAGTGATGTCAGGAAGCCGTTTTCAAAAATAAATAAAGTAATTAAATTGAAGCATTGATTGAACACAATCCAATTCTAATTGATTGAAATGTGCCTTTTGTGCCAACTGCCTCTGTACGGCATAAGTTCCATAATGTCTTGTTTCTGCAGCATGAAACTGAGCTGCTTGAAGATAGCTTTATCCTTCCGTCGTTTCAACCTTTCTCTAAATTTGGCTCAAGTGAAGATGAATTTATGGATTCAGAAGATGCTGCGAACAACCAGCTTCCTGTCCAACCTGGTAGAGTACAAACTCAGTTTGTTGATTCTAAGCCTGTGATGGTTCAGGCTGGAAGCTTGAGGCATGATTTGAGATGGCGAAATGTAGCAAGCAATTGGATACGTAGAGTGGTAAGTGCATGCCTGTGATTTCAATTTACTATCTTTTAGATTTTCAAATTTGGCTAAGTAATTGTTACACCCATTTAAGCATACCTACCCACGTAAAGGGTTGTATTTTGTCCTTTGTCCCTATTTAATATTTAAATTGTTGACTTTGCCTCAAAATATGAGAATGCTATCATCACTTTCATCAGAAGTGCATTGAAAATGTGAGCAAAAGGTCAACACGGATGTCCTAAATGAGGATAGAAGAGAATCTTTTTGTTGTGCATTGCGCTTTTTCTATATTTTTTCTTTTGATTGGGGAGTCTTTTGCAGGATCCATTAGAGCCAGTTATGGCGTTTACCAAGCCTCTTGTTCCAGAGAAGCTGGCAGCTGCTGGAATTGCGCCCCCTTCAGATTCCTCAAAGTCTTCTGGTTCTGCAAGATCACATGCATTTCGTGGGAGAATTGGTCGAGGGGGAAGAATGATATTTGATAGATGGAATCCACTTATGCATACACCAGTCAACTGTGGAGATTCCTTGTACCTATCTCCGAGACAACAGCCCTAAACACAGTTTTACGTTGCCAGGCTAGTCTGGTTTGAGCTGTTCATTGTAAAAATGCGGGAACCAAGTTGTTGCTAATGCCCTTTGCCAATCCAGCATCTGTTAAATGCTAACTTGCTGCTTCATCACCCTTGCATTGGCAGCATGCAGTCCTTTTTGGTAGGATTTTTTCTAAACCAATTATGCAGTGGAATTCATCTTGCAAATTGAAGGTATGCATATTGGTTTGGAAGAATACAATCGATCCACAGGAACTAAGCAACCTAATTAAATGTGGGGAGCAGCTTCCTGATACTTTGTATTACCACTGTATTCTATCAACCAATGAGCAGTCCCTTGGATGATTTGTTGGTATTGTCATTTGTCATCTACGTCAAAAACGTAGGTGAAACTACATTGTTGCTATTGCACCTCTTGTTTAAGTTATTGAGCTTAGGCTTTGTAAAATTTGAAACGAAAATTTCAAATAAAACGTGATTGACCGTGTATAGCTTTGTAGATTAGGAGATTTATGGTGAACTATGTCGTTCATGTTTGCAATTCGGTATAGCTCTATTTAGTATTCCAGACTTCCAGTGCTTTGCAACCTGGGAAATTTGAAAATTATTGTGATTTATAACTGTATGTTTTTTTCTAGTTTCTTCTCTTTGGTCTTATGTTGTGTATTCTTTTCTGAAAACTGTCTACAATCACAACTCAAAGCTTGGGCCAATGTTGGAAATTTGTCGGGGTTCACATAGAAAATAAGAAAAGTAGGCAAATTTGTATACCTTGTATCTTTTTTAATTGCATTAAATAATAAAATAAAAAGGGTCATTGGCCCCAAAAAAATGGTACTACATAGCTTGTTTTAATTTTTAATTGGATAACGGATTGGATTCAAACTATTGAAATCTAATTGAGATTGGATTTAAGAATATTCGGTTTGGGTTGGACTCAACTTTGTAAAGTTGAATTCCAATTTAGGTCAGATTGGATTTAGATCAAACCAAACCAAACCGAATGTTGACAGACATCCCTAGCAAAATGGTGAGTAGGCCAGATACAAGATTTTTGCCCATCATTGGCAATGCTTTTTAGGAGATTGCAGGTACTATTGTGCGAGAAACTTTTGTCAAAGGTGGGTGCTCTTGTACAGCCTCCAGCAAGTAGCCAAGTAGCCTCCTCAACGCGCTGAGTAGCTGCCATAGTTATATCTCTTTTTCAATCGAAAGACATTAAGAGAGTGAGATCGGCAAGTAAGGATTCTATATATGGTCCGTCTTTGTGTCTTAAATGTAAGTTTTGAGTTGTGGTACAAAGTGAAATGTCACTCCCTTTCCATCATACTTTTCTCAGCTATCCATGGATTGGCAAGTAAGCTTCCCAGCTTACTATCGTATTTGTAATATTATCGCGCTTGCTATTGTATTAGTTAGCAAATAGGGAGTATGTAGTAGTGCCAAGGTATTTGTATCTTCATGATATAACCAGGAATAAGTTAGCTGGCTCTGTTTTCTTTGTTTTCTGTCAGCTTTTCCCCTTTATTTCTTGTTGCAAAAATAGGCCTCTTGCATAGCCAAATTTCACCAACTCTTGATTCATTCCTTACATATAAGACGATTAAGTAATTTTTCTCCTATAAACCGCAATTGAATTGATGTAGGCGTGTAACCAAGATGCAGATCATTTGATTAAAATGAAGATTGGAATAGGTATAGAAAAGATGTGAATAATTTGGAAATAAACATGCTAATACTACTATAGCAAATCTCTAACAAGAAGTCAAGAACAATTCGTCAATTCAGATTACGGTCACCGTACCAAATTCAGAGGGGCAGGAGGGAACACTTGTGTAATCACGCGGTATTTAAAAAAAAAAAAAAAAAAAAAAAAAAAATTCCAATCTATGTATTATAGAAGTGCTGCTTTTGTAATGTGTATACATCAGTACAAGTAGTTTGAAAGAAAGAGACTGGAAGTAAATTGCCTAGAATTGAAATGGTCAAATGGGGAAACAAAGAAACGCTATATATGTTTTTCATGGATAATTCTGTGGGTTTGTACATACAGATATTTATACACACTTGAGCACAACTCGGTGCTATAAATTTTTCCATTGTAAGATCTATCACTCTTCAACAAGTCTAGAAGATGGTTTTTGACTACCACTAGTCCACTACAACAACAAAGTCTTAGTCCCAAAATGATATGGGATTGGTTAACATGAATGGTCACAAGGAACCATCATCCACGAAAAATGAGAAGATGGTGTTTGACTGAAGCATTAATAACTATGAGAGTATGGGTGCTTTTGGAGAGTCAAAAAAATAGTTTGTTTTTAGTTTTTAAAGGGAACACAGAGAGTCCAATCCCGGACCATTGAGTTTGTACTGCTGCAACACCAGGGCATCAGAACTGCTGCACCCCGAGTCTTTGCAACCGACCATTTCTGTGGTGATGTATGGAAAAAAATTTCTCTACCTCATATCTGGATAAACTTCTTCACCCACCTCTAACCATGAATTTAATTCCTCGTTTTCCAGACTGCACTTCTCAACTCGAAGCAGTATTCCAAACAATATTCTTCCCTGCTTCAAATAATTCAATCAGCCATTCAATTCAAAAAGGTAAAGCATGAGAATTAAGTACATATTCAAGTAGGAAGCTATGTCCCACCTTCACCCGCCTATATGATGCTAAAGTTGCCAAAGGTTCGCTTGTTTTGTGCACATGATCTGATTGGTGATCAAAGTTGATCATCTGGCATCGGTTGCATCCTCCCAAAGACTATCAGAAGAAAGCACAACAAATTAACAATGCATGGTAACTCCATTACATTATATGAATAATGGACATTAAGTTGATGCTTTGGATTTGTGAAACTCTCAAATGAGACAATTAGACTAGCTTATTATGCCACAACTTTTAATAACAAAATTTTCATATTTTATAACTCATACAAGCAGGGAAGATTGGAAGTGTGTCAGAAACATATTTTTACTATTAGATTCAATTAATAACACAAACTTACTGAAAAATACTTGCTCCCAATTCGAATTCCTCTCCATAGATCTTCATCATATGGCTCTCCCCCGGATATGAGAAGGTTGGGGCGAAATCTCATTGTGGAAACCTGAGCAATTGGTGCTTGGAGAGTTTGAGATGCTTCTACAGCAAATTAAAAGAAATAACCATGATCAGTTAAATGTAGCCAGCGGATTTCATAATTTTTGTGGAAGTCGTGATAGAGAATATGGATATGGAATAGAAAGAGCTTTGCCACACAGGAAAGCCAAAGATAAGTTAAAACAGTCATAGCATGGCTTTATTCCTGAGCAGCATCCTGAGTAAAAGTAAATAGTAAGAAAACAGCAATTGAAATCATAATTATCATTGCATGCACAAAACCAGACGGTATAAGCATAGATTACCAATTGCAAAAGTCAATTACTGGACTAATTGAAAAGTCCAGGATAAGGATTCAGCCATACAGAAGATTAAAAAACAGAATCAAACATCACATTCAAAATTTCTTCTGATAAACTATGAAGGCTGAACATCCAGCAGAGGTTAAGTAGGTTGCTAGGCAGAAAACCAAGAGAATTGGAGAATAGTGTCTAATTACATAATTTCAAACTGTAGAGGAGGAGCAAGTCTCAGTCTGGTTATCCTTAATTCAGAAAAAATCAGATCAGGTTAATTTATACTAGTATTGGTCTTCAGATTCTAGAAAAGGTCAGATAAATAGATTTAAGTTAGTTCAATTCATCAATTTTAGTTGAGTCAAACAGAGCTTGATTGCTGGCACAAGTGGGGGCTGAGATGATATGAAATAAAGTTATTAAGGATCTGAAACAACATAGTCAAAATCAGAATGTATTCAAATAGGTGCACGATGAGCACAAGCCTCATTCAGGAAACTGCAATCAGGCTATCCTCTGATACTATTTTTTACTGAGAAAAGTACAACAGATTTTACAGCATACCATACTAAACAACAGATTCAGTCACCAAAAAAAAAGAATAGGATTTGCTCAGCATATGAAGATAGGTGGATGGAATAGAAATGAATTGTTCAAATACATACTTGATTTTAATCTATCATTGAGATCCATAACACTTGCTTCAGATATGAGCAAGAATTGGGCTTCGTTGACAAAATTTAATGAACTCTCCACATCCCTGCACATGCCTGCACTTCCCTGTTTGTTTATATAACAATTTGAAGCTGAGGATCTCCAAAGAATGCATGGGCGCGCAATAGCATTACTAAACCAGCTGTTGACTTCTTGATCATAACTCTGCACTTCATATCTGGTAATCGTCATTCCACCTCTTAGTTTATTAATATGTAGTCTTTCAATCAGACAATAGAAAGCAAATGCTGTAACTTCACCCATCAAGCAAAAGATAATATGACAGGATCATTGTTTGGTTGCATATACTTGGTTACAGCCACTCAAAACATTTCAAAATGAGTAGGAGAAAGAAAGCACCAATTGGTGAAAATATATGAAACATATATTTCAAAGATCAATAGTATGAAAGAACTCGGACTCAAATTAAACGGCCTTGTAAAAGTTAGCATAAATTTAATTAACCTGGAAGGACAGGAAAGGTCACCATATAGATGAGAAGAAATTGCAAGAGGTCATTACAGGAAGTAATCAATAAAAGAGTATTTAGGATAGAATGGATGAAGTCTTCATTATATGGGAGATGTAGGAAAAGAAGATAGATGATGTAAAGGCCTATGACCTGTTAAAATTGGCTGTATAGCACTATCATAGGAGTGAGGTGACAATATAAGGGATTGTGTAGTACAAGATAGGAAGTTAGAACAATACGCCACATTTGTGAGGATTTTATTTATTCAATTACTGTTTCTACTTTCAAGACCTAATATTATCTCAATGCATGAGCAGATGTGACAATTTCATAAAACACAAGAACACAAAGAACCTCAACCAAAAATATAGATAAATACCTGTGGCCGTGCATATCCATCTCTTCTCTTCCTAAGCAGTATGACACTGATTTCAGGAGAATCTGGAGTTTTGTTTTGCATCGTGGTGATTCAACAAATAGGATACCTTGACTCAAGTCTATAAATGTACTTATAAGACTCATTTCTGGGGCCTGCAAACACCAACAAAAGACAATTGAACACTATGATACTTTATCCCGATATTAAAAAGGACATCACTCTTTTTAAAGGGAAAGCGCAAGAAGGAAGCACATAAATCAGTTGCCCAGAACTAGGGTTTCCAATAATCTGAAGGAAGAGAATATCAACTGAAGACTCATGTATATAACCTCATCAGTAGCAAGACAAAAAGAGGGGGGGGGGGTGATTCCAGAGATGTGGTATAAATCATGCCCATCTCGCCGCAATCATAGGGTTTCCAATAATCTGAAGGAAGGGAATATCAACTGAAGACTCATGTATATAACCTCATCAGTAGCAAGACAAAAAGAGGGGGGGGGGGTGATTCCAGAGATGTGGTATAAATCATGCCCATCTCGCCGCAATCATAGCAAGTAAGCAAGATGAAATCTCAATTCAGTTTTCTTTTAAACAAAGACAGAGCTGGGGCACAAAGGAACACAGTTCTAGTGCAGAACAAACCCAGTAAGTAGCAGCCAATGCCACGCTACAAGTATGAAGTGTATCACATGGTCACAGATTTATCGCAGAATGCCATCTCTGTAATCCATTGCAAAGCACCCATTCTGTTAAGTAATGGCCATTTATTTTCTCCATGCTCAAGACTGTAATTTGTGATCAGTCTTAAAAAGGTAAACAATTATAATTCCAAAAATGATCATTATCTTCAACATTTGCTTGATTTCACTTCCAAGTTCAATAAAATTCACAAAAGATCTACTTCTTGGACTCAAAACTTTTAAGATTGTAGAATGTTGAAAGAAATCGGAGTTAGAAAGAGGTGGTTTAGTTCATGTGACATGTATGCTAGAGAGAGGTGGAGAAGGGAGAGAGATAATTTCTCCAATCATTACCTACCCATTTCTTGAGCCACATCATTATAAGCCATGTTCCTTAATAGTTCAGAGAGAGAGAGGTAAAGGAGTTGGTAACAACAGAGGTCATTTCTGCTACTCTTAATATTGTTAATGATTTTCTTAATCTTTGTAGTTCAATATTCTCGAGATCGGAAGATTCATAACAGACAAGAAATTCCTCTGACAAGTGATCTCCCAAGGGCCCAACTGCCCAACAAAAAAGCACCAGATCAATTCTTGAATGTGGACCACAGTAGTAAAGAAGCAACTGCTACTTGTGCAAATTCTATCCTAACTTGAACCCAAACTACACACAAGAAATCAATTTGAGTACATAGAGTTCAATTATTGAGGAAAACTTATCACTTGTTTACGCATGATTGTTTTAAGATTAAGAGTGCCTAGAGGAACAATTTCTTACCTATCACAATATACAATTAATGTAACTTAAAAGAAGTTCATTACAGTTAGAATGAAAGCACACCTTTTTCTGAGTAAGAATTTCCCCACTTGGAGTTCTCAGAAGCCATTCTCGGTCATGTAGCAAACCTACAATAAGAAGGTAAGCACAAGTGAACATAAAGGATTGCTCAAGGCGATGACAATTGCATATAATTTAAAGAATCAAATGTCAAAGTTAGCCTTTGACATGTTATCACCTCCAAAATAAACATCCCTAGAAATCAAAGATCTCGACAACATAAGGAAATATATACCTGTTTTGCTTAGAGGCCAACTATCTACACAAAATCCTGCACAAGATTTTATTGGATAAACAGTGATGGACTTCAGATACAAACCCCTGGATTTCTCCAGTTTCTCTGAATCTGCATCCAAAAAGATTTGAGATGATGATCACAATAACAGCAGTGTAGGAGAGAAATAATTTACTTGTGAAACTAGTGCATACTGCATAGTGATGATGAACAGCAACATATTGTAACTAAACTATATAATCCAATCATAACTGGTGTGAATCTCCCAGTTTTATGAAGAAATGAACAAGAGTTTTTCAAAAAAAATGACCATTCATACATTCATTTGGTCATACAAATTCATCACTGACTGAGACCATTGAGTGCACATTAATGACAACAATGCAACTGCTTGTCTAATTATGAACATTTCACAGAAACGGTAGCAAAGTTGCAAGGATCAACCTTGAATCAAGAAAATGTCGGACTCCTGTAGAAGGCAATTATATCTCACTGGAGTAGGCAACACCACAAAGGAACTTACTAGAAAATCGACTAGTTTCTGCACAAGACAACGACATGTGAGTATTGCAATAAGGAGCTCATGAAAAGTGAACGATATTTAATCAATCACAAGCCCAACATCTTTTTAAGGGAACATAAAAGAATCTTCTAATTTGAAAAATATATCCCTTTAAGTATAATGCAAAATAAGAGGGAAAAAAGAAAAAACTGAAGATGGGAGAAAAAGTGAGTAAAGTTATTTACTTATTTCAAAGAGAGAGGAATGCAAACACGTGAAAAGGCTCAAGAAAAATTACTGAAAGAGTAAGATGTGGTCAATCCATCATTAAATCAAACAACATTTGAAGCATATTTAAAACTGTTAAAGCTCAAAAGGGATAACTGAAAGTATTTTTATCCCCTACACTATATTAGGAATAAGAGATTAATTAATTTCCATTAAAGAGAATCGGATTGGAGAATTCCCATTACCTTCCGCCTCTGACACATTGGATCAATTCTAATCCCATTAACAAAGCTTCTACCCCTGATTACGTACCCCTTGACGAACTACCTTGCCTATTATACCTTATTTTCTACTCACCTAGTGGCTCTTTCAGAGACCATTAAAGACAAGCTGTCTATATAACTTAACTCTGCACTGATCAGTTGCAGTTTTAGTGAGCTCATGCTCTTCGGTTATTATAAATACACGACTTATCATTAAGAACTGATAACGTCTAGCCATATTGGGGCTAAGTTCTGGTTTTAGAGAAAGTTCTCATTCCACACATGTAATAAAACCTTTCTCTCATGTTAGATTAGGCTGAACGCAGCGACATCACAGCCACTGAGAAATTACTTATTCGTTGCAGTCACCTTTTTTATGAAGGAAATTCATTTTAGTCACCTTAATTGCTGTTAACTGGCATTTCCCCAATCCATCATCATTTTCACATATCGGAGACTTGTTAGTCAAAATGCAATTAGATATAAAACATTTTTTTTGTTGACTTGCAAGGCTGCATATTATTACCTTAGCTTCCTCAAAAGTTGACATGTAGCCAAAAGACACTCTAACAGCTCCTGTCGGCTTTCCATTTACAATGTCAAAATCATCCCAGCAGATACGACCGGCCTGAGTAGAAGACCAGGTGGATATTATAAATGGATCAAACGACATAATGGTCCACACATGAAAAGCACAATAAAGTAATACCTCAAAATTTGACAGAAGCTCTGTGTGAGAAAGGCCAAGGTACTTCGCACAGGCACCAGGATTACAAAAACATCCTGTCTAAAGGAGAAAAAATTACATCAGAGAGCAACCCTGCATAGAGTGCTCAGCTCAAAAAATTGAAAAAATTATGATTAGAAGAAAAAAGATATATCGCAAGCAAGATTTTTTTTACTTTTTTATTAAGTTTCTTTTTATCAACTGAATTGCTTCTCCCCACTCTCCTGACATACATCACAAAACTAATCAAAGTACTAAGTACTCATGTAAATTTGACACATGTAGATTGGCCAGTATTTATCTTCACAACTAACAAACCTAAAAGAAGGAACACAGAACATAGAACCTAACAAAAGAACAAGTGTTTCACGTATTATACCCGCAGATGAATTCCAGATAGAGAAGCCAATTTCTCCACCTCTCGATATCCATACCAAGAGCCATCTGGCCGTTTTAAGTTGAATGAAACTATCGATCCCTTCTTCTCAGATATCTACATAACAGCTTCAGAGTTATACACTAAAAACAGACACTAATTTACAGTCACAGTCACACAGAGGTAACAATGCACAGATGACTCAACATAACAGTTAAGTTAAGATTATGATAATCATCAGCCATGCCAACAAAATCCTCACCCAAACCATAGAATCATAGATCCACTTATCTAACAGCCACAAATTTTCATGTTGTAAAGGCTGAAGCTTCTCCAGCACCCCCCCCCCCCCCCCACCCCCAACACACACACACTAAGAAAGAATAACAAAGTTTTTTTTGGTTTTAAAAAGTATCTTTTCACTTCACTATTAATGCTCCAGCCTCAATCAAAATATCAAATAAGTTATCCTTGTAAATAAAATGCTGAAATTCTGAAAATAATTTATTTCTCTCTCTCTTTTTTTTTGGGCATATCTAACAAGTAACAACAGTCTACCTGTCCATCACTGTAGGCCAGGGCTTTCTTTTGAATCTCTAATGATTTTACAGGCTTGTTGTACTGGTCATCTATATACTATGTTCATAGAATAGATAAGACCAAGGTACACTACATTGCATGGTTGTATGACTTGTATCAATTACGGAGTATTTAATTTTCATAATAATAAAACAAATTGCGGTCAATCTGGGCTCATAGCTTCCATTATTGACAATTCATCCGGCTCATTAAAGAAACTCTAGCCTCTTCAGGGCAGCGTATGCTGATTGTGAATATAACAAGTGGAAGACAAGCATCAAATGCATGTCACATCACCAATATGTTTGCAGAATCACATGTATCTATGTTGTAACTTATGCTTTGATTGCATCTTGCAGAAAAAAGTCTACTTAAGAAGTCAAACTTGCAAACATTTCAGATAATGCAATAAGGGGCAGAAAAGGTAGGATAGAGGAGTAACTTCTTTTTTTTTTTTTCCTCCAAACCAATGTGAGAGAATTTCTTTATTAGTTAATATATAAGACTTGTTCATGAAATTCCTCAAATGTGTAACACAAGATCTAAAACTCCAGATAAATAATTTAAAATTAGCTTATACTGCTACACACTAACCATGCTGTTATCTCCATAAATTATGCACGCATCTGCTCCACTATCATGCTTCAAGCTCAAGAGTACTCTCCTCAAATACGTTGCAAGAGAAGAAGTGTGCCTTCAAACAATACAGTCAGTATGTCACTATCTTATCAGAAATACATTATACAAAGTACATTATTAATTGCACATCTCAAAACAAAAGTTCAAAATACAGCACTCTCACCAGCTATTAAACAACAGTACATAAGTTCCAAAAAGGCACCAATAACATATGTCTTGATGAAAGCTAGGAAAAAGTATCCGATCACATTAAAAAGTATGTGGGCATATTAATTGGATTTTACTAAAAGCAAAGAATATCCATTAAACAATTTAAAGAGTAGACAAAGGAATAAATAATTAAATAAAAGGAGGGAGAGAGAGAGAGAGAGAGAGAGAGAGAGGTGCAGACTGCATATAAACACTTGATTTTGCCCTTCTTTACTGTTTAGAGACGTGTAGGTCAACTTGCTGACACTTTTTGGCACTCAGATACTGTTTGGGGTTCCAAAGAATTTGTTTGATTCCCATAACTTCTTTGGACAGAAGGGGATCAGGGGGCATAAGTAATTAAGTATCAACAAGAGAAAATTTCACAGGAATAGTTTCAACACGTGACAAAATTAATCTCTTGAAAGATCATTTTGGCTATTCCTGGCTTTGCAACTGAGTAGTGTTCAAAATGAAATCATATCCCCAAATAATACACAATTTTTTCTAAGTTTATACGAAGTTTTTTTTAAAAAAGAAAAAAAAAACATCAACAACTACAAATTGCAACAATCTCAAGAAACTTCCTTAATAGTTAATACTTCATCCGTTCCATAAATATTGCAACAATTACCATTTTAGGAAGTTTCACAAATATTGCAACATTTTCTTATTTGCACATGTTTTTTCTCTCTCTCTTTCCTCATCACATGGTCTCTATCCTTATTCCTATCTCTCTCCTCTTCTTAAAATCCATGTCCCATCCCCATGTTGCAAAATTTAGGGAATGGAGGAAGTATATTTTATACCAGCATGATAGGGATAAGTCATTCTTTTTTGAAATTGCTAACCACCTATTGTAGGTGGGTAGGAAGTAGATTTTATACACTAACAAAAAAAACATCCTTAAACAATACCTAGTTAACAACATATTAATCACACATAACTAGAGGTCTAGATTCTGTAAAAAAAAAAAAAAAAAAAAAAAAAAAAAAAAAAAAAAAAAAAATCTTTCTGGAATGAAAATAATCCATACCGAGAGATTGAAGAAATAGTATGGGTGTTTAACATTCTGAAGCCATGACGAATGGAAGCAATGCTTATAAAAGATGCAGTTCCGTCCTCAAAGGATTCCTCAATTCCATCTCTGTGCTTGACAAAGTCCACATCAGCAATTGATGCCGCTACAGTTCCTGCAATGATAATATGATTTTAACAATATGGAGTATATGTTAATAAAGTTCTATACAGAAAATATATATACAGCTCCTGAAATAAGTTTTTCAGTCTCTGGTCACCAAGAGTAAGACTGCATACATCTTGACCTTTCTAGACTCATATCTGGCTTTTAATAGGGCACTCTTTCCCTAAAACTGTTATAGATTTAGCATTCCTCCAATGAGGACTAACAAGTCACCCCCACAGCCATGGTGCCAGGTGGGTGATAAATAAAGCCAGGTAGGATGATCAGATGATGAATTGCTGACAACCAAAAAGTCAGCCATACAGGAAAATTCATACAAAAATTTAAACAACATACCCCCACTAAAGTAAGTCTTCTTCAGCAACTTTGCAGCTTCTGAAATCCAGAAACAAAAATGACTTAGACATACATTTACTTTGATACCATAGTATTTATGCACTGTTTATACTGCAGAATATGGACAATTCTTTGAATAACTGCAGATAATAGATAAAGCCATACAAAACTGTAAAGTGTAATCACAATTACGTCCCTATATGTATAGCAGTATAGGTTTGTATGAGTGTGCAATCACATCTCCAATTCTAAATAAAAATTTCATACTCTGACTAAGGGATATTCCAATTATAGCTCCTACATATTTCTTTACTACCAAATATCACACACTGCTTATGCACTATACCCTTCAACATGGATAATATATACTCTCTGCTTTGCTAACTCGATTACTGTAGCTACGCAAGCCAAGAAAAGTAAAAATGGGGACCATAGATGTGGGCACTTTTGCATTAAAGAGGAGAGAAATAGAGATTAGAGAGTAAGAGATTTATTAAATAAAATTGGGGCCCACAAAGTGGGGTTGTGGATGATAAAAAAAAATGAATACAAAGTTGTCATAATAGGAATAAATTAAAAGTGAGTAGAACTTACAAAAAACAAATGAAAACGGAAAGTGAGTAAGACTTAGGAAAACGGAGGTAGTAATAGTTTGGACAAAAATCACAGCATATAATAAATATAAGCAAAGTGAATCGATTTCACAATAAGGCTATTCAACTGTGAGCTTACCCAATTATGATCAAGGGGAGAAAGAAATTTGGATTGAATGATACTATTGTGACACAATAACTATCTAACAAAGAAAAGTTCTAAACACATTAATTTTTACAATTGTTCGCAGACTTTGTAACTTGTAACTGTCACACAACTCAGTAAATGAAAGGGTCAATCAATTCATTCGTTGTCCAGAGCCCCAACGATAATTAAGTCAAGAAACTATGATGCACTCCATCCCAGAGAGATGACAAATAACAAAACTCGGCCATAAGGAATAGTTTTTTTTCTTCTTAAAGTTCAGTCAAAACTGCATTGGATCTATACATATAAATATGCAAAGGGAAAAAAAACATAAATGATTCCTTCTTATTCTTTTTTCGCTCCCAAAGCATATGGAACTTTTGGGATAAAATACTGCATAGAAACCCAGTTATCAAAAGATATCATACATCTTTATGTCTCAGACTAAAAGTTTCAAATTGTATTTCCATCATAATTACACAAAATAAAAGCAAAACAATGAACTATCTTACAAACCCTTCTGTCATTTACAGAAGGCCCAGAAGTCCAGAACTTTCTCTCACATTATCATCCCCTTTGTGTTCATTCTCTTCTCACTTCAATCCATCAACTGAGAAAATTTAATGGTAAAAACTCTCAATTCAATACCTCTACACAATCACTTACCATTTCGGACAATGAGAGCACCAAGCCCAGTCGGATAGCCAAATATCTGTTGACAAAAGAAAAAATGTGAAATGAATCAGCAGTCATCTACATACAACACTAGGAGAAATATGATGGCTACCTTATAAAATGATAGAACAACAAAATCAGCTGGATATATCGATAAATCAGGTGGTTCTGTTGCACATCCTTTGGCAGCATCTATCAAGACAAGCCAGCGACCCCTTTCCAAAAGAATATCCAAACCAACAAATCAAAATATTCTACATGAAAACTATGAGATCCAAAATAATAGCACTTGGGGGAAGGGGGTGTGAAGGAGGAGGACTACTATACTTGGATGTCATGGAAGTATGGAACCAAACAAAGCAATTTTTTTAGGATCCAACAAAGTTTCACATTCTGCAGAACCCATATATGCAAAAATACAGCACAAATCATTGGAAAAGATTCAAAAGAGTTGGCTGGCTGAAGTGTGGAAGATAGTCTCGTTGGAAACTTGGTGGTACACTTGAAATGAAAGAAACCAACAACAGGTCTTTGTAGGTATAGCCTCCCTCCTAATTAAGGATTTAATTTCCTTTTAATATAGGTTTATGAATAGCTAGAATAAAGTATTAGGTACTGAGAGATACTTGATGTTCCTTGATGCTGTGGAGTACTTGCTTCATGGTAGTTTGACATCATGAGCTTTTTTTGTACCTTTTTGTACATAGGTGACGTCCCCTAGTAGTCTTTTACATATAACTCAAAACTACTTATTAAAAAGTATACAAATTCCATCCTAAATCCAAGCTGTGACATTTTTCATGAAGAAGTTTCAAAATCTACAATTCCCCTACAATAGTACAATCATATAGCCCAAAATTGGATTGGCATGTTGACCTTCAGTGGATCCTACACCACTTCTTCTTACTAAATCTCATGTTACTAATCAGCATACGCACCAAATGTTAAAGCATGATGAAATCCTCTGGACACTCTAATCTCAAAGTATCTACTCCAAGGATGCCCAACCACCTCATAATGCAAGAACTCTAATTGATTATATCACAACTCCATAGACACAGTCCAACATCAAATAAATGCACTTGCTAAAGGACTGAATTTGAAGATTCTTATCAGTGTTAAGACTTATGCCTGCTTGGCCAAACATGCTATTCGCAATAGCTTTCCTTCTTCAAGCCTTAGTTTCCCAAGAAGGCTACAGAAAACCCAAAAGTCCCAATTATAGAGGATGCCATAAGTTGTAAATAACATAAGATCATTTTACATGAGAAACTCCCATTATAAATTTCCTTAGACTTCCATACTCTGAGATAGCAGGAGTGCTTGCAAGTTGCAATTGCATCCAAACTGTAACACTAGAGTGTACATAACTGCAGTAAATCACTCAGCGTCGTAAATAAATAAGATGAAAGAGTAAACTGCCACAATAATCCCATTAAGTAGATGTTTTAAGACACCAAATTCCCAGAGCCAAGCCTCTCTTTAGATGTGTAGGCTAAGTCCCACCCAGCAAGAGGGCCCCTTTTCTCCTCCCAACCCCAGAAGCACCCCATAAGTTTTGTCAAATATCCTTGGAGAAACCTTGGAGCTCTGAAAAGGTAGAGGTAATATAAAGAAAGATCCAAAACAAATAATAGTAGACAAAGGTGATCTGACCACCAGAGAGAAATTAGCCCCCTAACAATGGTTCCACCCATCAAATTTCAACCACTTGGTCCAAAAAAGATGTGCTCCTAGGATTACCCCTAATCCATCAAATTTCAACCACTTGGTCCAAAAAAGATGTGCTCCTAGGATTACCCCTAATCAAAGTCAAGAAAGACTTTAAAAAACGTGAGCAACAAGAAAAGAAAACTTGTCTAGAGCATGGTAGCTCAACCAAGCTACAGGGATTTGGCTTCTACGTTAGTTCATTCTAAGTCAAACTTTTCTATTGCTCAGACTATAGCAGCAAAACAGACAGCCTTTTTCGTATTTCAGGCTTCTGTGCATCCTCAAAGTGATCCTTTATGATATAGAGTTGTTTATAAGAGCACAAACAGGATTAATTAGCATGGAAGATATAAAAATTAGTAAGACAATTCTATAATCCACAATTCCACACACCATTTAATCAGAGTAACTGATTTAGTATGGTAAAAACCATGCAATATGATAAAAAGTTGCTATACTTGATCAGCATTGTATCTTTTAAAGTGTTCTCTGACTGCTCCTTCAAAGCTCTAATTAAGTCAAGGTTGAACCTCATGCCAGAGAAATTGCATTCTGATGGAAATGCAAACAAATGATGTGCAGTGCCTGCATAATATGCAGCCAAAAGAAAAATGTCAAAGCCAGCCTAAAAATTCAGAAACTTGTCAAAAGAAACCACTACTTATGGCAAGAAGAAAGACCCACTAATTAGATGCAATATGTAGGGTTTAAGCCCACATCCAAAACAACGCAAGGATGAACAGTAAAATGCAGAGGAACTAGCGCATGGGTGTGCCTATAAAGCAGGGTAGAAACAACTTAAGATAGAGTTTCAAATACTTGGACAAGACCTTGAGGCAGAGCCATACGTTAGGCAGTAAGGACTTAGGCATATGACTTTGTGTGAAGTTCAGTTTTCTAAGCAATTTAGATTAAGAATTCCAGCAAATTTATACTTGTATAATTTTTGTGTGACGTGATCTCCTTTGTTAAATTTTTCTACTTTTTTTGGCCTTTGCATAGCATGTAGAAGAGGTCTCATAGAACTAAAAACTCTCATTTCACTGCTAAAAAATCTGGTTTAAAGCAACATTGGAATTATACAAAAACAAGCTCTATGTAGATGGAGACTATTTTTTGTAATATAAATCAGTGCAGCAAATGATACTTTCTTATGTTTTATCAAATCCAAAGAATCACCAATTCACAATCATGAGAGGAGAGAAGGAACATTACATCACTTCAACAGAGTAATAGTGCATTGGGTTGCAGATTTTTGGTTTAACGTTGCCTAATTCCTAAGGATTAAATTTTTTCAATACTTTGGAGATTTTGTATCGGGTGACAAGTGACACTAAGGGCATCTTTCATGATACTCCTATGTCTCTCATGGTATAGGATTGAGGTCAAGTGCTTTCTCTATAGGTACTTCTACCGTCATTTCCTTTTTTCTCTATTCTCTAATATAATTTCACCAACAATGAACGGGCTGTAGACAGTGTCAAGGTTAATTTTTCTACATTACTCTTTCCTAACTCTAAAGAGGGGCATTGTATCCTGCCAATATCCAATTGTATCCTGCCAATATCCAATTATCATTTATTTTAAGGAGCAATCGGCCCATTCAATCTCTTGCCATATAATTTTGTCCACAGATTACAACTTTCAAGCACCTACACAGGTTGGGAGTGCTTTTTGAAGCATAAATGATATCATCATTGATATCACTACTTTCACTAGTAAACATGTCCTAACCTGATATATTTCCATGAAGACAACCTAGACTCATCCATTGATCATCATCTAATACTACGGAGTATTTTACAAACATGCAATTTATTCAATGTAGTCTACAGAGTGCCTGCATTTATAAGCATATACTGTAATCTTTAATTCTTTACAATGCCGGTAGCTTACCTATAGCAATGACATCCAAACCAAATCAAACTTAAAAATTGTAAATTTGGATTCCTAAAGTTTCACAAAGCATAAAAATACCTGGAGAGTCTTCTTTAATGCATCTATTGGCATTCCTCCTCTGTATGTCATGTTGTGCCACTTTAAATAAAGATTTCTGGTCAGTGGAAGATGTGTCCTGATCCACAAATTCCTCCACATCTACTGCAACAGCTATAGCTCCTTGCCTCAGAGCGTATCTATTGATTTTAACCCCAGATGTCAGCAAGAATAGATTGAAGGGATACAAACAGCCAGTGGCAAAAACAATAACCAAAGGTGTCAAGCATAGACCAAGCCATGTAATTTGATCATGTAGATACAACAAAGACAAATATGTCATATTAACTGCTTGCAATTAACAAACATAGTCAAATATGTAGCAGCAGATAAAGGTTAAAAAGTTTTTCTAGTACCCTTACTGGCAACAAACAGAAAATTTTGAAAAGAAAACCTTGAAAATTTTTTGACACATATTTCTTTCCAAAGAACCTTCTGATAAACACATACTATGACCTTTAGGGTTTTGAATTTTGATTAGAAAACGGTAAGTCAAGTTAGTCAACCAAATAAAATATGTGAAAGTAAGTTTTAAATGATTGAATAAGTGATCTACAGCTTAAAGACTTCATTATAAGCATCCATAGTTCCATACAGTTACAAAAAAGTCATTTCATCTTCCCAAATACATAGAGTAGGCAGTTCACCAGAACTAGAACCATGGAAATTATATGAACATTCTTTTAATAATAAATGCAATGATGACAATCCAAAATTATAACTTTCTCCATACACCATAAACCCCTGTGAAGGAAGACCAGAGAGATTTATAAAAGGCAGTTGTACTAGTTAAGGTTCCACTAGACAAAAAGGCTGATTACACCCTATCTTATATCCACTCAACATAAAGATATTAATGATAGTAGGAACCACATGTTACATATGGCACTACTGAAAAGAACTCCAATCTAGCATTTGAATCACATTGCATGTACAAATAAACTAAAAAAATAGCACAGATTCCTTTGATAATTTAGGCTGGTAGAGGATAGTGCATACTCTCTTATCCCAATGACGCTATTATGATTCTCCATTGTGTACATGAAGTGGCTTTGATTGCTCCAAGGAAAGGCCTCTCCAACCATCTTTAAAGCAGCTGTCGCTCCAGAAGTGAAAATGCACTTGTATTCTTTTGCAGATGCATTACAATAATCTAAGACCTACCAAGCAATACATCATGATCAATTGGATGATAAAAAGGCATAGGATATTTATCACTCAATGACATCTAAGGTTACTAGCTCAAAGTCCCTAAAACTACACCAATTTTGAAGAGGAAGTTGATAAATTAAGGATAAAAAATTAAAAATAAAATAAAATAAAATAAAATAAAAAAACTATATATATGGCTGGCCTAAATCTTGAGTTCAGTTTTAAAGTTGTAGATTGATGAGTCAATCTTACCTGCTGACGACATTCTCTGATGATTTCAGAAGTAGCCAAGCTGGAGTCACTTTGGCTGTCTTTATTCAACCAATATTAAGAAAAACATTTATGGTATTTCAACTCAAAAGCAAGTAGAGTTGCAGCTGATTGATCCTATCTTTCACGTTTGACCACAACAACATATCACAAAGAGAACACAAAGACGATTTACAAATACAAGAAAGAGCCTGAATTTAAGGCCCATTTAGAAGATATATATTATGAAACGTCAAAACAAACAAAATAGGTCTTCTTGAAATACCGGGCAACTTTAGCTAACAGCAGAAAGCCAGCAGCCTAAATTGAACTCAAATGCTAAAGTAGGATGCAGAATATCGTATCTTTGAGCGAAGGTCTCATTATTTAAAGATGTCAATCATGTCATATCAACTAATCATGCTTCATATGCTGTCTTGTTTAGCAATTATTCCTTTTGTATTAACAAAGCTAGGAGTGGCCTATCAAAATGAAAAATTGAAAAGTGTTACATTGACAAAGGAAAAAAAAAACATATATATACAACACTGATCGTACGAGGAAATACAAAGTTTGTTCCTTGCCATATATTTGCAAAGAAAAAGGAGTGAATTGTACCCTTTTCCCCCCATTGATTTAGTGCCAAAGTTTACAATGTTGATTTCTACTATAATTTCATCAAAGGGCATAGTTTCAGAACCACAGGACCTTCTGAACTTTTGAGCTGTTAATCATCGACATAAATGTAAGAAGCAAACAACATCACCACCAACAATGTACAAACAAACACGAAAATATCAATAAGTAAACATAATTAAAAGTCAGCACAAGCATCGGATACGAGGATTTCCATAAACATTTGAAGTAAGGTCCTTGAAAATTGCTTCCATTTGAAGCTCAGAATACAATGTAGCCCCAGCATGATCCAAATACACAGTATCAGTATCTACAAAAACCACAGTGACAACAATAACACATCTTAGTCAATAATTAAAGTTCACTTCCTAATAAAAAATAATCAATAAAACTATATTTTTAGAAAAATGAAACCACCACCTAATCTCTTGAATTCAGTAGCCCGAATTTCGTCAATAGTTTTGGGACCATCTGGGTACCCGTAATCCTTGCCAAATTCACTCAAGAATTGCTCTTTGTCCATTTCCATCACTTCACAACTACAAAAACTCATCAAAATCTGATTTTATTTGCAATCCCGGGTCGATCGGTATCATTAATGTTTAATTATTGCTCAAAGTTTCGACTTTTCGACTCATATAGTTTTTGCATATATCATTTTCCATAATTGAAGTGCAAAGAATATACTATAAACTAAAAGAAACATCTTTCGAGCATGAAATGAATTGAAACTTAAATCCTATTGAGACGAACTTCAAATTGCATGAATCAAGAATTAAATGGATATAAAACATTAAAACATAATCTTACAAGGTATATAAATATAAAAATAAAAAAATAAAAAATAAAAAATTGAAATTGAAATCAAAATTTGCTACAAATAGGTGAAACTCACCGGAAAGTGCAAAAGAGGATTGAGATAGTGAAGAAGAGGCTGGTGAATTAGCGTAATTTGATTGAAAATTGCAAGTAATGAAGAAGATTTATGTGGTGGAGAAGATGAGGAAAGGGCGTTTGAGGCGGTGTCGCCGATGAATTTCGCGGTGGGGGTTTGAAGTAGAACTGAATTGCGTGGGAGATCACAAATTTGCTTCCTACGTTTTAAATAATGGGCCATGGGATATGTAGGAAATGTGTCCTCGACTCTCGTGCAATTACTAATATAATATGGATCGTATTATACAGATAATAAATTCGTTTAGTTGGGTCGTCTTTACGTCTTGCTAGAGACCAATATTGATCATTGGGTTAAACCAATGCCAACTAAATGGATCCTATGAGGTCACACGTTACAGTGTTAGGTCGAACATGAATACCGAGTCCAAAAGTTGGGCTTAGTGAATGACTGGCCATAAGGAGTAAGATAGGAATAAGTCTTGCCCTAATTAGATAATATGATTATATATAATAAAGGGCTTTGGGAAAAATAGAACAGACGTTCATCTCTCACTAAGAAACAACGTAATATTTTTCCCTTCCTCTCTCTCTACAACCGGTTGGAAACTCTCCATAGAAGAGGAGATTAATCTCTCCCGTCCAACTAGCATTGGTGGAGGTTCGATCTACACTTGTGGACCAATATTAGAGGAGCAACAACTGGGGCTCTAATCTCCGCAAGAAGGTAGAAGAAAGCTTGAGAATTCACGCATCAAAGGTTAATTCTAAACTATTATGTGATCCTTTATTTGTATATGCATGAGATCCTGTTTAGGTGCGTATGAATGAGATTCATGAAATTCCGCTTAGAGTACCTAAAACCCTACAGTGGTATCAGTTGGCCCCTTGCATATAATTTATTGGTCACAATAATATGATTATTTTGATGTATTCTATGTTAATTTAAATTTGATTAAGGGGAGGAATTGAATTATGGATCGAATAACCCAATTAAAATATGATTTTAATTGATTGGAATTGATTAAATTGTGAATTTAATTGCTCAAATAGCCTCTAACCATTTTTTTTTTTAAAAGAACCCTAAAGCCCCAAAATTTCGAATTTGATGGTTATGAACCCTAATTTTCGATTTTAATTGTTAAATTCATATAATATAATCTATTTTTCATATTTAAAATTGTTTAGATATGATTAATTAATTTATGTAAAATTGGTTTTATATGAATTGGGAATTATTTTATGAAAAGCCCTAAATTAATTAAAATGGAGATTTTGATTAATTTTTTCTGAAATTATGCATAAAGGATTTTATGTTTAATTTAATTAGATCACCAAATTAATTTTGCAAGAGTTGTGGAATTAATTTAACTCAAAAAAAAAAAAAAAGGGGGGGAGGAATTAAGAAGCTGAGTGGGAGCAGCCACGGCTGGGTGGCAGAACCGCCCGCCGGTGGTCCACCGTGGCTGCTCCGGTGGTCGTTAGGGGCGCAAGGGAGCAGGGCGGCGTTTTCAGGGGAGGGCAGTGGCGGAAGTGGCTGAAACGTGCAACTGTTGCACAGTTCCAACCACTGCACTACCTGCTGGTTGGTGTGCTGGGCTGCTGCCTGGTGCGCCAGCCAGCGCTGCTGTGGCTGGGCACCTGCCTGGCTGCGGCAGCAGGCTGCTGCGGCGGCGGTGCCGTGGCTGGGCAGCCTGCACAGTCACGGCAGTCCCCTGTTTCCATTTTTAAAAAAAATTGATAAAAATAAAGTATTTTAATTAATTTTAAATTATGGATTTAAATTTAATTATGGATAAATGTTTGAAAATCTGTTTTCAAGGAGATAAATGAACAGTTTCAATTGTGGTTATTTGACTTGGTTTATGTGATTATCCATAATTTGATTTTTTAATCAAATTAAAATTAGATGGTTAACTAATGATTAGGATGGAATTTTAAATTGGTTAAGATAATCCTAGAATATAAATGTGATTTATTTTCTTAGATTATATATTTATTTGATTTCATCTCATTCCTAATTTAAATATATGATATTTTAATTATGGGAATGAATAATATGGAGATATTATCTAATCATGTCCTAAAATATGTGATATTTTGGAATATATGTTGCCTTAATTAAGAATATCTGATATTTTAGTTTAGGCAAAGTATGCTATGTGATTTATTATGTGGCAATTGTATGTTATATATGATATATTATTATTGCTATAAATGACTAGTATGGCCCAAAGTATAAATTAGAAAATACGATCTGCGTATCGTTGTGTATTTTTGTAATTTAAATACGATCTGCGTATCGTTAAGTATTTTTGCAATTTATTTTAATTATGAATTAGTTTAATTATTTAAATACTTGATTAATCCAAAGAAGAGCCCAAGATGAGAAGGCCCATGATGAAGATGGATGGAGATCCATGAAGAGTTCAAGGAGATGCCTAATCAAGCTTAGTTCTTAGGATTAGGGGCCATACTAGCTCATATTTAATTTTATTCATTTTATTATTATTCTTAAAATGTTTAAAAGGTTATTGAATGTTGTTATCAAATGCGCTAGAGTTCACTAATTTATAACAACATAATAAACTTAAGTCCCACAAATATTGAGGTTCGCTTTTCCAAATATAAAGTACTTATTAAACACTTGATTAATAGTAATGGGTCATGCCTCCGCAGGGCATTATTATTAATCTTGGGAGGTAAGGTGAAATTGCGAATTTTACACACTTAATTTGGTCACCCTCAACAAAATCATCAAAAGCGTTTTGGATTTTGAAGCAAGGGGATAGTTGAACATATGATGTTATCTATCCAACCCAGAATTACAAGAAGTTGTAATTAGTAAAGGAGTTTACTTACCTTGAAAATGTAACCTTAAGGAAGGGCCTCCGTCCGCTTAATGCTACATAGGGATAGGATCTTGGAATCACATTATTCATAAAGGGACACAAAATGAATATAGTGTAAAGTAGCTAAAATGATTTCAAAGGATGTTTGAATCATAAACTACTTTGATAAACATAGTTGAACTTTGTATTTATTTGCAAATATTATGTCTTTATTGATTAATTTTCGTGTTATGTATATCTCCTCGATTGAAAGAAATATTGAGAAACGTTCTCAAAACTAAAAGAGTATCCGTAAACCATTATCCATGCTTTGCTAAAAGGGTTTTAAAAGCTAAAAGGAGTGTTAAAAACCTATTTAATAATGTCACATGTCTAATGATAGCTTCCAAGAACTCAAAAGGTTTGAATAATTGAATGGCTCCACCATTGACTCATTTTGAAAACGTTTCAAGTGATTGGACTCGATGGAGAGGTACAAGACCTCTAAAGACAACATGAGTGCGACTCACATGAAGAACCCAATATTTTTTCCTTGATCAATATGATTGAATTGAACATGGTGAATGACTTGGATTTTCATACTGTCAAATGTTGACTAATTTAAGTGACATCATTCATCACTTATTGCATGCGGTGTTAAATACAAGATTAAACTCCAACATGAATTGTGTTGAATGGTTTTGGCAAATTATGTAAGATGCTTAAAGTAGTTGAGCATAGTATCATTTTGAGCTTGAAAGAAATGTTCTAAATAGTTCAAATGAGAAAGGGTTAAGAAGGATGGGGACTACAATAAAAGCCAAAGGATAAAGAAAAGACAAATAAGTTCTCAATTCTTAATCACAAGGCTACTGAATTGTCAAGTGCTATTATGAATAACAAATGTTTAAATTGAGGACTGACTCCAAGAGATTGAAAACTACCCCATAAAGTACAGTTGGAAGGTAAAGAATGGAAATGTTCCACATCAAGTAATTATAGAAATTGATTTAGCAAAAATCTACTTATTTGACATGTGATGTCAGGATTAACTGTCTTGTTGAAGAATGAGGTTGAGTTAAAGAGTTGAAACTCGGATAAGGGAAAAGTAAATCTACAATGTGAGAAACAAATGTTGTTTTACATGTATGACTTTACATTTCACTTAACTATATATAATTTAGCATCGACATAAATAATCGTTATTATATTCTTGCTATAATCAAAACATCATTCCATTGCAGTTACCACTGAATGTCAAAGATTCAAAGCATCGAACAAATGTTATTTTGTGCTTAGTTGAATCAAGGGATGTTTTGAAATGGTAAATAGGTTAAAGAGTTCTATATGTTATATATAGATGAACCAATTCTATGTATGGATCACTTCTAGAAATGTCAAATTGATCAAAATACGAATAGAATTGCATACGGAAGCTCCGAAGGGATGGACTTCTAACATCATAAGATTATGAATCCATTGATGCATGCAAATCTTATTGTAGTTTGATGATTGAAAAGTTTATCTTTTGGAGAAAAGGTGACGTGAACCCATGGTTGAATACATAACGATGTAATTAAGAAACCTAAGGTTCCCAGGCTAGAGATGAACATGGACACTTCTTTTGAATATGATCACACATGCTTACATGAAGCATGAATCTGAAAATTTTGAAGGAGTTCAATAAGGTTCAAAAGAAGAATAAAATAAGACTTGGCAAAATTGCGATATGATCGTAACAGTTTACTTTTGAGTCAAATTGTTAACTTGGCAAGAATTCAAAAGCATTTACGATGTGATCGTAGTGATGAGCTTTTGAGCCAAAACTTGATGATCATCCCAAGGATTGTAAAATTAGTTTACAACCTACTCCACTAAGAGAAAATGTTTTTCAAATGGAGGAATTAAACTATATAAGATATAGCATAATTCATGATGAATTGTACCTATCTTCCAAACAATAGTTCTAAGGATGCACTTTTAAAATGAGCTTTTTACACTAATTAAAACTACGTCAAATTACAATGTAGATAAAACATCATATAAGATATGGATAAGAGAAGTTCTTCTCTCGTTTTTCTACAAATTCAAGAATAAGAAACTTGTATTAAACTGTTTAATGCAATGTTGAATTCTAAAGCTAAAGGGTACTACAACCACAAAATGTTTTGAGGACAAATTGTTTGTTGCTCTAAATTGGTGCCTTTTTGAAAAAAGGTGTCATTTCTAAAAGGCAAGTGGGAGTAATTCTCGAAAAGGTCGAGAAGAGCAACATACCCTATGCTAATTGGCCCTTTTTCATAAGGCAAGTGAGAGTATAAGTCTCGAAGGTGTTCGAGATAAGGCAAGTGGGAGTATAAGTCTCAAAGGTGTTCGAGAGAACTAAAAAATAAGCATGATTCACACCATGTTAATGACAACAACACGTGGTCTCATTAATGTAATGGGATACGTAACCATGTGTCAAGGGCCACATTCCATGTATACCCTTCTTATGTTGTTCTTCATTGAAAATAATTTTTCACTTGTCGCGCATAAACCCACAGAGTCTTGTAAATCTAAGCCAGAGAAATAAGTTTGATGGTTAAGAAATTCTAAAATATTGATTTTTGAATGTAAGATTTGACGAGTCACAAAATAGCTTAGTACAATGAAAATATGAAATGGTTTCCATGTCTGAAAAATTGAGTGTGAGACACTTGGCTGATTTGCATGAATTGGGAGAGAACCATTGAATGCAAAGAGTAGAAAAGGAAGGAAAAATGTTTTCCAAGCATTGATTAGTCACTAAAGGATTTAACGAATTCATAGTATTGACTATGGTGAAATCTTTCATTGCTAATATTGCTTATATCTATTCAGACTCTTCTAGTGATTTCAACTCTATGTGATATAGTTGATGGAGTTCAAAACACTTTCCTGAAATTGTTCATGAAAGGGAATGAGTATGTGATACACACATTAACGTTTTGAAGAACCATGAAGTCCTAGAAATGCATGTAAGTTTCATAAGTCCATTAGTGGATTGAAATAAGCATCATGGAGCAAAATCTTTGATTTACTAAGTTAATCAAATTGGTTGATAGTCTTATAAATGAAGAAGCTTGTACATACAAGAAGTTTAGTGGGAGCTATGTAGTCTTCTTGGTTTTGTATGTGGATGACATACTTCTTACAAGTTACGATGTTTCCATACTTGAATAGGTCAAGTAATGGCTAATGAATTGTTATTGTATGAAAGACCTTAGCTTGAAGGTTTAAATGAGTACATCTTGGGAATAAAGATTTATTGAGATTGGTCTTGGAAGAGGATTGAACTTGATTGAGAAACTTATATAGATGAGGTTCTCTCTACGTTCAAGCATGAAAACTCCAAAGGAGGTTTCACTCCCATGTGGCATAACACATTGCTTATCAAGACTCAGTGCAAAGCAAAGACTGATGAGATTTAGCGAATGAGTGATATTCCTTATGCAATTACAAAGGATTCGTCATAAAGGCTACGCATTATACTCATTAGATGCATGTATGCAATTTTCAATCGAATTCTGATATGTGATATTGGAAATTATAGAATTAAGAGTTTCCTGAAGTACTTGGAGAAGAACAAAAGGCAACGTCTAAGTATATGGAGATAAACTATCATAAAAGAAAAGGTCGCAAAGTTCATATGGATGAGAATGTCTCAAAATATGTTAACTAAACTATTTCAGAAGCCTAAATATGAAAGTCATATTAGGTTCAATAGAAATTGAACATATTAGATAGTTTTGATTGTGTATTGGACACAGTTGCAAAACTATCAATTGTGTTCTCCCTATGTTTATCAATGTGAAACAAAGTTTCATACTTATTTAATCATGGTTTAGTATTAAATAAAATGTCCAATATATTTTATGAATTTCAATGGGTTTGTCAAATGCGTGATTTGATGAATGAAACCCCATAAGTAAACTGAATTCAAGGAATATTTAAGTTCCTAATCCAAGTCGTTAAACTAGACATAAACGACTTATTAAAAAGGATTAGCATATAAGATTGATTGATAGCGCAGTTTCATGGGCTATGGGAACATAGAGATGTCCAGTCAATTATATGGATTTGTATGGTTGATACAGATCGAACTGACCTACTTAGAAGTTTTGAAAAACTTCGCAATTATGTTAGTGGATTCCTAAGACATGAGTGGAGCACTACTTAGCTCAATGATTAGTGTAACTTTGATGTTATCAAACGCCATGCCGTAATAGGGGGCTATAAAGGCAACATTCGGGTTATACTAAAAGTTGAGTGAGAGTTTTGGTTGCCACAAGATTGAATAGGTCCTCCTATGTTAGATAGGATGGGTGTCTTGGCCTCTTGAAAAGTATGGATTGGAAATGCATGTCCGTGCTCAAATGGATTACTAGATAATCATTTGTTTAGCAATTGAACTCGAATTTCAAGAAATAATTTGAACGCTAGTATGGATGACATAGAGATGTAATCATACTATCAAATTGGACACTAAGAGACTTAAGGAATTTGAAGATTGCACGCTTGTCTCAGACAAGTGGGAGATTGTAGGAAATGTGTCCTCGACTCTCGTGCAATTACTAATATAATATGGATCGTATTATAGAGATAATAAATTCGTTTAGTTGGGTCGTCTTTACGTCTTGCTAGAGACCAATATTGATCATTGAGTTAAACCAATGCCAACTAAATGGATCCTATGAGGTCACACGTTACAGTGTTAGGTCGAACATGAATACCGAGTCCAAAAGTTGGGCTTAGTGAATGACTGGCCATAAGGAGTAAGATAGGAATAAGTCTTGCCCTAATTAGATAATATGATTATATATAATAAAGGGCTTTGGGAAAAATAGAACAGACGTTCATCTCTCACTAAGAAACAACGTAATATTTTTCCCTTCCTCTCTCTCTACAACCGGTTGGAAACTCTCCATAGAAGAGGAGATTAATCTCTCCCGTCCAACTAGCATTGGTGGAGGTTCGATCTACACTTGTGGACCAATATTAGAGGAGCAACAACTGGGGCTCTAATCTCCGCAAGAAGGTAGAAGAAAGCTTGGGAATTCACGCATCAAAGGTTAATTCTAAACTATTATGTGATCCTTTATTTGTATATGCATGAGATCATGTTTAGGTGCGTATGAATGAGATTCATGAAATTCCGCTTAGAGTACCTAAAACCCTACAGGATCTACTTTCGAAATAATTGACAGGTCATGTTTGGTGGCAGCGTTTGAGGGTTTGTTCGGCAAAATATAGCTGTGAAGGTAGCTGTAGCTGTGGAGATAGCTGTGAGCTGTGTATGTAGCTGTTAGCTGTCAACAAGCTGTTAGCTGTGAAGATGAATAATTTAGATATGAGGGTTCGGTAAAGTAGCGGTTGACTAACTGTTACATATACAAATCAACATTTTATTTTTTAAAACTATAGATTAAATTTTCAACAGCTACCTCAAAAGCTACCTCTAATTTCAAAAGCTAATCTTTCTAACTTTTCATAAAAGCTACCTCCACCACTAAAAGCTACCTCCACCACTAAAAGCTACCCTAACCACTACTTTGCCAAACACTCACATTTTTTGTCAAGTAGTGATTTGACTTGGTCAAACCACTAAAAGCTACCTAAAAGCTACTCAAAAGCTAGTGCCGAACACGCCCTGAGCCTTTGATGTAGCGTTTAAGTAACTTTTCTCAAACTTTATGAATAGTAGCGTTTAGAAGTCGCGGGTAGCGTTTGACAAATTTTTATTAATTTTAAAACAATGTTTATATGAATTTTGATATATTTTGGTATTGCAACCGCTACTTTTATCAAACATTCATACTGTCAACCGTTACTTTGACAACTAACCTCTACCCACTACTAATTTGTGATGATCGTTGGCAAGTTACAGTAGCGCATATTTTCGGAGAAGGAAACAGAGCGGCGGATTGGTTGGCCAACTACGGAGTCGTTCAGGACTCTCAATTGGAAGTCTTTAGTAACGAAGTACCGGTTCCCCACACAACTCCTTCCCCCCCCCCCCCCCCTCCCCTCCACTAGAACCCAAAACCCCTAAATTAAACCGAACTCGAAATCCAAATCCTAACGGATCGAGGGTGGTATAGGCTATAAGATTTAGTGTTTGGGTCAAGATTTTTAAGTTTGGGGGGCGTCGGCTTGCGGTGGAAAAAGGGGAGGGGCACTAGTAGAAAAAAGGAGATTGGCACCGGTTCAAAACCCCTCAATGCCACCGGTTTTGAACCGTTGCGTATTTGAGGGATGCCAATAATCATATGAAAAGCCACCGGTTCAAAACCGGTGGGAATACTTGTTATTGGCACCGGTTAAAAGGTGCCAAAAATACTGAACTGATTGGAGCTGAGCTGAACTGATTGGAGCTGAACTGAACTGATTGGAACTGAACTGAACTGAGCTGAAATGGATAGTTTATGAGAGAGGCCGAGTGAAATTAGGAGCTGAACTGAACTGAACTTATCAGAGCTAAACTGAACTGAACTGAACTGATTGGAGCTGAACTGAATCGAACTAAACTGATTGGAGCTTAACTGAACTAAACTGAAATTAAGTAAATGTGAACAGGGCCTAACTCTCATCCCCAAATCCATTCAACTACAATAGAGTTTCATTGGGAACAATTTGTTGAATAACAGTGCGCCTTGTGTGCGGCTGGCCACACCATGTGACCACTTATAAAAGAACACTGAACATAGTAACCCCTCTAACACTGATCCGGCAACCCTTGTAATACTAACCAAGTAACCCCTAGGTAACCTCTATAATATTGACGAAGTAACTCCTGTAAAACTAAACGAGTAACGCCTATAACACTAACGAAGTAACCCTCATAATGAATGGCCACACCGTGTGGCCAGCCACATATAAGACTTTGTGAATTGCGATCTCCATCATATATTCATATTCCAAATTCTTATTTTTCAATAATTGAAACTGGCACAATTAGTAAGTCGACTTGTCATGGCGTAATGCATATGACCATTTTATCGAGTTATAAAATTGTCTTATCCATGAAAAGATTTTCAAAATATACTGTTTCCCCCAATCTATTTTTTTTATAATAATATACAACCAACAAGTTGGTAATAGTAGAATATAATTAAAAAAAAGTGTCTCTCACAATTTTTAATTAATTATTTACTAATTACTACAACGTATTATATTGATTATTTGTTATGAAACCCAATTGAAGAAGTCAATATTTGCTACTTCAGATATTAGAAGTAAGCAAGTAATCAAAGTCTAAGCAAATTGAAGAGGACGTAGAAGATCTCACATAATCTTCTATACCCCATTCGTCTGTTAGAAGATAAGCACTTTCCAAATTGACATTTTTGTAAAATAATAATTAACCCATCCAACCTGTATGTGACTGTCCATCATTATTGTTCAAGTATACTTCATTCTATGATTAAAGCATGATTATCTACTCGGCCCTGTGAAATAATGTTTTAATAAGCCCACATTATTGTTTTTATTTTTAATTTGATCGAAGCTAAATTGAGTAAATGCGCATCTTAATATATAGTCTCATGTAATAGAGGTTATTAGACATACATGTATCATTATTACTAAAAATAAATGTGAATTGCTAGATTCCTTTCTAGAAGTAGTAAGAGTTACGAGTAATATTTATTTAATCATGCATGTCTACCTATCAATTCCCAATAAAATACAGTATACAATCAATCTAATCTAATATATTATATACTCCGTAGTTTTTTCCCGAGTTTTTAGAGAGCCATGTAGGATTTAATTTTTTCAGCGCGCCACGTAGGATAATAAATTTTAATGGTAGCGAATTAAATACGAGATTATTAATTTCTTTTAGAATTAAATAATTTAAATGACATGTAAGCAAAATTGGCGAATGAGATTTCCCAGTTTAAATTAATTAAATATAAAATATTATCTTTTTATGTCAGGAATTTTATCTAAATATATACTTCCTCCGTTCTTTTTTAATTTTATTGCACCATAAAGGATTTCACGCTTGTCAATGCATTACTTTAGCTATTAATATCTTCAATATACTTTTGTAAAAATTATAAAAATTTGATATTTGAAAAGTAGAGTTCGATATGAATCTAACTAGATCTCACATGACTATATTTTTCCTAATGTATAAATCACAAATGACGGTCAAAGAAGATTAAGTGAATAGTGTAAAAGTCCTATATATATATATGAATTATTTTTAAAATGTCAAACAAACCGTGTATCGCACGGACTTCATCTAGTAATATGTAATTACCATATATATACTGAGTACCTTGAAATCTTGCATATCTTAATAGAAAATGTTTTTTTTTTTTTTTTTTTAAGATCTATAAATTATATCATACGGGTACGTACAATTCAACATTAATAACTTGTACACCCTTTACATCACTAAAATAGGTTGTAACTGTAGGGGTCAAGATTAGACAAGGGGCAATAATCCAATATCACATATATAATATATCAGATCAAGTATTAAGATATTAAGTCAACGTTGAAAATTAGAATATTTACGTTGAAAATAGGTAAATATTTATGTAGATGGTAATTAATAGTTGCGGTAGTAGGTAATTATTTCAAGTAAATGAGAATAGTTGCATTATAAATGGGTATGTGTGAGGGGAAATGCGTAATAAAAAAATCAACATAAATTTAGAAAATAATTGAAAAGTAATTATTAAAAGGGAACGCATGTATAAAATAACAAACATAACCATCTTTAAGAGCGGATAGAGTCGCAAATTAAACCTCGACCTGGCTGATCGAAAATCCTTTTTTCGTCGGGTTTAGTTGCTTCAAGAGAAATTTTGAAGTGATGATTGGGTGATATTAATCATTTGATAATGAGAAGAATACAAAGTATCATTTTGGCTAGCTTTTTCTTTTTTTTTTTTTTTTTTTTTTTTGGAATTGGCTAGCTTTTTCAGACAAATTAAGTTCATATTAGTGAAAAAAAAATTAGATAATACAAAATAAGTTCAAATAAAATGAGTTTAATTATAAAAGTAAAATTAAAACTTATTTTCATTATATTCAAACAAAATCACACATACCTAATATAAACTGAACTAAACGGACCGTAATTACATTTCACGTGATTAGAATCAAAAGAAGCATACAAATATACAATCAATTCAAATTTCCCTTTTTTTTTTAATAACTACTAAAATTTCTTTGTACCCCATGCCTTTCCTATAATATACTCAATATTTATATAAAATAAAATCACAGTTGTGAAGGGTCATGCAAAGACGACTTTCTTCAGACACGTTAGTAAGTAGTAACCCACATGTTTTATTTATTTATTCGCTACAATTTAATATTCAATTCAAATCTGAGTGCTTTAAGTTTATAAATACTACGTATAAAGTAAAGCATCCACTAATTCTTCATTTCCATTCAACAACTCAATTTGGCAAACCGGCGTCCTTTTCAAGGTAAAGCATCAACATTATTGTACATTTATCCTTAGAAATTTTAAATTGCATCACTATTGTTGCATTTGAATTTGAAGATATTTTTCAAACGCCGGATGTGATCTTTGACACTAATAATCCGGCCTTAATTAAAGGTAATAATTTTAAGTCTGTTATGGAGGTGACGAATAAGATCACACCGAATATTGATCGTAGTTGGAGCTCATCTGGACAACTCATATGTTTTGGGAGCTCGACGAACTTTAAAACTACTAATCCTAAACTTAGCAATGGAAGCAAGAAGGCTGGGTTAGCTACGAATGAGCATGTAGTTGCGGAGAGGAAGCGAAGGGAAAAGATGACTCAAGGGTTTATTGCTCTCTCAGCCCTAATACCTGGTCTCAAGAAGGTACATATACCAAACTAGTTTTTTTTTTTTTTTTTGGACATAAGCTTAAATTAAAGCAGATTACATATAATTATTAAAAGACAAAAGAGTATTGCCAGCTATACTACTGTAATTATTATGACTAAGTAAATATAGGTGAGCGTAAGTTTAATCTAATCACCACTTCAACTATATATTATACACCCATCATTTATAACTAGAAGATGTTTAGATTTTTTTTCTCTTATAGCCTGTAGAATTACAGTTGTTGCATTTTAGGCTAATTTCTCGTTTACTAACCACCTATTCTCATGTTATAAACTTCGTTAATTATTGCAACTCTAACGAGAGAAAATGTCCCATTTTATACTTTTGTAAAAATACATGTTCATAAAAAGAAAAAAAAAAAAAAAAAAAAAAAAGAAAATTTCCAAGAAAATTATACAAAAGCTAGATATGACATATAATAAACCAATGGATTTATGTATATATTTCATTCATTAATTGTCTTTCTTTTTTTTTAAAAAAAAAAAAAAAAAAAAAAAAAAAAGAAATTCATTAGTTGACCTTGGATAAATGTAATATATGCATGGTCATTATACATACCCTAAGTAGTGTTTTTATAAATATTGGGGTATAGACGTATAGTACACTGTACACTGCAAATAGCCCCCCTAATCCCCAGCATTTTTCCATGTTTCTTATTTTTGTAATAATAATAATTACCACACGGTTATCGACTCATCGGTGTATATCCTTTTGTAGGCAATAAGTAATTAATGGTAGAAATACATATGTGATATATATGTATATGATATATATGTATTATGTAGTGAACCTTCATCTCCAATTCAACCATAACCTCTTATATGTTTGTATGCATATATTTCACTTACAATAATATACAAGTACCATTTAAGTGACTATGGCCCTGTTCTCATCAGATTATTTTCAGTTCAGTTGAGCTCTAATAAGTTCAGTTCAGTTCAACTCATAATTTCCTTCTCTCATAAAATATTCATTTCAGCTCAGTTCAGTTCAGCCCAATTCAGTCAATGAGAATAGGCTCTATGTACTTGTCTTTCTCACTCAAATACACTTCCCTTCTCATTAGATCTCCATAATTAAGGTTAACCGATATATTTTCATTTAATTAAAATCAGTTATATCGGCGTACCATTCAAAAAATAAATACTTCAATTTGAATGATAAATAATGTATTGTATTGCTAAACAATGCAGACGGACAAGGCATCTATCTTGGCTGAAACAACTGAATACCTAAAACAACTTGAAGAAAGAGCCAAAGTTTTGGAAGAGCAGACATCAAAGAGGACAATGGAGTCGGTTTGTCTTGTTAAGAAGAAACAAAGGCATACTTTAAATGATAATTCTGCAACTTCTTATTCAAATGATCATCAATACTCCAACAAAACTATAAATTTTGATGATAACTTGGAAATTGAAGCCAAGGTTTTAAACAACAATATCCTTATTAGGGTTCACTCTCTTAAGGTTCAAGGCCTTATTCAAAAGATTATTGAGGAAATTGGAACCCTTAATATGACCCCATTAAACTACCAAACCATGCCATTTGGAAGCTATGCCATTATTGTGACAATTGTTGCTAAGGTATGTTCATTTTTATTTTATCAATTTCGCCATTCTTATGTTTGTCTCAATGGATTTATTGTTATAATGGTTATGATACATGTAGCTATAAAATAATTAATTATTATAATGGTTATGATATACTTGGTATATACTTGGTATATAGCTATAAAAGATACATACAAATTCTGAACTAAAGTTATAAAATACTTCTAAGATCTAATCCTATTAATTTAGAAAATTTATGATAGAACTATGCATTGATAAATATCATTAATTACATATTTGATATATGCTTTAGTTTTTATATTTATGTTTTTATATTCGGCCATTAGCCGCATATATCATATTATATAATAATGATGAATTATTTGAATGAGGTTTGAGTACAGCTTGGCTATGTTACGTTCAGTTTAATCAAATTAGAAAAATTCAAATCAAATCAGATTCGATGAACACATCATAGCTTGAACAAGTTAGGAGGACCAAATAATTTCGCAATAAGCAATGATTTAAAAAAAAAGGGGGGTAAAAAATAGATAAGTGGAGTTAGTGGGAGTGCCATTAAATTAGATTATTTATTAAGAGGTTACAAGTTTACAACGTGTAAATAATTACTCATAAAAGGAAATATTCTACTCCTATATACGGAGTAATATATAAACATTGATTAATGGACTAAAATGGAAGCATTCGATCTAGTGATTGTACGTACGGGAGGGAACTACGGATCGAAATTATTAACCACATGCACTTAAACATTGGACAGTTATTTCATCCTAATTTTCAACTTAAAATAATTTTTTCCTAAAACACCCTACTTATCCATGAATGAATATTGAATAATGTATAATGTTCCATAATTTTCCAGAGATTAGAACGTACTATCAAGTATCAACTTTTCTCAAAAAAAAAAAAGTATCAAGTATCAACAATAATTTTTCTCAAAAAAAAAAAAAAAGTATCAACAATAATTAAACTTGATCTATGAAATAAAGAGATAAGAGCCTTGCATACATTTTGACCTCTTCAACTGTGAACATGGCTATTTATAATAAATACGGAGTAATCACTATAATTTACCTCTGACTTTAAAAAACACGTAATCCCTGACCAAATAAATAACCTTAGAATAAGTAACCCCCATCAAACCAACCCCTGACTGAACGAGTAACCCCCTACAAGTAACCCCTAACCGAACAAGTAACTCCCTACAAGTAACCTCCGACCAAACGAGTTCCTCCTACAAGTAACTCTTGTCATACAGTATGGCTAACCACGTATAAAAAAATGTGATAAAACTTTGAAAAAAAAAATGTACTCCATAAGTATCTTTGTTATACCTATAATTTAAGGTACAATATAACTCTTGAACTCATGTTGTCTAAACTTTGAACATCTGAACTGCCATTGCCAATCTATGGAGTACATTCGTAAATTCTTCCTAATTTCCTATGCTAAATACCAAAATTCTACTCCGTAGTCCGTAGTACTAATGTTTTACATTGTGTCAAGAATGTGAATCCTTTATTTGCATTATGTGTAAACTTGGTATTTATACAACCTAAAGTAAGGGCCTTAACATAGCCCGACTAAATACAATATATATACGGGCCTAGCTTAACACCCCCCCTCAAGGTGGAGCATGCAAATCACAAATGCCCAACTTGCCAAGTAAATACAAAAATTGTTGCTTGCTTAATGCCTTAGTGAAGATGTCCGCTAGTTGATCCGTTGTCTTGACATATGACGGTCTAATAATCCCCTCCTGAATAGCATCCCGAACATAATGACAATCAACCTCAATATGCTTAGTACGCTCATGAAAGACCGGATTCTGCGCAATATACAACGCTGACTGACTATCACAAAATAAACTCATCGCTTGCGGATGTGAAACTCCTAAACTATCAAGAAGACCCTTCAACCATTTCAACTCATCAGTGGCCTTAGACATCGTACGATACTCGGATTCTGCAGAAGATTTAGCAACGGTATCCTGCTTCTTTGTTTTCCAAGAAATAGGAGAATTTCCAAGAAACATCAAATAGCCTGTAATCGATCGTCTCGTAAGAGGACAACTAGCCCAATCCGCGTCACACCATCCTGTCAAATGTAAGTCACAATCTGATGTCAAAAGAATTCCCTGACCCGGACAACCCTTCAAGTAGCGCACCGTACGAAGAGCTGCCTCCCAGTGATCTTGACGAGGGTGATGCATAAATTGTGACAAAATATGAACTGCGTATGCCAAATCTGGTCTAGTAAAAGACAAATAGATCAAACGACCCACAAGGCGCCGATACATCTCGGGATCTGCAATAGGAGGTGCATCTGATTTTGCCAATGTGTGGTTTTGCTCAATTGGAGTACCTGCCGGACGTGCCCCTAATAAACCACACTCTGCAATAATATCAAGCGTATATTTCCGTTGGCACAAAAATATGCCTTCCGGACTACGAGCAACCTCAACACCAAGGAAATATTTCAACACACCCAAATCTTTCATATGAAAGCAATCACTCAAATACGCCCTAAAATCAGAAATCACAGAAGCAGAGTTGCCAGAAATCAATAAATCATCAACATACACCAGAACACTAAGATGGACATTCCCTTGATTCAGAGTAAACAGAGAATAATCAGAATATGACTGTTTAAAGCCATACCATTTGAGAGATCCTGCAAGTTTGGCAAACCAACAGCGGGGTGCCTGTCGTAGACCATAAAGTGATTTCTGAAGACGAAAGACCATTCCTGGTTTGCTACCATGAAACCCAGGAGGTGGCTTCATATATACCTCCTCATCAAGATCACCATGAAGAAAGGCGTTATGAACATCCATTTGATGCAATTCCCAATTTTTCGCTGCAGCAACCGCTAAGAAAGTCCGAACGGTAACCATTTTAGCCACAGGAGCAAACGTCTCATTATAATCAATGCCCTCAACCTGATGATTGCCAAAGATGAACAGACGAGCCTTTAATCGTTCAACTGTACCATCAGAATTGTACTTGATTTTATAGACCCATCTGCATCCAAGAGCCTTCTTCCCGGGAGGTAAATGAGTCATTACCCAAGTTTGATTATCTTCCAATGCTGCAATTTCGTTCTGCATTGCTTCTCTCCATCCTGCATCTGTCATAGCCTCTTTAAAATTACGGGGTTCAGTTCCTGCAATCACAGCTGCAAGAAATATACGGTGTCGCAGGGAAAAATTTTCACAATTCACATAATGTGCTATAGGATAGAGAGTACCTGAGGAGCATGGAGAAGGTGAACTAGGAGGACTCGTTGCTTGTACAGTATGTGCCACATAATCTTTGTGCCAACCCGGTGCACGACGCACACGACCCCCACGATCAAGATCAAGGACGGTGCCATCCCCCTCCACGCTAGCAGCTGCCCCACCTTGCCCAAGGGAGCTGCCAGCATCAGCGCTGCTGTCCAAAGCAGACGCTGCAGTGCTGCTGCTGCCCAAGGCAGCCCCTGCCGCAGGCTGGCTGCGGTCACTGCCACCTGCCGCAGGGTGGCTGCGGACACCACTGCCAGAAATTGCAGCAGCAGCAGTGTCGTGTTCACCACTGCCAGAAGATGCAGCAGCAGCAGTCCCGTGTGCACCCTCGGCAGTGTGCTCGGACTGCTGCTCACGGCTCACTTCACTCACCTCCAAAACCGCCTCCAAGTCATCCAAAAAATCAAAATCAACTCCCACATTATCCATATTCAAAGTATTCATGTCCACATTATTGTCGGAGCCAACATTCAAGTTTTTGTCGCTAGCAAAAGGGAATTCATTCTCATAAAATATCACATCACGAGACACAAAAATCTCACCCGTCTCAAGGTCGTATAATTTCCACCCCTTTTTACCGTGAGGGTAGCCTAGAAAAACACACTTTCGACTTCTAGGTGCAAATTTATCTCCCTTGGATTTTTGGTTATGGGCAAAGCAAAGAGAACCAAAAATACGCAACGCATCAAGGCTAGGTTCTCTATCAAATAAAATTTCAAATGGTGTTTTATTTTGTAGTAAACGGGAAGGTGTACGATTAATCAAATAAACCGCCCCAAGAACACACTCACCCCAAAAACCAATAGGTAAATTCCCTTGAAACATCAAAGCACGAGCCACATTCAATATATGTTGATGTTTTCGCTCAACACGGCCATTTTGTTGAGGTGTCCCAACACATGAAGTTTGAAAAATAATGCCATGTTCATTGAAATACGGAAGCATACAATTGAATTCAGTACCATTATCACTTCTCACCAATTTAACAGTCTTTTCAAACTGACGCTCAATCATAGCAAAAAATGATAAAAATGCGGAATAAACTTCAGTTTTGGAATTCAACAAATAAACCCAAACACCCCTTGAGAAATCATCAACTAATGTCAAAAAATAATGTGCACCACAAGTAGAAGGAGTTTTATACGACCCCCACAAATCACAATGAATTAATTCAAAAAGTCTACTAGCCTTGCTATCACTATTAGGAAAATTGGCCCTAGATTGTTTAGCTTGAGGACACACATCACAAGCGTTATTCAAATGTTTCAGAGTAGTACTATTACTAATAGGAGGAACTAACTTGAGAACTCTATCCGACGGATGCCCAAGTCTTCTATGCCATAACTCGAACACTGACATTTCTGGAACTTGCACCGCACATACTGTAGGAATTCGCCGAAAATAATAGAGTCCGTCCTTCCGTTCACCGGCTCCAATCAGGCTCCCCGAATGTTGGTCCTGTATAGCACATAACGAATTAGTGAAACGAACAAAACAACTAGAATCATCAATCATTTTAGACACCGATATTAAATTGCATTGTAATTTAGGAACAAATAAAACATGCTCCAAAATCAAATCATCGGACAAACGAACACGGCCCTCTTTCACGGCCACTGCTTGTTCACCATTAGGAAGACCCACGGGACATGGAGAAATGGAACACACATCCACCAAACAAGAATCGGACCCGGTGACATGATGAGACGCTCCCGTATCAATTATCCAAGAGGAGAACGGCTCACCTTGCAGACGGTCTTGGTTATGATTATTAACCATGTTTAACAAAACCCGAACATCCTCGGGTTTAAGGTCAGCCACGGACAGAGCATCACCTGCAGTGAGAGCGTGAGCTCGGGCAGCAGGGGAAGCGGCAGCAGCAGGGGAAGACGCAGCAGCAGCAGGGGGCTTCGATGGTGCAGCAGCAGGGGACTTCGAAGGCTGACGAGAGCTAGTCCCTTTCCCAGAATTTCTCTTCAATTCAAACCACCATTCGGGATAGCCGTGAAGTTCAAAACATCCCTCATTATCATGACCAGATTTTCGGCAGTGAGAGCAATAGAGTTTGGTCTTGTCTCGACGATCAAAGTTCCCCTTCGAACGTGCAGGAGGAACGGCAAACACATGTGCCTCCTTTGCTTGAGCAGCCTCGACTCTCCCTCTTGCGATTCCACGAGACTCTTCCTCCTGGAGGAGAGCTTGATAGGCACGGTCCAAATCAACCTCGGGTTGTTGCGAGAGCAAATTAGTCCTCACCAACGCATATAGATCATCATCAATACCAATCAAAAATTGGTGCAAGACCTCCTCTGCCCTATCAGTCGCATATTTCCCCGCAACACCACACGTACATTGACCACATTCGCAGCCATGAAGGGGTTTAAGTCGCGTGAGCTCCTCAAACAGCCCTGTTAATTGCGTATAGTATTCTTCAACAGACATACCCTTAGTTTGCTTGCAATTGGTGATTTTTGCTCTTAATTGTTGAAGCCTAGGACCACTAGAGACACAAAAACGTTTTTCCAAATAATCCCATAAGTTTTTCGCCTCATCAAAGTAAGGAATGGTCGCTGCAAGTTTCGGGTCCATGGAGCGCAATAGCCATGAAACCAACATCGAATTCACAGTCTCCCAATCTAGGAGTTTCTTCTTCTCAGTTGGCTTTGTGACGGTTCCATCAACAAAGACAAATTTTCGGCGCGATTTCAAAGACAACGTGATTGCCCTTGACCACGATAGGTAATTATCATTCTTCAAGATTACGTGAGTAATCAGATTTCCGGGTTGATCACCCGCACCTAGGTAGAACGGAGATGATGGATCAAGCTTGCCATCGTCCGCCATGGTGAAATTCAATCGACAGTAAGCAAAGGAAATTTTTTTTTCAGTTTTTAGGGTTTATTTGGCCTGATACCATGTCAAGAATGTGAATCCTTTATTTGCATTATGTGTAAACTTGGTATTTATACAACCTAAAGTAAGGGCCTTAACATAGCCCGACTAAATACAATATATATACGGGCCTAGCTTAACACATTGTCTTACATATTTTAGAAGTTTCACACATACACATGTATTGCACATTTGCACGTATAAAGGGATCGAACTCAGCTTAAATTAATTACGACCCTTAAATCTATACATATTATACGTAATCATTTTCTTTTTGTCGAGGTGTATTGATACGGAGTATTATTTAAAAATTAACAATTTGTTAACATGAATTTCAGGCGAGTGATGATTTTAGCATGACCTCGGAGGGTTTGGCAAAACACTTGGGAAGTGCTCTCCAAAATATCATATCCCAAAATGTTTAAATAAGAAATACTCCGTACCAAAACACATGGCATATTGTCGTTTTGAAGTCTCTTCCCGAGTACTCGCCCATGCATATTTATTACTAAGCTTTGATTTTTTTCAGGAAAAATAAATGTAATTTGAAGACTATTTGACCTCATTATGGAACTCTGTAATTTTCTTGTTTATGCAATGAGTCCCATCAATATGTGGTTGGTGTAGGTGGATGCACGAAATCCGCATTGTGCATCCGCTCCAAAACTATAAAAATGTGGAATGTACATGCAGGTATATTCTAATGTACATGGGCATATAAAAAAACATAGCGTTCATTTATAATATACATGGACATATATATAATAATATAAAAGAACATACTCCCTCCATCCCTATTTTACATTTCTATTTGTAAAATTACACGGGAGTTACGGAACTTGGAATAAAACAAAGAACAATAAAACAAATTACAATGGGAATTACAAGACATTAATTGATGTTTTTGAGTAAAACAAAGATAGAATAATATTTAATGATGTACATGTCATCAATCATTTGAAAATAAAAAGGACCAATCATATTTATCTAAATTGATGCACAAGGATTTTGAATTTTTTAAAGGATGAATAAAGGAGTAGTGAGAAAATAAGAGTGAGAAAATAGAGAAAGCATTAATTACAAAACAGAAAAATAGGGATAATTTGGGATATTTATTAAAAAATTTACTTACTAAAAAAGGAAAGTAGGAATGTAAATTTGAAATACCCAAAAAGGAAAGCAAGAATGTAAAAAAGGGACGGAGGGAGTAGTGTTCATTTATAATGTACACGAGATTTTTGTGAAATAGATTAATAGAACTGTTATTATTTTTTTTACCATACATTAATTACAAATCATTTCATTTTTTATTTACTAAAAGTTCACTTTCTCTCTACAAACAAAACTTCAAACCCATATAAATTCCTCGAACCTCAAGCAAAATTTTAAGAAATTCGAAATTTTGAATCCAAAATTGTTCAAGATGACAAATAAAAACAAAAGGTAAGACCAGATTCGACATTCATACTTGTTTATTTTGAGTTTGAGTGTTTGTTTTTTTTATAAATTTGGCTGAAAATTGTAATTCTTGGTTTTATGGAGAATTACTTTGCGATTTATGATTTTGTAGTTGCAATGAGAAATAAAATGATTAATGTTGTCTATGACTAACAACTTAAGGGTGTCACAGACTCATGGTCATTCTTCTTATTTATGTTATTGTCAACAAGATGTTCTTTTATTTCAATATTTGGTTTAAGCAACCAAGGGACAGATAGAAGGATTGTCCATATATATATGTATAAATATAGGCTATTATTAGCTTAAAGGGTAGAGCAATGTACAATATTGTACATGGTGTGGGTTCAGGTACCACATAGCCTAAGCTACAACAATGCTTGTATGTTGCTATCATTGATAAGTTGTGTTTTGGTCATTGTATAGCTTGTTAGCATCAAAGTGCATAAATAACTATTTAGCTATTATTATCCTATATTGTAGTATAATGAAGATAACATATGGTGATAATAAGATACTCAAATTTTATTAATAAAATTGTCTTTTTACATAATACAACCAATAGCTAGCCTATGTAGGATTTGAACCTACTGTGAAAGTACACAGTGCTCGACCATTTGAGCTAATAGGCATAACAACACATTAGTTACTACCTTCGTTTTTTATTAGTTGCAATTTTGAAATATTTTATATCTCGCAAATAATACCCCAAAGTTGCAACTAAAAAAATCGAAGGTAGTATAATAAAAAGGGTAACATTTAAGCATTATATTGACAATCCATTCTATCAATTGTTATCTCCACGCTGAGTCAATATATGCTATGAACAAAGGGAATAGATGAAGATTGAAACTTTGAAAGTAGTCTAGCATAATATTATCACGAGTTTTAATTACTTCATTCATTCCTCTGTTTTTTTTTTTTTTTTTTTTTATAGTTGCAACACTTTTCTTTTCACGCTTGCCGATGTATATTTTCAATCGTTAATATCTTTAGTTACCAATAATATGTAAAAATTATAAACCTTAGATATTAAAATTGTATAAGTCAAGATGAATCTAACAAGATCCCATATGAATATATTTTTACTTAAGTATAAATCGTTAAATCTAGTCAAAGTGAGACAGATAAGTAGTGTAAAAGTTAAACTGTTGCAACTATAAAAAAAAAAAAAAAATTGGAGGAAGTGTATGCTAATTTAAGAAGGTATTTATATGGAGGAAAAAAAAAGGTCACTAGGTATTAAAAAGGGTAACTTTCATATGGTAATTTAATGTAGCTAAGGGTGACTATGCTTTTTAAAACGGTAAGTACAACAAATAGTTCAATTACTATATTTTAAGAAGGGTGACTTTATGAGACGAAAGGGTCACTATATAGTGTTACACAAATACCACTATGTCTGTTGTCAAAAAAAAAAAAAAAAAAAAAAAAAAAAACCACTATGTCAAAATTAAGGACTATATGTTAATTAATGGTAAGAAACTGACAATACAGGGCTATTAAATAAAGATTATTACTATTTAGAAATAAAGATCACTATATTATATATAAAAAAAAAAAAAAAAAAGTCACTATTCCTAAAATTATACTCCGTATAACTCAAAATTAAAGTTACTATGTCAATCATAAAAGACACTATATCATAATAATCAGTATTTTAAAGATTTGAGCGTTTTATTTTCTTGATTTCTTATCTGTTGATCACAGGAAACCTTGAAACAAGGGAATGTGAACAAGAAAGCTTTAACAACAAAAGGTAGCCTTTGGTGTAGAGCAAGCTACCAGTTATATATATTTCACAAACCAACAAGCTTAGAGAAGGAGGCTTTGGGTCTCTGTTTATAAGGTATCAGAATACTCATCTGTTTGCTTTATTACTTGTTTTTTTTGAAAAGGCGCTATACTACTACTAAAGGTAACTATTCCGTGTATTACTTAAAACTAGTTTTGCATGTCTCCAACTACTGTAACCCTATTTAATTTTCAATCAACATAAATTACATAGAATTGATTACAAATAATACGAAATAATACCTAAATGCCTAATTTAATTTTCCAAACAAACAATTGCAATTGCATAATCGCTTAATTTGCACAATTTGATCATAATCAAATAGATTATCAGTAATTTTTATAATTCTAATACCTTCGTAGTCGCTTTCAATTTGAGCTTCATCGTTTAGATCGAAATTGATGACATTAATATTGAAGTTTTCTATAGTGTCATGCATATTTCGATTTAGATCAGTTTCAATTGATTGTATAGAAGAATTTGCCATGAATATTGTAGAAATTGATTGATGATGGAGAAATTATAAACCCTAGAATTGATTAGAAGGAGAGAGAAAAAGATTCAAACTCTGAGATGAAGTTGTTAATGGCGTCGATGATGAAGTTGTCTAGAAAGAGATTTCAACGCTTTTTCTTTTGTTTGGGGTTTTATGGGTTTAATTGTTAGTAGGCTGGACCGAGAAGATTGCAGCGTGTTTTCTTAGTGATTTTAGCACGTGAGACTTTTGGTCCACAGTAAGTTTATTAAACTTTTTGTGGATCAGGTAGGTCCACCCAAGAGTTTCTGATTCCATACCATATGTTAAAGGATTTCTCCATCTGATGAACCGACATAGGCCTATGTGTACAAACGTAACCTTTAGAAAGTGACGGCCGGCACAACAATGCTTTTGCATCCCCAAAAAAAAAAAAAAACAGAAATATTAAAACACAAGCGCAACGTTATAACTTCTAAGACACCTAAAAAGAAAGACGAGCACTATTTTTATGGGACAGAGAGTATTGAGCTGGTTAGTGATTGTGGTTTAATAACAGCTAAAAACCCCTCCTTAGTTTGGTCACAAGCTCCTTTGCTGTCATACTGAAATTTTCATTCATCTGCAAAAAAAATAATAACCCCATATAATTATGTACTGCATTATAAATATCTCTTCCCCCTAACTACAACACTGAACTATATACGAAGTATATATAAATTACTGAGCAACCAAATGTATTTATTAGCATGTGCAATATTAACAACAATCTGTTATTCTGTAATGTTGTTCATACTTGTATTTTATATCTGTATTCTGTATACATTGTCATTATGTCACGAGTATTTTATAGGATCATGTTGAGATTCCAATGTTTCCAATAAATTATAGGTATTGCAAGTATCAATCTATGGTTTCAAATCCTAAAATAATTGTAGCCGACTCTATTAATGAGTGAATGATGCCTTACGAGCTAGTGAGGAATAAAACTTCGTTCGGTTATATTTGTCTTACTCCATATTTACTTATTGCACAAACTTCAAAGCCTATTTTAACGTATGATATATTATACCTTTTAAAAAATTTAAGATAACTCTTATAAATAGTGTTTGGACAATTATATTCTGTAAAATGTTTATTTATTTGCCTTTATTAATGTTGACGGTCCTTTTTTTTAAAAAAAAAATCTTAAAAACAGTGTGCTTACATGTCCTTAAAAATTTTATTTACATATTTCCCTCATTAATTGTGACATAAAGCCAAACCAAAAGAGCTCTCGAGACATGGGCATAGCTAGCTTTGTCGTGCGAATTATATAGCTGCCCTACTTAAAACAAAAATGTTACCGAATAATGTTATTAAGATGGGTCTAAAAGACTATACGTCTAAATTTTTTTACACTTGTATTATACAGGTAAGTTTACCCATAACTAATTTAAATTTGTAAAATAAAAATAAAAATTACGTATGATTAAATTAAAGTTTTATAATTTGGAGGAAAAAATCCGAAATCTTATTGATAACTGTTAAACGCAGGTTTAGGCTGCACCCGTACACCAAGAGAGAGAGTTCACTTCACAAAATCAAAGGATGTTCCATCCCAAAACCATGTGGCAATAGGAGGAGTAGCCCTTAGCCTTATAAAGTGTTTAACTCTCTTCTTCAACTAATGTGAGACACTTACATGTGGTGACACTTACATATGATGACATTTGAGAGGTTTATTCTTCAACAATAACCCTAATTAAAAGCGAGACAAAAGATTTAGATTCGAAATAGTTACCTGCGCGGATATAGTAATGACCATGTAATTCTCAAATGAAAGAAAGTTACTAGCATAGATAGTCAAATGCAACATCTCCATTTCGCTCAATATACACCCTAGCAATTCAAGTTTATTCTCACATAAAATTGTAAGTAACACGTCTTTGTTGCTAAATCTAGCTTTCATTTCTGGAAATGCATCATTCTTGGAGTGCAAAAAATCTTCGACTTCTTTGTTTGTTGAAGACAAAGAATTGGTATCGCCGTAGTTTTCATCCATGACCAAATGTATCGTCTTCACTAACACCTTTGATTCAACATTTTGCTGTTTCACTTTCTCTTCTAGCTTTTTAACGCGTTCTTGGAGGTGTTCCACATATTTTACTGCTTCTTCAAGCACCGATACTTTGTTTATCTATAAATTAATTAACAAATTAAAAACAATCTAAAACTAGCTAGCATTCATTAATATATATTGATATATATGATATGTCAATACTATAGTTGGATATTTCTCGGTGTCTATTTTCAAAATAACAATTTTCGTAAATGAATAGCAAAAGATTTATTAATGATCAAAGTTATGAGTTTCAAGTAGCAAATATGCCTAAAAGAAACGATAAAGTAGGGTGATTCTAGTCATTCTAATTTAGATCGATGAGGTCAAATTTGTTACCTTTTTAAGACAAGGAATGAGGGCAGAGAGAGCAATTAATCTTTGACTAAGTATGTCTCTTCTGCGTCGCTCTGCAATAACATGGTATTGAAGATTCAATTTAGATCTTGAATCCATTGATCTAGTAGTCCTCTTGTTACACCCACGACTTTCGTTCGCCTTAGGAACATTATCATCCTTCACCGCTGGAGAACGTAAAGCATCCGAAATGGAAAAATTCCAGCTGCTACTTTTGAGTCTCTTAGTAGCAACCTCAAAACTACTAAGACGGGGAGTTTCGACGATTCCTGTTTCGGGGTTTTTTGTGATTCCCTCGGATACTGGTCACGCTCTGCTGGCAATGAGACTCGGACACCTGCAAAATAACGAATATTCCGGTGTACGGAATATTCGCCTCCGACGCTCAAGTTAGTGAACGGAAACGGAAAAGGCTAGAGAGAGAAAGTAGAGAGAAGTTGGAGCTTTTTGATGCTCTGTATTTATGTTATGTCACCAAATCCCCCTCCCATCATAAATGATTGGGGTATTTATAGGGGTGAGAACATGTACCCCTCTAGGGTTTATACCCTAGAATTTCGTGACATGATTGGCTGCGCAATCAGAAGTCGCCACGTGTCGTAAGGGGCGCCGTTTTACGGCTTTCAAGGTTTTCTCGGGATTTGGGCCTGAGGTCATCAGGGCCCTTTTCTCTTTCTGATTTTAGCATTGGGGCATTTAGAGATGGCTGACATGTGTCACTATGACCAGTGGACACGTGTCACATTCTCATAGGGCCACGTGTCACCTGTTTATTGGGCCACGTGTCACTATGAGATTGGGCCACGTACCTGGGGTATTTTTACCCTAAACATTTGCCCCTCAGAGGGGGTGGCTCGTACACTTACTGGCCGCCTCCTCTGATCTTGCACTCTGGACGTCCTGGTACTCTGGAAGGAGTTGATCTCCTAACTGACCAGAACGGCCACTTTAGTGGGACCGGACGTCCTGGTACTCTGGGAGGAGTTGATCTCCTAACTGACCAGAACGGCCACTTTAATGGGACTGGACGTCCTGGTACTCTGGGAGGAGTTGATCTCCTAACTGACCAGAACGGCCACTTTAATGGGACTGGACGTCCTGGTACTCTGGGAGGAGTTGATCTCCTAACTGACCAGAACGGCCACTTTAATGGGACTGGACGTCCTGGTACTCTGGGAGGAGTTGATCTCCTAACTGACCAGAACGGCCACTTTAATGGGACTGGACGTCCTGGTACTCTGGGAGGAGTTGATCTCCTAACTGACCAGAACGGCCACTTTAATGGGACTGGACGTCCTGGTACTCTGGGAGGAGTTGATCTCCTAACTGACCAGAACGGCCACTTTAATGGGACTGGACGTTCTGGTACTCTGGGAGGAGCTTATCTCCTGACCACCCAGAACGGCCACTTTAATGGGACTGGACGTCCTGGTACTCTGGGAGGAGTTGATCTCCTAACTGACCAGAACGGCCATATATCTTCTTTGGGGTAATCTGGGCTTCCATGATTTCAGATGTACTTCCTGGCTTTCTAATCATGCTTTGTACGTCTGAGAACTGGGCGGACGCTTTTCCTCTTAGATTTTCTCAATTTTTGGAGACTAAGTGCTGAAGGTGTTAATTGTTCATCTGGTCTCTTTCACAAGTTAACAGAACCCTAACGTCGTCCTGGCCCTTTCTTCGAGTGATTTCTCAAGAAATTACCGTTTGAGTGTTTAGGCGGGAAAGATGGTTTTACCATTTTGCCCTCCTGAATTCACTCTATAAATATGGGAGGTGAATTCTCATTTTCACACTTTACCCAATTGTGAATTCTAGAGAGAAGTCAGAGCGTTCTAGTGAGAGAAAGTTATTTTTCCCTTAATCTTCAAGAGCGCCGCCGTGAGTTTGAGTTTTCCGGTCAATCTTCAAGAACTTCACCACCACCTTCAGAACTTTCAGAACGTACAGAGGTAGGCCGTCTACATCTTCTCTTTTACTCGTTTTCTTTTTCTTTTACTTCAATTCTGGATCCATACTCGGCTTCGTCCGACTCTTCTCATGAGGCCGGCCGTTCGCCTGGGACTGAGGAATCTAGAGTGGACGGAGAAGAGTTGTCTCCTCCCTGGAGTGAGTCTATGTCTGATGCGTACATACTCACCCCCACTTATTCTTCTCTGTCCCAACAGGCAATGGCGAGAACCATGCGTACGCGTGAGCTTAACGCGGCCAGGAACCCAGACGGAAGTCTGGTTCATCCTAGGGTCCCTTATGACCCTAGTGATCCAAGTACAATGGTGGAGACTGACTCCACCACCCAAACAACGACCGCCTCCACTGGCTCTCATCACTTGGCCGTGGAGGTCACTTCTTCCTTCGAGGAACGCCTTAGAGCTGAAGGCGCCTCGTCCGCACCCGCTCCGGAACTTAGGTTCCCTCAATTTGCCAATTCAGTCATGGATGGGGCTGAACTGGTAGCCTGTGTGGACAACCCTTCCAACCCGGGGGCGGACGCTTCTGGTTCGTCCGTCCCTTCTTCTCAACCTCGGCCTCAACTGGGTGGGGCGGACAGACCCTTAACAGGAATCTCAATCCGTGAACCGTCCGCTCTGCCTATTCGCAACGCCCCTCCTTCGGGAAATGGGGCGGACGCTGCCAAGGATAAAGGCAAGCGTCCAATGGTCGAGGAGGACGTTCCTTCTTCGATGGGCGTCCCAAGCTCAAGGGGCCGAAGCTCGGCCGAGGCAGCAGATTTGGACAGAGTGCTGTCTTCAGAGTTTGGGAGTGCCCCTTCTCACCAAGTGGAAGAGGAGGAAGTTGAAAAAGAGGCCGTGGGTGAGACAGCCGAGGGCGAGGAGGCGGCCGAAGAGACCGTCGCCAACATTGATAACTTTAGGGACCCGTACGCCTGTACAATTGGGGAGACAGCCCTAAAGTTTTTAAAGAAAGATTTTGAGAAGTATAAGGAGTCCCTCCATTTGGGGGAGGGATTCGAGATTCAAGTCCCCAGGAAGGCCATTGCTGTGGCTATCTGGGATGAGGAGAAGCCGCGCAAACGAGCGTTTTGCGTTTACCGGGCCGCCTTTGATGTAGGGCTCCGCTTCCCTCTTCACCCATTCGTCCGGACTGTCCTGGACGAGTATGACATCGGCCTCTTCCAACTGACGCCAAACAGTTGGTTGAACATCTTTGGGTACTTAGTGACGTGCATCGCTAAGAAATTTACACCAGACTTTGCGGTCTTTTGTGAGATGCACTCACTCACTCGGCTGGAAAAGGAGGTGGATGGTTGGCTTATCTTGAGTGCAACCAGGGATTACATGGTCGTGGTCGACCGTGTCAGTAAGTGGAGGGACTGGAAGCACCGTTTCTACCGTATCAAAACTCAGGACGCGGAGTTCAACCTCCGCATGAACAGGTGCCGTCCAGAGCCTATTCAACTCGGACGCGGAGACCTCAAGCCTGACAAGCCGCCCATCCACCCAAGCCACGAACACCAGCTCGAGTACTTCAAAGTTAATCGAGTCAGGCGGGGCAACAAAACTGAACGGGTCCCTAGCCATTGGGTTCCACTTGCCAATTGGCTTAGGGACCCTATCTTCATGTCTGCGTACGGCCTGTACCAGAACATGCCCCAAGGTGGGCACCTAGATATATAAACTTTTCTGTACGCACATAGAATTCTTCAGAAAAATATTCTAACACTTTTGCCTTCTGTTTTTGCAGCGGAGGCGTACGCTATGCTTGACTCGGCCCAAAAAGCGGAGGTTGAGATGTCCGAGGTGGACTTGGCCAGATACAAGGCTCGCTTCAAGATGTACGAGCAACTCAAAGAGGTAAACACTTAGCTTATTTTTTGAATTTCTCATTTCTTAATGCGTCCGCTCTGCTATATTGGAAGGAGCCTACTTCCTGAGTTTGCACGGACGCTCTATGTCCGTTCATGCATGCTGACAGGGAGCTCCTTTCCCAAATCGCACGGACGTCATCAAATTGTTCTGACTTGGTGTTTTTGCAGACCTCCTCTTCCACCCCGAAGGCCAGGCGGAAGCAGCCGGCCACGTCCACTCCTGATGCGAACGCATCCAAGAGGAGAAAGACGGTTGCTTCCAAGACGTCTTCTCAAGCAGCGGCCATGGCAAAGTCGCAGACTGCTACAACGCAGTCTAAAGGAGAACAACCCCGGCTGACACAAAGCGGGGCCTCCAAGCCCACGGAACCTGTTGCTGGTCAGGTCCGTGAGGAGTCCGTCCCTTCGGACGGTGGGGATAGGTTAACCCCAGAACAAATGACCGGTCGCTGGATCGGGACGGTGCTGGTCAACCCACCGTCCAGCGACGCTGAAGGGAGCCGTCCGGAAGAGGAGGAAGCTCCTTTACCGCCTCCTCCCACCAACCGTTCTCCTCCAACCTTCTCCACTGGTTAGCCATCTTTTTCCTCACTTTTTATAAGTCTGTTGTAAAATTCAGCTAACTTCTCTTACACGGTCGTCCGCAGATATATCAGAGGAGATGCAGTTGAGGGTACCCGGCCAGTCACTGACTGGCGCGGACAGGAAGGCCATGCGCGAGGCCATGGTTCGCGCGGTCCCACAAGCGCAGCGTGATAAGCTGCGGGGGATCAACGAAGGCTTCCTCGGCCCCATGCTGAACTGCAGTGCCGAGGTAGACTTCTATCTCCTTATGTTTTTGCTCTCCAACACTTAGCCAACTTTTTATATTTTTGACTGAGTTTCTTCCTTCTGTCCGCAGCTCTTCCTCCGTTTGAACGCCTTCCTAGATTGGAAGGACAAGGAGAATGAACGGTTGAAGAACGCTTGGATTGAAATCAGGAAAGCTGAGGACGCTGTAACTGGGACGGCCGCCGTCCAAAGGGTACACTTTGAGACCCAAATAACCGCGCTGTCCGACAAAGCGGCGCGGCAAACAGAGGACCTGGTCAAACTGGGCCAGGCACTCGAACGGGAGTCCTTGGCCAGGGAGGCCATGAGGGTTGAGAGGGACGAGGCCGTCCTGGAAAAGGAAAAATGGCGGTTGGGCTTCGAGGCGTCCGAGGCCCTGAAGAGCGAACTGAAGATGGCACAAGCCAACCTTAAGTCTGCGCTAGATGAAGCGGACGCGTTGAAGGCCGAGGTGGAAACCCTAAAGAAGTCCCTTGCGGACTATGAGGAGCAACTTAAAACTCCTCGGCCGATCAGCGTTGAAGAAGTCATCCGCATCGAGCAAAATGCAGAAGACAGGCTTAAGGCATACTTCTATGATGCCTTCAACTTGATGGTGGACGAAGGTGAAGCCGCCTACTACGAGGAACGCTTCAAAAAGCGGCTTCAGTACGTCTGCCTTAAAGAAGAGGCAAGGAAGGCCGGCATGCCTCCTCCAGAACTAGTAGTTACTTCCCCCGAGTCCGGAGAGGACGGGGATGAGGAGGAGGAGGAGGCGGACAAGAAGGCTGCCCCGGCCAAGGACGCCAAGATAGCGGAGGAGCCTGCCACAGATAACACGGCTAAGTAGAGCTCAGGTCCTCCAGCAGCCGTCTGCTCAGCTTTCCTTTTCTTTTTCAGCTTACTGTGTACTTAGTTTATTTTGTACTTTTTTTTTTTTTTTTTTTTTTTTGAGGCCGCCTGTACAAGCGGTTATGTAAGCATTTCGGCCGCCTTTGTGCGGTCTTATTAATGAAAGCTTTGTCCGCCTTATGGCGGCTCTTACTTCTGTTTCATACTTGGCAATTTTTTGCAAATTTTATGCTTTTTGCAAGTTTTCCGTACGTCTCAGTATTATGCCTTTTCGTACGCTTCTAGGGGTATGCCCCTTTATTCGGTGTTCGCCTAGTCCATTTTCTAAGTGGTTTGATTAACTTGGTAGTTTTTATGCCTTAAAAGGGCATGACGGCTAGCAGGTTAATCAAATCATAGTAATGATTGCCCTTGGGCTAGGTGAAGCACCGAATTAATTTAATCGGCCGTTCGGCTATCATTGTACGAGTGGTCCGTTGAATCTATCGCTCGGACGTACCCTAGAAATCCTGAGTATTATCTCAACTCAGAGATTCCTTGATTGGCCGGGCTAAATGCCTAGGTATGCCCTTGCCCTACTTATAAAGGACACTTGTTCTCTACACAAGTTCGGGATACCTTGCCTCAATCGTCCGCCTAGATTTGGGCGGACGTATTGATCTCTGAATTAAATCAGCTTCTTTTTTTTTTTTTTTTTTTTTGTGTGTGGCCGAGTTGCTATATTGGGAGCAACCTTGCTTCCTTTTTGATTCGGCCATTCAAAAAGAATGATAGGTCGTGTTACTACATTGGAAGCAACTTTGCTTCCTTGTTAACTCGGCCATTCAAAAAGAATGGTAGGCCGCGTTACTTTATTGGAAGCAACCTTGCTTCCTTATTAACTCGGCCTTTAAACATAAAAACAACAAACAATTCAACAATGCCTGACTTTCATTAATTTTTGTCAAAAGTACATTGTTGTGGCCGTACGGCTTTAATTACAAGGCTCGGTCAGTAGACCTAGCTGTATAAACAGCTTTTTGGCTAAGTACTTAAAGAAACTAAGCTCAAACATGATACCTTTTCAAGTTATCAGTGTTCCATGTCCGTGGGATCTGACGGCCATCAATTGCCTCAAGGCGATATGTGCCGTCTCGGACTTCTTCCCTGATTCTGTACGGTCCCTCCCAGTTTGGAGTCAACTTGCCGTCCTCATTGGCACGACCAACAGCTTCCATTTTTCTCAACACTAGATCCCCCATCTTGAGCGGCCGCTTAGACACTCGGCGGTTATATGCCCTTGTCATCCTTAGGCGATAAATTTCATGCCTAAGCGCCGCATTGCCCCTAGCTTCCGGAAGGAAATCTAGGGCGGTCTTCATGGCCTCCCAATTGGCCGATTCATCATAAAGCATTACCCGCAAAGTGGGCTCATACATTTCAATTGGGAGTACGGCCTCAGCTCCATAGACCAAAAAGAATGGAGTCTCCCCTGTAGAACTCTTTGCTGTTGTCCGTATGGACCATAGTACATTGACCAGCTCGTCTGCCCATAGGCCGCCTGCTTTTTCAAGCCTGCGCTTGATCCCATTTGCAATCAACTTGTTATAGGCCTCAACTTGACCATTGGCTTGTGGTCGGCCGACCGAGGCAAAGCAATGGGTAATGCCTTGGTCGCCCAGCCATTCTTTGAGTTGACGCGTCTCAAATTGGGGTCCATTGTCGAACACCATTGACTGAGGCACCCCATACCGAGTGATAATGCTTTTCCAAATGAAGGCTGACACATCCGTCCATTTAATGCCCCGGACGGCCTCAGCTTCAACCCATTTGGTGAAGTAGTCTACTGCCACCAATACATACCGTCTCTGGCCGGATGCAGGAGTATACGGTCCCAAAATGTCCATGCCCCATTTGGCAAAGGGGAGTGGACTACTGATGGCTGATAGGCTATTTGCTGGACGATGAATAAGGGTTGAAAATTTCTGGCACTTGTCACATTTTTTCACCATTTTCATGGCGTCCGATTTTAGGCTCGGCCAGTAATATCCCAACTGTGTCGCCTTTTCAGCTAAGGCTCGGCCTCCAATATGCGAACCACAATGCCCCTGATGAAGGTCATCCAACACATCATGCCCTCTTTCGGGAGTTATACATTTAAGGTAAGGCTTCACAAAGGCTCTTTTGAATAGCTCTCCGTCCTTCATCTCAAACCAGGCCGCCTTCCTCTTCAATAGCCAACCTTCTTTCGGATCGTCCGGAAGTATTCCATCCCTTAAGTAGGAAATGATTCCGTCCATCCAGGTTGAACTTCTATCTATTATATGAACGGGCTCGGCATCAATGCTCCTTTTTTCCTTTACCTCCCAAAACACTGATCTAGGAGTATCACATGACGCCGAGGAAGCCAATTTGGAGAGGGCGTCCGCTTGATGATTCTCTGAACGGGGAACTTGCTTGAGAGAGAAAAGCTCTAGGCCTTCGGCCTCATTTTTAACTAGCTGCATGTACTTCATCATGGCCGGCTCCCTGGCCTCAAAGCCACCATTGACCTGATGGACTATTAGCCGGGAGTCCGAGCATACTTCAATTTTGGTTGCCCCGGCCGCTTTACACATCCTTAGGCCGGCCAACAATGCTTCGTACTCAGCTTCATTGTTTGACGCTTGGAACTGAAACCTCAACGCGTACTCATACTTGTCTCCCTCAGGAGATTCACATATAATACCAGCGCCACACCCGGTCGCTGTTGCACTACCATCCACAAACACTTTCCAAACTCGGTCCCCGGCCGGCTGAAGATCAGGCCGTGTCATTTCAGCCAAAAAATCTGCAAAGGCTTGCCCCTTGATTGCCTTCCTTGGCTCAAATACAAGGTCAAAACCTCTGAGCTCTAAGGCCCACTTGAGCATGCGGCCGCTTGCCTCCAAAGTTGAGAACGGCTTCTTCAAGGGTTGGTCTGTATAGACCACGATTGAATGTGTTAAAAAATATGGCCGCAGCTTCTTAGATGCCATGTACAAGGCCAGGCCAAATTTTTCAATTGGAGGGTACTTCAGCTCAGCATTGTGAAGTACATGGCTGATAAAATACACTGGGACCTGATGGCCGTCTCTTTCAGCGAGAAGGACGGCACTTAGAGAGTGTTCAGAGATGGCAAGGTAGATGTATAGTTTCTCATTCTTGAACGGACTGACGAGGCGAGGCAATGTATGCAAGTGATTTTTCAACTGTACAAATGCTTCCTCGGCCTCCTCTGTCCACTCGAACATGGCTTTCTTCTTTATGGTTTGAAAAAAGTAACGGCACTTATCCCCTGACCTTGACAAAAATCTTCCAAGGGCTGCTAAACAACCGGTCAGTCTTTGCACTTCCTTGACTGTTCTTGGAGACTTCATGTCAAGGACGGCTTGAATTTTTTCAGGGTTGGCCTCGATTCCACGTTGATCAATCAAAAATCCGAGAAACTTGCCGGACTCAACACCAAATACACACTTCTTTGGATTTAACATTATCTTATGCCGCCTGAGTTCGGCGAACGTTTCTCGTAGATCCTTGAGATGGTCGGCCGGCTCTTTTGACTTGACAATCATGTCATCAATGTACGCCTCCATGTTACGGCCGATCTGGTCTCTGAAGACTGTATTAACCAGCCTCTGAAATGTAGCAGGGGCATTCTTGAGGCCGAATGGCATAACCTTGTAACAGTACAACCCCTGCTCGGTCACAAACGCTGTTTTCTCTTGATCTTCTTCCCACAAAGGAATTTGATGGAATCCGGAGTATGCGTCCATGAAGCTCATGAGGGCGTGTCCGGCTGTAGAGTCAACCAAGCGGTCGATCTTAGGCAAGGGGAAACTATCCTTAGGACACGCCTTGTTCAAGTCCGTGTAATCCACGCACATCCTCCAAGTCCCATTCGGCTTTTTCACAAGAACTACATTGGCCACCCAATCTGGGTAAGAGCATTGCCGAATGAAACCGGCGTCCAGCAGCTTTTTTACCTCTGCTGCGGCCGCCTGATTCCTTTCTTCTCCGTGATTTCTCTTCTTCTGGCGGATAGGCTTTATCAAAGGATTCACGGCCAACTTGTGCACGGCCAGGTCAGGGCTTATTCCTGGCATTTCACCAACTTCAAATGCAAACACATCTTTGAATTCTCTTAACAGCCGCACTAACTCATCCCCAAGCAATTCCAAGGCTATAGTGCCGACACTAACTGTCCGTTCTGGGTGGTTGGAGTCAAGCACTATATCCTGGTGGCTGCCGGCCGGCTGGGGCCTCAACTCATCTGGCCGGCCGACAGTCATTAGTTGCTAGGCTTCCTCTGTCCTGGTCGCCTTACGCTTCTGGCCGACCTGGTATGCTGGGAGTGAGGCTCCTTCCTCCTTTACCTCGGACAACTTTGGGCCGCGTGCTGTTGGCTTCACGGCCAGCTGATTACATTCCTTGGCCATTTTCTGACTTCCTTGAATTGTTCCGATTTTTCCGTCTGACCTTTCAAACTTGAGCAACATCAAGTGAGGCACTATGACCGCCTTGGCTGCATTGAGAGTAGGGCGGCCAAGGATTACGTTGTACCCAGTCAACTCTTTTACCACAAGGAAACGGACGACCATGTCTCTTCCTTCCCCCTTCTGCCCGAAACGGATGGGAAGGTCAATCCGTCCGACTGGATGAATGATATTCCCCCCAAATCCTACTAAAGGATGAGTTATATCTTGGAGAGCATCTTCTGGGAAGCTTAAATTCCTCAAGGCAGAGAGACTTATGATATCGGCCGAACTGCCCGTATCAATCAATACCCGTCCCACCTTCAAATTTGCTATTTTCATTACAAAGACCATGGGATCATTGTGCAAAGCTCTGACCTCACCACGGTCAGCTTCACTTATGATCACTTCAGGAAATGGCTCGGCTTTAACAACGTCCATTTGCATCACCTTTGACAGGTTTCGAGCGTCCTGCTTGATTCCTTTCATGGTAGGGCCGCCTGAGGCAAAGCCTCCTGATATGACGGCCACAAAACCTGAATCAGTGCTATTCCCATCATCTTCCTTGTCATTTTTCTTTTCGCTTTGTTGCTTTTTCTCGGACGTGTTGTCTGTCCGCTTGAAGGTGGATTTGGATTTGGTCACATAGGGTTTCAGTAGACCCTTGTCGGCCAACTTATCCAACAGTCTCTTCAAATTGATACACTCATTCGTGTCATGACCCACATCCTTGTGGTAATGACAATACTTGTTTTTGTTCCTGTACTGGGCTGAGCCTCTCAGAGGCTGAGGCTTCTCAAACTCAAACTTGTCTTTTATCTCCATCAAAATAGAGTACCCATCCTTGTTGAACTCATACTGAGGCTCGTATGTCTTGGTTTTCTTTGACTTGGGTTGCTGGTCATCAGCTACCCAGATTTCTTTTCTTTTGTTTCTTTCTTTCTTTCGACCGGCCGAGTCTTGCCGAGAAGATTGTTTCTTCTCAGCCCCCTTGGCCGGCTGTTCTGATTTGGTGAGCGAACAAAAATCCGCGGCCTCAATATAGGCTTCGGCTTCCCGCAACACACCTGCGTATGACCGAATCTTTTTTCTTACCAAATCAAACTTAAAACCATTATGCCTTAATCCCCGGAGAAATTCTGAGTAAGCCATTTCGTCCGGAAGATTATGAATTTGGGCTTTTTCTTGGTTAAACCTTTGGACATACGAACGTAGTCCTTCATTCTTTTCTTGGACAATTGTAGCCAAGTTGAGACTTGTCTTTCTTGGTGGGATGTTGTATGAGAAGTTTCCCACAAACAACAAACTGAGGGTGGTAAAGCAATTGATGCACCCGGCTGGGAGGCTGTTAAACCAATCCTGAGCTACCCCTTTGAGAGTGGCCGGAAAGCATCTACACCATGTAGCATCATCTACACTTTGCAAGTACATCAGATTCCTGTACGAGGTAACATGCTCTTCTGGGTTGCCCGTACCATCATAGGCACCCACTAGTACACTCTTGACTTTTGCTGGTTGAGGAGATGCTAATATGTCTTGCGAAAACGGAGGCGGCTTATCTCCCAAATTCAACAAACGCATCTGCCAGTCAATGGGCTGAGGCTGAGCGGACGTTCCAGCCAGGTAGGGAGTCTGGCCGAACATCTGACCATACGGCCCATTTTGCCCAAAAACTTGGGGAGTTGGTTGCATCCACCCATTGAGTACCTGAGGGGGCTGATATGGCAACGGCTGAACTGGTCGGGGAGTAATAGTATGACTCTTGCTAGAAGCAGCCGTGTTGGTGTATTGGGAGAAAGATTGGTTGGAGACTCCCTCCGGCATGGTTGGGGTAGAGGCCGTGTCAGAGTATGCGGCCCTCTCCCTTTGTTTGTGCCGAATGTAATCCCTTGCATCCTTAAAACGCTGGGACGGTTCAGCCTCTACTCTTTTTGGCTGTCTGCCCTTCCCCCCAGCCGACTGTGTTTTCGCCAGCAGGTCAGAGAAATTGGTCCGAGGGACTCGGGGAGATCTTCCGTGCGGACGACGGAATGGGGTATTACCAGCATCGGTTGCATTGGTCTTGTTGTTTGCTTTCTTAGAGATACTTCCTCCCCCTTTTTGCTGGACAGCCGCTAACTCCTTGCGGAGCTTAGTCAGCTCGGCCATTAAAGCAGCCGGGGAAGGTTGTTCGGCCTCTTCAAATGAGGCGGTCAAAGGATTGCTTGAGTGTATGGTAGTATGTAAGTCCTCTACATATCCATCTTCGCCTGGACGAGGTCCAGAATTAGGTGCCTGACCGTCTATTGCCATAACGGACGAGTATCCCCACAGACGGCGCCAAATGTTTCGGGGTTTTTTGTGATTCCCTCGGATACTGGTCACGCTCTGCTGGCAATGAGACTCGGACACCTGCAAAATAACGAATATTCCGGTGTACGGAATATTCGCCTCCGACGCTCAAGTTAGTGAACGGAAACGGAAAAGGCTAGAGAGAGAAAGTAGAGAGAAGTTGGAGCTTTTTGATGCTCTGTATTTATGTTATGTCACCAAATCCCCCTCCCATCATAAATGATTGGGGTATTTATAGGGGTGAGAACATGTACCCCTCTAGGGTTTATACCCTAGAATTTCGTGACATGATTGGCTGCGCAATCAGAAGTCGCCACGTGTCGTAAGGGGCGCCGTTTTACGGCTTTCAAGGTTTTCTCGGGATTTGGGCCTGAGGTCATCAGGGCCCTTTTCTCTTTCTGATTTTAGCATTGGGGCATTTAGAGATGGCTGACATGTGTCACTATGACCAGTGGACACGTGTCACATTCTCATAGGGCCACGTGTCACCTGTTTATTGGGCCACGTGTCACTATGAGATTGGGCCACGTACCTGGGGTATTTTTACCCTAAACAATTCCCATTTCACCATAGTCGTAGTCATCTTTCGTGCAAGACGCGAAGCTATGTGATGATACACAAGCATTATATTGTAGAGACTCCATTGTTCCCTAGGACAAATAATAAAATCAAAGATTGAGTATGAAGAAAATAAGCTAAGGGTTATTTTATTTCATTTGTTGGTGTTATTTGGTCAAGAAGATAGGGTAGATCCAAAACATTTATAGTACACAATAAATTAATATAACACTTAAGAGTAAGTTTAATTCTGAAAATCATATGAGTAATACATCATTATAATATAATATAATGGAAATTTTAACAATTACCACCTAGAACTGTTTCCATTTTAACAATTACCACCTATTATTATTTTTTTTAAAAATTACTACCAACTTTTTTTTAAAAGACCAAAAGTTCTCGTTGACTCTCAACCACCTTATGACGTCATGTGGGTCCCACATAATACCTTCCCTCCCCTTTTCCCTCCCATTTCTTATTTCTTACTCGATACTTCACTCTCATATTCAATTTTTCGTTGAAGAAATCGAAAACATTGCAATTCACTTCTCCAAACCAAATAATTGATTGAATATTGTTTGCTTTTTCGATTTCTTTCAGCGAAAAATTGAACCTGGGAGTGAAGTATCGAGTGAGAATAAGAAATGGAAGGGAAAAAAGGGAGGGAAGGTATTATATGGGGCCCATATGACGTCATAAGGTGGTTGAGAGCCAAGTAAGTGGGAACTTTTAGTGTTCAAGAAAAAAGTTGGTGGTAATTTTTAAAAAAATAAAAAATAATAGTAGGTGGTAATTGCTAAAATGGAAACAATAATAGGTGTTAATTGTCAAAATTTCCTAATATAATTTGTAATAATTAGCTTTGATGTATGAGTGATGATATATATATAGACCACTAATTAAAATCATATCAAATGATTATATATATTATATTGCATTGGTGCGTAGGAGAAGAACCTATATATTATAAATAATACAATAAATAATAGTTTAACATTAATCGCGATAAGATAAGAGATTATACGATCAAAAATATTAATGGCGTGCTTTGTAACCATAAGTAAGTGATAAAAATATAGTTTCAGACATCACAGATCCATTTTAGGTTGATCGTATCAAATTTTATAATTAGTTTATTATACTAGTATATTTCATTTTTATAGAATACAATAGACTAATGGACAGAATCTTTTCGCGATATTGATGTTTAAGCATGCGAAGAGAGGATTAATTTTTTAATCTAGTTGGATTATAAAATTTCAAGTTATTGTTTGACATGTTTAATATGCCCGCCGACATAACTATATCTCCTAGCTAGCTATTATTATGAAGGAATATAAATATTTTACTTCAATTTAAAAAGGTGTTAGTTCTTTTCCAATTTATCTATCTATTAACATATACTAAGGCCCTGTTTTATTTAGCTTCTTGGTAGAGCAGAGTAGAGCAAATTATTATTATTATTATTATTATTATTATTATTATTATTATTATTATTATTATTATTATTATTATTATTATTATTATTATTATTATTATCTCAAAAACAAAAGCCATACAACCTACAATAAATTAGTGGGAAGCCGAGATACAATCTGGGCCCCCACTCCTCTAGCTATTGCAAATCCTACCCTAGTGAAGATATGAGCTGCAGCACGAGCCCCAATGTCTTGCGTCGTCGAGAACCTTTGAATCCGCTTCAGTAACGCAACAGCCTCTTTCTCTAATTCCCCAAGAGAAGAAAAGGAGAAGGGAATGAAACCATATCCAATCGCCTGACATCGAGCTTCATACTTAACCCGCTTCCGATGAGCTGCATCAGCCACAACCCGCCCAGGAATGAAGTCAGATAGCCCTGACTGAGTCAAAGGAGAAGACCCTGTCAAATCAACACAGACATCGCGACCACGATCCCATGAATAAAGTAACACATCCGCGGGTCTGAGGGCCTCGTCGTTCCCTCCGGCCAACCCAATGTCAACCTCTTTTCTCGCTGAAATCCCAGAACGAAAGCAAACATCAACAAGGGTATCCCGAACAACATTATGCCGATGTTTAATACCCACAATACCAGCACAAGACACTGCGTGATCACCGAAAATATCTCCAGCAAAAACCCTCGAACAAGCAGAGCACAACGTCGAGATAGAGAACAATGGTACACCCAACCGATAGGACAACACACAGCGATAAGTCTTGGCGTTCATCGTCTGACCCAACCCTGAAATAGGAACCGCTCGAAGCCAATCAGAGGCGTGATCACCTTGCTGTGATTTCCATAATGCTGATTGTCGAGGAGTTAAAGAATAAGCAGATTCTGCAGAAGCGGTAACCTTTGTGAAATATATATCTGCCAATTTCTTCATGAGTTTAGGGGCAGCGACCTCACTAGGATTACTCAAAATGTCAGACTCCACTGTTCCATTAAACAGACTCAACGCATCCTCAAAGGCTCGTCCAAGACCAACAATGCCAGCATGCCGAAGAAGTTGTGTCTGCAACCCAGCAGACTGTAACCGAGAAGCAAGAAAAGCATAGTGACGAACATCACCTGCAGAATAAACACCAAGCCCTCCAAACGCAAATGGTAAGGTGGCAAGTCGCCACTGCCAATCACCAAACCCCGGCCCCGAAGCAGTAACAATACGCTCCATGGAAGATCGAAGAGCTGCATCAAAAGTGCGCTGAGCCACCTCAAAAGTACTAGGAGGACAAGTACGCAATGCAAAGTAGAGTTTTGAAACTCCAGTACATGCCCTAAGTAACAACAGCTCACACTGAGGATCATCGAGCATAGCGACCTTATCCATAAGGGCAATGGTCTTGGTCACCCTCTGCATCACAAGCTCACCACTAAAACCAGAATCGGAACTAGCGGGGCCTCCAAGCAACCTAACACCACGCAAAGGTCGAGCAATATTAGGTGGAAAGACACCCACCAGCCTGCTTCGAGGGTCTTCTGTAGGCCAGAAAACTTCAGTTTTTTCCACATTAAGACATAACCCAGAACGAGGTCCTTCCTCCATAATCAACTGCAGAACTTGCCCTACCACCAGAGTGTCACCAATAATCGTGCCGTCATCTAAATACCAAGCCTGAAGACATACATCAAAAGTCTCTCTGATTTTACACACCAGGGGTTGTAAAACCAAAGAAAAAAGCAAAGGACCAAGGGGATCACCCTGCTGCACCCCTTGAGATGACCATAAGGTTTGGTCCCCATAGTACAACCTGGCTGGATTAGAATAGCAGAATTCTACCCATCGCGAAATGCCCGGACAACGACGACGTACCTCACGAAACATGACCGAACGATCAACCAGATTGAAGGCATTTTGAAAATCCACCAACAACATAGATAAACCAACATCAGAACCACGGTCCTCAATCAACCGATTCACCGCATGAAGAATTGCCTCACCACCTGAAGAAACCCCAACACCAAATTGAAGGCCATCAAAGTAACTCCCTAAAGACTGACCAACCATAACAGCACCCACCTTCGAAACGAGACGCCGCCAAACCGTACCCACAGCAATAGGACGGATACCACCACCGGGCTTGACAAGTGGCGTAAGAGGAGCACTAGCAATGTACTCTCCTAATTCCATAGGACATCTCCCAGCTAGAAAGAGATTAACCACCCCAGTAATAGAGTCAACCAACTCATCTGATACTGCCACAGCCGCACCACTCAAGCAATCCATAAGATGTTGAGCACGCAAACAATCCCTACCACATGATGTGCCACGAGGGAAACTCCTAATCCGATCCAAAACAACAGCAGAAGTCGTAACGAGATGAAGGTGATCAATAGGTATATCAGGCAAGGATGGAGCTGGAGATGAAGGGTGCTTTGACTGTAAATCTGCAAGAGTGGCGTCATTATAAGGTGCAACGCCTGCTGAAGAAAGAACCCGAACCGCAGCAGTGTAATGGCCATCGCAAATCTTCCTACGACACTGCTTAATATTACGCTCTTCCAAATCAATGTCCTCATCATCAACCATCGACAAAGTAGGAGAATCCTCTGCCAAAATTTCCCTCACAAGCTGCAAATTACCACCCGCTACACTCCAAGAACAAATAGCACGGGAAATACTCTCTTCTTGATGCCGACGTCGTACCGAAGACCGAGACTCACGACTACTCCGCGGGCGAAAGATTTTAAGGATGCAAAGAGGTAACACCAACAAAGAGACCCAATTAGAAATGTCATTAGGCTTAGAGATCACCTTATCAAGAGCACCTTTCAGAACCCGAGAAAACCCCAAACGACACTTGGGAGGGATAGACTTAACAGAGCGAAACCCCTTAGAGAATAAACAATCAAGGAGGGCCACATCAAAACCACCGTTATGATCTTGCACCAATCCATCCATACGATCAACTCGAGCAGGAGAAGAAGAAGATTGCGGCCTGGTGAAATTATGAAGCACAAAACGAACAACACCATCTCCTTCATCAGGGGGTGACACATCCTCATCCCCACGATGACGACACTTAATACGTACCGTGTGCGTTTTATAGCAAACTCCACATAACCAAATCCCCATACGCCTAAAAGTAACTTCTGCCTCATTATAAACAGCCAAATTAGAAGTAAGAGAATGTCGGGTGATATCTCGTGCACCGATACAACAATGACGATCACTAAGATGTTTGATTAGAGAACGTCGAGTAAGGCCATTTCCACTCCCATCTTGACAACCACTAAGACCCACAAAGGGACAATGAAACTTCACAACGGCAGCCGACATAGCTAACTTGCACCACCCAAAACTGAAATACGCCCGAAAGAGCACCAGAAACTGCCGCAAAACAGCTCCAAAACAGCACCCAAGAGCTGCCAAAACTGGACCAAAAACTGCACCAGAAACTGCACCCAAAACTGCTCCAAAACAGCACCCAAAACTGCTCCAAAACAGCACCCAAAACTGCTCCAAAACAGCACCCAAAAACTGCTCCAAAACAGCCCCAAAACCGAAAATCGCTGGAAATATTGATCACCGAAACCCAAAATAGAAACCAACAAAGAACCTCCTCTAACTGACCAAAAACAACACCAATATTCGCGAGAAAAGCTGCCCTCAAAATGACCCAATAACAGCTTGAAATTGCACCCAAAACGCACCCAAAAACAGAGCAAAACCACGCTTGAAAACACAGCGGAAACGCACCCAAAACCGCAGCTTGAAAACTGACCAAAACAGCCCAAAAAATACCAAAAATAAACGCACCCTAAAGACGCTTGAAGCAGGCCGAAAACCCGAGGAAAACAGCGTGATAATTCGCCAGAGAATTGATCAAGAAACCACCCACAAAAGCCGCCTGAAATCCGCCCAAAAGCTGCCTGAAAACCACCCGAGAAACCACCTGAAATCCACCCAAAAGCCGCCTGAAATACCCCTGACTGAAAACCGCCCACCTGATCACACCTTACGCCAGAGATGATGCCAGAAAAAGGACTCGAAACTGCACCCAAACAGCCTGGAAAATCGCCCCTTTAACGCCTGAATTTCTGCCTGAAACCGCCTGAAAACAGAGCCACCACCGAGAATCTTCGCCGGACCTGCTAGGAAGAGGAAACCACCGCCACAAGATGCCTGAATTGCTGCCGGAAACCCGCTGGAAAATGAACGAGGAACCCCCCTAATCGCCCTAACCTAGAGAATTTATTATTATTATTATTATTATTATTATTATTATTATTATTATTATTATTATTATTATTATTATTATTATTATTACTACTACTACTATTATTAATATTATCGCATTATTATTATAATTATTAAATTTTTATTATAAAATATTAATTATTATTATATTGATTATTATTATTATTATTATTATTATTATTATTATTATTATTATTATTATTATTATATTAATATTATTATTATATCTCAAAAACAAAAGTCATATAACCTACAATAAATTAGTGGGAAGCCGAGATACAATCTGGGCCCCCACTCCTCTAGCAATAGCAAAGCCTGCCCTAGTGAATATATGAGCGGCAGCACGAGCCCTTATGTCTTGCGTCGTCGAGAACCTCTGAATCCGCTTCAGCAACGCACCGGCCTCCTTATTATTAAAATTAATAATTAGTATTATCTTTAAATATTAATTTTTATTATAAAAAATCAATTATTACTATTATTATAATTAATATTATTAATTATAAGTATTATTATTACTGTTATTATCATTATTATAATTACTATTATTATTAAATATTAAATATTATTTATATTATTAATATTATTATTAATATTATTATTATTATTAAATATTAATTTTTAATAATAATATTATTATTAAATATTTATTATTTATTATTATTTTTTTTTTAAATTAATTATTTATTATTACTATTAAATATTAATTATTATTATTATAATAATTCAATATTAAGTATTATTTTTTAGCAGAGCATAGCAGGGCAGCTCTAAAGAACGGGGCCTAAAAGCAAATCGTTCCATGATAATTGTCTTTACCTTGTGAAAATTTTTTCCGCCTTTTACGCCTTTTTTTTTCTTGCAAAATCAATAAGTAAACTATTTATACCTGTGATATATTCTTCCAATTTGACAATCAGATTTCATAGATACCCAAATGAAATATTTCAAAATATTTAATTGTCAAAAATAATTAACAACCAATTTTAATCTATTTTACTATTTAATATATACAAAATTTTATATGTAACTTTTTTTTTTTTTTTAATCTCAACTTGATCTTTTGTGAAATCATCTTTTAATTCCAGGTCTGAGTTTTTTTCTTGAAATTACATTTTGACTGTTTTGGGCGGATGGGCCATAAACATTTGGGCCTTTGACTTGTAGGCTTTTGACCTGTGTGACCCACGGACGATTTTAGACCACATTCATTTAACAACTATGATTTGGGCTTATATGAACTTCGAGGATGGATTGTATTGGACTTTTAATTGAATGGCTTGTTTAGGCAAGTCTACCTACACCCTTCCATTACTTCTTTCCTTATTATTTTTTTTTTTTAGAGTCACAATGATAAATGGAATTTGAACTCGGCTAGGGATGTCAATGAAAAGAGGCGGATGTTGACCTTCTCTTCCCCACCCTAACATTCTCATCCCCTCTAGAAGCACTCATGGGTATTGTTTGCTCATTTCGATGATTATTGCTCATTTTATCATCAAATGAGCAAACAAATACCCTTGGGGTGCACCATGCACGCACTCAGGTGTATATAACAATCTCTCCTCATCCCTATTCTCATCCGCGTGGTGGGTCCAAAACTCATCCCATTCCCGCCCCAATGAATACAATTCCAAATTCATCTCCGCCTCGGCAAGTACAATTCCAAACTCATCCCTGCCCCACCTCCCACTTAGATATCCTCACCCACCTAATTCACACCTCCGAACTGCAACAATACTACAAAAAATATAATATAAATTGCAATAAAAAAAATCACCTAATAAGTTAGGGCTTGTTCTCATTGACCGAACTCAGCTGAACTGAACTGAACTGAACTGAATTGAGCTGAAATGAACTGAACTGAGCTGAACTGAACTGAATTGAATTGAGCTAAACTGAACAGAGCTGAACTGAACTGAACTGAACTGAACTTATTAATTAGTGATTTTTAACTACGGATTAGTGATCTTTGATTATTTATTGATTATTTATTATTATACATATGTGTATATACAAATATACATATTAAAATATTTAAGAAAAATATACTATTATTATTATTATTTATTGATTGATTATTATTATTATTATAATTATTTATTGATTATTATTATTATTATTATTATTATTATTATTATTATTATTATTATTATTATTATAATTATTTATTGATTATTATTATCGTCGTTGTAATAAGAGCTTAAAAGAATGAAAATTGGCTTTATATCATTAGTAATATCATTACACATGAGCTGAACTGAGCTGAACTGAACTGAACTAAACCGAATTTCAACGTATGAGAACATGCCCTTAATATTACACATTAGTTTTCCTTTTATTGTATGACTATAAGTCTATTACAAAGTATTTTATTTATTACTCGTACTACTTTAGTTTAATTAATATATATATATATATATATATATAATTTTCAAAAATATATGGATGTGGATAAGGATAGGTATGAAGTGGGGTAGGGCAAGGCATAGATGGAGCGAGTACAATTTAAAATCCATCCCCGTCCTATCATCTATAGCGGGTATGAATTTTATCCCACCACCTATCAAATCAGGAGTCATTAGAACGGGTCTCCTGCTTGACCAGCCCCACTAACATGGGTGACATCTAGCTCTTGAGTACCACCACTATTTTTTTTTTTTTTTTTGAATAGTCTTGAGTACCACCACTAATCAAGTCATTAAGTTAAATTATTTTCACTCTATAGCTTGTATGTAAGTATTAAAATACTTTTTGAGTGGTGTATAATGTGTAAATCTTTTGTAGGGAAAACCTTGTGTTAAAATTTAATAATCACAAACAAAATTTACGTTATACTCTCCTTATTTAGGAGTTTGTGATCTCAAAATTAGAGACAAAAACCTTATGTCAAAAATTTGTAACCCCAGACCTTTGTTAGTATAAGGACAAAAGGGCTTGAGTCTCATTATCACGGTTGTTTTCTTTGAACTATGATTGTCGGCAACCATTTGGACCCATCTCAATTTATTGGTGATACATGACCAATTTCACGATTTCAATAGATTTACCTCTATTTCTCTTGTGAACCTCCTTCCTCTCATACCATGCTCAATTGCTCACCATACATGGATAAAAACATATATGTAGTAGATGAAACAAGTAGTATAACGTACGTTATGAATAATTATGTTAATTCAACCATTTTTAAAGTAATTTATCATTTTTTTTTTTTTTTAATGTATGCAATCATAAGCTCACAGGCTGCATTAAATACACATACGTTATGATAAATGTTATTTTTTGGAATTTTGTCTAGAATTACCCTAAAGATAGGGTCATTTGTGAACAACTACCCAATTTTTTTTTATTTGTTTAGAACTACCCACAAGTTACAAAACGTTTGGGTAACACTACCCATTAACGTTTTCTGTCCAATTATGACGTTATTGGGCCTACTTTTTCACTTTTCCCACTTATTTAACTCCCCTAATTACCTTCTCTCTTCTCCCTAATTAACTTCCTCTCCATTCTCACTCTATAATCCAAAAGATTATACTCAATCAATTGAACACAAATTCACAATTATTCAAGTAATGTTTCACACTTTCCTTTTAATTCATTGTTTATTGTATTTGTATACAAGTTTTAATTGAACGCAATCAACATAATTAGGGTGTAAATTAGGGATTCGAATTAGGGTTTATGGGGTCAAATAAATTTGGGGGTTTTGATTTCTAGGATTTAGGGGTTTAATTGAGTTCTAGGTTTCACTTATTTTGACTTTGAGATTGAATTCAATTGCACTTCAATTACTAATTGGCCATTGCAGTTGGTAGGATGTCTAATTGGTCATTGTAATTGATAGGATGTCTAAATTTGGGGGTTTTAATTTCTAGGGTTTAGGGGAAGTTAATTAGGGAAGAGGGAGAAGGTAATTAGGGGAGGTTAATTAGGGAAGGGAGAAGGTAATTAGGGGAAGTTAATTAAGGAAGAGAGAGAAGGTAATTAGGGGAGTTAATTAAGTGGAAAAAGTGAAAAAGTGGACCCCATTAACGTTTTTTTGGACGGAAAACGTTAATGGGTAGTGTTATCCAAACTTTTCTTAACTTTTGAGTAGTTCTTAACAAATAAAAAAAAACGGGTAGTTGTTCACAAATGACCCTATCTTTAGGGTAGTTATAGACAAAATTTCCTTATTTTTTCTTTGATTTAATATTTAGTTGTTATCTCTTCTCAAGGCCCTAGAAATGAAATGCATGTGATGACACGATATCAATAAAAATCTAACACCGTACACAAGCATACAAGCGAGATAACATTTCATATAGAATGATTTTGGATTGTCATCGATCTCTTACTCCCTAGAGTTCTTTTGTATTTACATGTTTATTTGTTTTCCCACATACAGTATTGATAAAAATATGATAATCGAATCTAAACTCTAGAAAACTTGAGAAAAAAGTCTAGGTTAGCTACTTAGCATACAAAATATGGAAGATGATTTGGATTCATCACATAGCCTCACACAATGCACGCATACACAGTATAATTCATGTGTTACTAAATTTGAAAATAGACACTACTTAAAAATTAAATTTGAAGATAGAAATCACACTTTCAAGTATCACTAATTTCTATCATTATTATTGAGCCCCTCTTTAAAATAAATAAAATTCATAATGGTGGAAGCTAAAATTACATAAAGTTGTACTGAGGAGTAATAAAGATGAAAAGTCAAAATATTGAAATGAAAATCACAAAAAACGAATCTATAATTTCTAAAAAAAAAAAAAAAAAACCAAAGAATTAATGGACTAGAGCAAACCAACAACGCAAAGTCACAAGAAATCTGAAATTTTCTCATACAACATCAATTTACCATTTTCTCACGATTTCAATGATAAACACAGTTATACGAGAAAATGATTATATCATTATCTACAATTCATAATGAGTAATTTCTATTCTCATTAAATCTTCAATTTATCGTTCAATATAACCTGACAAAGTTGACAGCGACATGCATGCTTAATTTTAGCCAAACAAGGGAAAGTTATACCATGAGATAAGGTGCACGAGTAAAAAAATAGTCTTCCTTTCAATTCTTTGTACTCCATTTAAATTAAAAATAAATAAATAATAAAAATAATTTTAATTAATTTTAAAGGTTTTATTTAATTCTATAATGGTTGCCACTATCAATCAAGTTGTCCATTTTTGTTTTTGCTTTCTTTGCCTTTTTTTCCTTTTTCATAATTTTCTTTTAATATCCTTTTAAAAATACTAGGTTAATTATTCTACTCTACCATATGCTAAACGTCATTATCAATGATAACAAGCTTATACTATACTAAAGACAAACGCAAAAGGTCGTTTTCAAAAATATTAGCTTCAACACGTAACACATCATTAAGATCATTTGATTAATATGGCACTTGTATGTGTGATATGTCACATTAGTGTGCTTTTGTATTAGTTAAGACATCTAAAATGAGTGGTAGACTCGTACGTACGAGTAGCGTAATTTAAATTATGTACTCCATAAAAAGTTAATTTATGTATGATTTATTTTTCTTCATTGCTACATTAATTATATAAATAAGAATTCTTGATTTAAACTAGATATGTCTTTTCATTATTTTAAATTTATAGGCATAAAGCATCTTCATGCATGTGCCTTTTGTTGTTCTTTCAACCATACAGTTTGCTTCTTTATAGGTTTCTTTTCAAAACTAGCTCTTCTACTTAGTTGACATGAGAACCTTATTTTTCCTTATATAATCCGATATGAATTTGTCTGATTTGATTTGATCAAATTTTGACCTTATGTGTACAATAGTTTATATAGAATAATAGAATAAATATATCTAGATGTTCTGGTTAGATTCAAAATAATTTGTATCTTATTAAAATGTAATTTTTCATAATAAAGATATTTAGTGTTAAAAAAACTACACATAAAAACAATACAGCATATCGATTTTTATTTTTTTTAGATCTGATATGACTTTATTTTTTCTGCTCTAAACTTATTTTTACCCTGGTAAAAACAAGGTGGACTAAATATGATTTATTCACCTACAATTTTGCCTGCTCAATTAAAAAAATATATATAATCATATTAAAGCTCATATTATTAAATCATCATTTTTAGATTAATTAATATGAGTAGTATCAAATATAATAATTAACACACTTAAATTATAAAACTTGAGTCCATCAAACATACCAATTATATATTTTCCTCAATTAAAAAAATTAAAAAGAACATATCAACAATTTTTCACTATAATAAAATTTAAAAATCAGTAGATACACTGATACTGTGATACATATCATCCTCCTATGCATGTTTCCCAATATATTTATCTTGCTTCCTTCGATCCACTAATCTCGGTTGTAAATTTTAACTATAGTGTTGACTTTCTTTTTATTTCTTTATCCATTTTTTTTGTTTTTTTTTTGGTAGGCAATTATATTTGCTTCAACCTTCAAGTAAAGACAAGCAACTTGATAAAAAGAGAGAGAAAAAAATATATAAGGATGAACAAATAATTAAGTCAACCATTTGATAAACTAACAACATATCATGTCTTTTTCTCTAACTAATTGGTGTACGCAAAGTATTTGCTCACATTGCACTCAATAAATGTTTACTCTAGAAAAATGTCTTTGTCCCAAAGTTGATGCCTTTTCGAGAGCTTCTTATCATATCCTTTGTACAATTCCCCTTTGATACTCAGATGTCTGTAAATAATATATCCTCTCACATTTTCCTTCAGATGTCGTAAATAATATATCCTCTCACATTTTCCTTCGTATCATGAGAGTGAGATATAATTCAAGTGGTTAATCCTCTCACATTTTCCTTCGTATCATGAGAGTGAGATATAATTCAAGTGGTTAAAACTTCTATTTCGGTTCCAGGATTCTCTCACCTGTCATTGTGACTCTCTAAACATTAAAAAAAAATTGTTTACTCATGCTATTTAAATTTGATTGCAAAATATATGTATGAGTAGTACTTCATTGGCTTCTTTGTTTTAGTTGCAACATTTTGACTAAATTAATCACGCACACGCTTTACTTTGAATATTATCTTAAATGATTTATATATATATATTATTAGAACCTATTTTTCCTAAACTACACTAATCCGAACTTATTAAATCTTAAATAAGTGAAATAAGGTGAACAAAATAGACTCTTATATAAATCTATAATCACACTGTGTGATTTAACATATACTTTCAAGACATCATAACTTATTATAATATTTTCTGAAGTCTCTATGTAATTAGTTAATTATAAATATAGTTGATTTGAATTATAAAAATAAAAATAAAAAAAATATTGAGGTAGTATTATATTATTAGAACTCAGTAAGGCCCTGTTCTTTTGAGCTTCTGGGCAGAGCAGAGCAGAGCAAAGCAGATTTCAGCAGAGTAGAGCAGATTGAAGCAGAGCAAGGCAGAGCAGAGCAGAGCAGGGCAGAGCAGAGCAGATTGAAGCAGCTATTTTTAAGTACTATTTTTAAGCAGAGCAGAGCAGAGCAGATTGAAGCAGAGAAGAGCAGAGCAGAGCAGATTTCAACAGAGTAGAGCAGATTTCAGCATAGCAAAGCAAAGCAGAGCAGAGCAAAGCAGCTCTAAAGAACGGGGCCTAAGTCTATGTTAGTTGATGAATTTAAAATATGTTAGTCTCTAGATTCCACCAAGTATACAAATAGAACCAATCCGTAGATGCCACACAATTATACATTTATGCTAAACGAAGTACGAAGTATATATTTAACAAACCCCATTTGCAATGTAGAGTAAATTTCACCGCTAAACTTTTGGTTGAGTTGGTCGATCCTTCAATATATTATTGGAGCCGACATGACACAAAGGTCTCATCCACTCCTCACTTTCAAGTGGAATATTAAGCGTTGGGTATGAGAAGGGTCCGTGTTGCATCTACACTACAAGTCCAATAGACTCCCGTGTAAGGGGGTGTGAATGTAATTGGTTTGGTCTTCTAATACCATATGGTTAGTAGGAAGATTGTGTCTTCCAACATTGAGTTTTGGTTTAATTCCCGCTAATTAAGTAATTAGTGACAATTAAAAGACGGGGATCTCTTTCCCTTTTGCATTTTTTTCCCTCCCCTTTAAAGTGTATAACGCGCATATATATATTAAAACAAATGAAAAGTGAGGATATAGGTCCTTAATTACAAAATAAATAAATAAAAATTATTTTCAATTTAATATACTGTATACATTTTGACTTTACATTATTTACAAACTCTAATTAATTATAAGTCACACATTGTATATTCTCAGAAATTTTATAAGATAAACAAATTAAACAGTAAGTTATACACTAATAACAAACCATGATTAAAAAAGCGACAACTAAGAGCGAAAGAAATACTATAGTTGATAGTCTTGATACGTCACAAGAATTCAATATCAATAATTTGACATGAATTTTATTTTCAAACAAAAGAAGCTAGCTGTGGTCCTCTAAATTATATGCCCCAACTTTGCCGAGAACACTGAATCATTGACCATACAATCATACATCATATATTCATATTCATTAAAAAAAAAACAAATAATTGAATAGATAGTAGAGTATTATACCTTAACTATATAATAAATTGCATATTAATATTGGCAATTGAGGTTGTGGAGTTCATAAAACCTGAAAAGTGCATGGATCTAGTGCATAATTTGCACACGACCCAAAGGGGGTATTTAAATAATGGTCCGTTAGGGGACCATCCTTGTTAGAGTTTGTTGCTTCGACCACCTAAGCCTTAGGCCACATTATTGTGCACATATCATAACATGCATTTTTCAAATAATAAAAAAAATATTAAGAAATAAAGAAAAAAAAACTTTTTTTTTTATTTATTTTCTTATGTATCACAGTAATCACACCTTAAGACACTTATTATCCCTGTTATTTATAAATCTTCTGATTTGACAATTTACACTATTCATATAATCCGTTTTAATCGATATTACGTTAGTGATTTATACATAAGAAAAAGTATAGACATGTACTTATATAGATACTTGATAGAATTGTTTCAGTTACTATCTACTACTCGTATATATTGTCAATGTTTTGCATTAGCGTATTAAGTGCTCAATAAAAGTGATGCACTTAAAAAAAATAAAGAAAGTGTTATTTAAGTTACTTTGTCCATCCCAAATTAATTTTAACGCTTATTATGGCACGTAATAGTGTTATGATGATAAGATGGTGAAATATTATTCTATTGTTATGAAAATGTACCGTAAATGTGGTTGTGAAAAAGACTTCTTTTTTTTTTTTTTTTGCGAGAAAGTGTATGGTGGGACCATGATTTTTTTTAGGGATACAAGTATATTTTTGTAATAGTGGGACCTTTTTAAAATAGAATTATAGAAGTGTAAAAATGGATTTGAGACAAATGATATGGAGTAAAGGAAAGTGTAAAAACTAAACTAGAACATGTTCATATCACAAAAAAAAAAAAAGTCTTGAATCGTAAGATAATAAAATTATTCAGTAAAAATAAGTTCATCAATTTTTAAAATTAATTTCATTTGAAGTAAAAATAATTTCAATTCAATTAAATTAAGTAATTTTAATACAATTTTAATATATATATATATATATATTAAATATAATAGAAAATTAGTAAACATAATTTCTTTTATAAAAAATAAGGTAAAGTGAATGAAGCCGAATTTTATAATTACCTATAAAATAATTAGTAACTGGTAATGTAATTTCAATCCCAAAATAGTACTCGTAATGAATTTTCATTGGTAACGTATTATTTGTACTTTATAAGCTGGTTAAAATGAAAATAATAATTATGTGGTTAAAATGTGAAGAAGGTACTAGCGTATGGTGTAGTTTTAGGACTTAGGACAAAGCATTACCAACGAGGCATGGACCCATGGAGATTTTGGCATAAATCAATATTGCGGTGTCGACAATAAACGCAATGTGCAAGTACTTTTATGTGCATTTTTTTTGGACGAGTGGGGATGACAACGGGTCGGACTCGAAGAGGATTATGCTAAGACCTTGTTTAATTCACTTTATTTTTGTTTATCTGATATGTTCTTATCTGGTCTGATCTTGTTTGGTTTGATCTGATCTGGTCTTATTGTTTGATTTAACCAAACTTTGACCTTAAGTGTATGACAATCGGTAAGGAAAAAATGTATCAAGTGAGATCTTGTTAGATTCGTAATAATGTGTATTTTGTTAGTATGTAATTTTTCATTTTTTTTTCATTACAAAATTAAAGATATTTAGTGATAAAAAATTGCACATAAAACGATGATCTGATCTGAACTTTTTTTTTTTTATTTTTTTTTTATCTAATCTGGACTTTTTTTTTCTGATATGATCTGAACTTTTTTTTTTTAGAAACAAGTAAAAATAAGGTGAACTAAATAAGACCTAAATCCGACTCCGACCCTACAGGAAGTCGGAAGCTAATTCCGACTCTGATCCGACTTCAATATCCGACCTTCGACTCCGATTTGACTCCGAGTTATTTTTTTCCGGTTATTCAATATACTTTGAGAAATTGGGCTATTTGGACCTTTGCAATTCACACCCAAATCCACGATCCATCGGAGTAAGAGTTAGATAATTCGTCAAAGTCGAACATTTGTCGGAGTCGAATTTTTTTCTGGGATTTTTTGTAGGATCCGTCTCCGACCCTCCTTCGACTCGGAGTCGGAATATTTTAACGAGTTTGGACTCAGATTGATTTTTCTCGGTTTCGAAGCGGATTTTTTTTCCTCGGATCGGGGCGAAGTAGGATCGGATCCGGACTGGATTGTCATCCCTACCTACGAGTATTAGGCATAACTTAATGTTATGCACAATCAAATACGAAGGACATATTAGTGACAATTTTGTTCATTCAGTATAATTAATTTAAGTTCAGGTGAAAAAGTTTGTTATGTAAATTAGTTTTGCATAGCTGTTGTGCATTACAACTTCCTCTTGTTTTTAAAAGCTACTCTGCTCTGCTTTGCTGAAATTTATTTTACTATGCTAACACCTATTCTACTCCGTCAAAAAGCTCAAAAGAATAGGCAACTACTCTATTACTACAAAATACATTTTCCTTCTTTTCTTTATACTTGGTAATAAATGAAATGTCTTCTTATTAACACATTCTTTATTATTTGGGAAATTGTTTTTACTACATTTAATAACCTCACCTACGACATGGAATTCAATCAATCCATAATGGCCTTAATGGGTCTTCAATCGTCAGTTTTGGCTCAATTTAATTAAGGAAAATGTTATACATAGCCCTTAGGGCTACATATAAGCATTAAATTTACACTTGAAAATCGTAAAAAGTTAAGAAATCAACAAAATATAAACACTAATATCACTGATTTACACGTGTTTTTGTCATGAATTCCTAATTTTTTTACAATTTTCAAGAATATATTTAATGTTTACATATAGCCCTTATGGCTACATATAACATTATCCTTTAATTAATTAACTAACTTTTAGTCTTTTACCCTTTTTGTCAATTTGTAGGTAATATAAATTTTGCCCTTTAACGATTAGTCGATTACCCTCGTTTTTCTTATTGACTCGAAAAAAAAAAAAAAAAAAAAAAAAAAACCTCATTCTTATAAAATTGTCTCATTTATATTTTAAAAATTAGCAAGTATGGTTGTATGCATGTCCTAAATTTTCTCATTTTCTCTATTTTATTTTCTCACACATTATGTTAAGAAAGCAACTTTAAATTACCTGTTCTATAGGATAGTGTTGACACCGTTATGATCTTGTCCATAAAACCACGTTACGCTGTTAATTCCTTACTATTATTGCTATCAGTATACTCTCCATAACGGATCGGGCTAATTATAGCCACGTGAAGAGCTGCTTTTGACCATGTAGACACCTGTTGCCTATATATGAAGTCCACTTGCCACCTATGTCGATAGGTGCTGCACTAGTTTCGTTATTTTTCTATAAATACCCAAACATAATTCATTATTAAGGTACAATCTTTATCTCTTTAACACACACACTCTCTCTCTCTCAAACACCTTCTCATCAATTGCTAACCTTAACATCAGAGCGGTTATCCCTGGATAATCCCCTGGGTTAGCTAATTCACGTTAAATGTGTAGGTACAAAATTGGCCGACAAACCTTTACGGATCATGATACTCAAGTTACCGGAGCTCACCCAGAGGACATTCAATACAACTTTTGATAAGATAAAAAATTGAGAATAGAGCAACCTTTGAAAAAAGGGAGTAATAATCTGATCCTGTTTTAAGGAATGTAAAAAAATCTAAGGTGTCGTTTGGTTGCTATGGGAAATTACTTCCCATAGCAATTTGTATTTTACGGAAATTAAATTCCTACATCAAAATCATGGGAATTGTATAAAGTTGTTTGGTTGACATGAGGGAAGTTGCAAATCATGGGAAGTTTAACTTACCTAGGGGGGGTTAGGTAATTAACTTCCTAGGGGGGGTTAGGTAATTAACTTCCCATATATTGTGGGAAGTCACAATTCCCATGAATTTGCAATTCCCTCATTTACACATTTTATTGTCAACCAAACAATTCATGTATTTTCAAATTCCCATGATTTTCCACTTCCCCCATTTTCTTTGTGTAACCAAACAATCCCTAAGAACGTCATTCGGTCATTCCGCGGTGCATCTCCTTGCCATCTTATTTCTATTTCATTATTTTGTATAAAAGGTAAGAATTGAAAAATTGAATACTCCTTGCCATCCATATACGTAGTAGGAGAGTGAGGGATAGCTCAAGTGGTTAGAGCTTCCCTCCCGGTCCCAGGTGATCCTAGGATCGATTCTCATCATCCGCCTTTGTGGCTCTAGCTCTAAACACCAAAAAAAAAAAAAAAATACGTAGTAGTTACTAACTGAGTGATCTACATTAGCGATGTTATTAATCCGCTACGTGATCGATTTGCCTTTCAATAAATATGATTTATATCAATATCAATATATCAATATCAACATCATATCAATATCAATATATATTATTAAAACTCAAAGGCAAACATCGTAATGTTGCCATGCGTTGTCAATCTCGCAACGTGTTGCTCTGTCACCTACTATTACCAGTCATCGATGTTTCCACACAAAAAATTAATAATTTGTTAGCAATGGTATTTAAACCCATGACCTCATCTTCATTTAAGTTAAACTTTAACCATCACTCCCATTACAAACCTTATAATATTTAAGTTGTATTAAAAAGAGTTACTCATGTTCAATAATTCAAAATTTTTAATTGCCAACTTATATGTGTATATTTTGACAACAATATAATTATAAAATTAATTTCATTTCTTTCCATTACTCAACATTAAGTATATGTTATATACTTATGTTTAAGTACATATTAAAATGTGTAACCCAAATATAAATTAAGGTTTTTTCTTTAAACCACGAAATTTGTTACTAGAAGGAATTTTAATGATATATAGCTGGAAAAAGAAATCCCTTTAACAAGTAAAACAAATTGATACGATATAATATTTACCTTAACCACGAAATATGTTACTTGAAGATACATTTTTTTATGATATATAGCTGGGAAAAAAAAATCCCTTTTACAAGTAAAATAAATTGATACGATATAACATTTAGGTTACTTCATATTAAATAATGAATCAACAAATGGTCGATATTGTTTTTATAAAACCACGAATGTATTTTACTTTTTTAAATATAGTATTTTTTTTATATATATACATACAATGATCCGGAGCAGCACCCAGGCCAAAAAACTAGTTTCAACTATTAAATTAGGTATCTGAGGAGCAACGAATGTGTGTCTTTGACAATATGCTCCATTTAATTTGCCAAAATACCACTCCATCTAACCTTGGTACAATTTTGGTCATTTTACTAAAATCTATAAATTATTCTCACTACAATTAAGTCTACAACAATGTTTCTTGACATGATTATATCTATTGAACTTAAATTGTTTTTGTTGAACTTGTATTATTAATTCAACTATTTTGAACTTAATGCTCCATATTTATTTACTAACTTAATTTATTTTACTATTTTAATTTAAACTTATTGAACAATCTTACCACTCAAAAAACCAATGATTCGATACGATGATATGATTTATCTTTCAAGAAAATTTGATTATAGGAAAGACAAGATAAAATAAAGCTATTGTAATGTTTAATTCACCTTATTTTTACTTATTACTACCTCATGTTTTAAAAAAAAAAAAAAAAAAAAAAATTAAACTAAATTAGAAAAGTAAGTTCAGAGCTTCAAACATAATTTAAACCAAGTATCTATAGTTTTATAATTAAAAATAATGAAAAATACTTATTAATATAGTGAAATGCACATTATTAGTCCATAAATACTAATCTTACCAATAAAATTAAATTAAAAAAAGAAGAGGGTACGATGAAAGTCGTGTTCATTATTTATTCTCCAATTAGGGCACCTGTCTCTTTCATGGTCCACCTTTCATCGATGGTCACATGCCCAATTCTTAAAGCTCCTCTTGACTTGAATGGTTCACGATCAATTGAAGCGAGTGAAGTGTAATAAATCTTCAAAATTTAATTTCCATACTTATATGTTGGAAAAAAGTCATCGATTCCCCATTATTAAAGGAGGAGAAACTTTTTTTTTTTCTTCTTATCTAATGAGTAAATACTTGAATTTTGAATTTATTTTTTATTCATTAGAAAAAATTATTTATTTATTTTTATTTTAATTATATTTTTTGCTTTATCTTTCTATTTGGGGCCAAGTTTCTATGTTGGTAACTTGGTATCCATTGAGATTGCTACTTGCTAGTGGTTTTACTTTAATTTTTTAAAACTTTTTGGGTAAAGTATAAGTTAAACCTAAAAGAAAGAAAGAATAGAATAATAAAGTATTAGTAGGGGTTTTGATAAACAGGGCACCTTCGGGGGAGTTTACTCCTAGTAGGGGTTTACGGCAAGGTGATCCTCTTTCCCCATATTTATTTATCTTGTGTGCTGAGGCATTGTCGGGCTTGTTGAATAGGGCGGTGGAAAATGGTAGTCTGAGGGGTATTAGGGTGGCTCCGTCGGCTCCTTCTGTTTCACATTTGCTTTTTGCAGACGACACCATTATCTTTTCGAGAGCAAATGAGGCGGAGGTACATGCTATTAAAGAGGTGCTGCGAGTTTATGAAGAGGCGTCAGGGCAAAAGGTGAATTTGGAGAAGACTACTGTTTCTTTTAGTAGAGGGGTGGATGAGGGAAGACGGAGGAATTTAGCGAGTTTGTTAGGGGTGAAATTGGTAGATATTCATGATAAGTACCTCGGTTTACCAACTGTAGTGGGAAGATCGAAGAGGGTGCTTACGAAGGGTGTGAGAGAGAAGTTGTGGAAGCGACTTCAAGGTTGGAAAGGGGGAATTTTATCTAAGGCGGGTCGGGAAGTTTTGATTAAGGCAGTGGCCCAATCGATCCCTACCTATGCGATGAGTGTGTTTAAATTCCCTTCTTCTTTTTGTGATGAGTTGAGATCGTTGGTGGCAAACTTTTGGTGGGGGCAAAAGCAGGGTGAGCGAAAGATCCATTGGATTGCTTGGAAGAAACTTTGTGAGCCAAAAGTGAAGGGCGGGTTGGGTTTTAGAGATTTTAAATACTTTAATGCAGCATTGTTGGGAAAGCAGGGGTGGCGGCTTGTGCAATATCCGGACAGCTTGGTAGCAAGAATTTTGAAGGCTCGTTATTTTCCTAATGGTGATTTTCTTAGATCAGAGTTGGGAAATTTGCCGAGCTACACTTGGAGAGGCATTTGGGGGGCTAAATGGGTGGTGAATCGTGGGATAAGATGGAGAGTTGGCGATGGCATTGATATATCGGTTTGGAAGAGTCCTTGGATTCCAGGAACCCAAACTAGAAAGGTTTTATCACCTAGAGGCAATTGGCCGGAAGATATGCGGGTGTGCGACTTGATTCATCTCTCTGCTGCTACTTGGAATGTTCCTCTAATTGAGTCCATTTTCTTGCCATTTGAAAAGGATCGTATTTTAAGTGTCCCGATTAGTTTTCGTCTGCCTAAGGACTCGGTGTGTTGGGATTTACATAAGAGTGGGGATTATACTGTTAAGACAGCTTATCATGCTATTTATGGCGATTGTAGTGTTGATGATGAAGCTGCTTCTTCTTCCCCTTCGAATATTTGGAGTAAGGTATGGAATGTTAATACTCTGCCCAGAATTAAACTCTTTTTCTGGAGGGCTTGTTGTGGGGCGTTGCCAACAATGAGGGGTTTAAGTAAAAGAATGCCTGATAAAGATCCCACTTGTACTCTCTGTAAAACTGCGGAGGAGACGGAATTGCATTGTTTAAGGGACTGCATTTCAGCGAGATTGATCTGGGAAGAGTGTGAATTGCATACTGAAACGCGAGGTATCTGCAGCAATTTTAAGGAAATGGCCTTCTCTTGTCTGGAGAGGATGCCAAGCAGAGATCATGGTATGTTTATGGCTTTGTGTTGGGAGATTTGGACAGCAAGAAACAAATGGCTGTTTGAAGGCAAGAGCTGTGATCCCAAAGCTTCGGTTGCATATGTTAATAAGCTAATGGCTGAGCTGCAACCTGAGGAGAAAGAAAGTACCGTCAGAGCTAGAACTCGCCAGATTTGGAAACCTCCAAGTGGTGATTTTGTGAAGCTCAATGTTGATGCGGGTTCTGCGGAAGGTAGAGGGGCCTCTGTTGGGGCTGTTGTGCGTGACTGTAATGGGATTGTGAAGCTTGCTGCTGCATGGAGGCTTGAGGATAAATGGCTCCCTGATGTTGCCGAAGCAAAGGCAGTGTTGTTGGGGCTTAAGGTTGCTGCAGAGTATGGGTTTCGTTGTGTGATGGTGGAAAGCGATTGCCAGGGCCTGATTAACTCACTCTCATCAAGAGAAAGAGGGAGTAGTTCCCTTCATATTATTTTTGATGATATCTATCATGTTGCTAGTAGTTTTGCTGCTGTTACTTGGGGTTTTGTTCATAGAAATAGTAATAAAGTAGCCCACGAACTTGCTCACTGCAAGCCATGGGAAGTTGGTAGGTATGTTTGGTTGTCTAGTTTCCCTACCACTATAGTCCCTCTTGTGGATTCTGATATTTCTATGAATGAGAATTAATAGCCTTTGAGGCTTTCCTTCAAAAAAAAAAAAAAAAGAATAATAAAGTATTAGTAAAATTAGATAGCTACTTCCACCCAATAAAGGGTTGTACGTGGTAAGTAGTAATTGTATTGATCACATTGCATAAATTTACACATGCAAATTAAATTCTATTAATTTGACTTTTACATTATTTAATTTTTTTTTTATTATTCTTAATATACAAATTAATTATATCAAAAAAAATTTAATATTTCATGCTATAATATAATTATAAATATTAATGGTCAAATTTATACATGTCCATATTTAATTTAAATGAATGAAAATTTATTACTCTTATTTTTAAAAGGTCATGAAATGACTCAATGAGTTTGGTCAAAAGTTTCAATTGTTACGTACATTCAAGGTAGTCTTATTGTGGCGAATTGAATGTACAATCTAAACTTTTACAAAAAAAATGCAACTAATATAATAGATTAATACCACGAAGTAATTCATTGTGTAGCACTGTTATAGCTTATGCGACTTGCTTAGGTCAAAGGTAAATTGATTAGTGTGTAATATGAATATTAATATTATTTACTTCTCAATTCAACAAAAGTTTCCTATGGCACGAACTATTTACAATTTTATCTTCTTTTTCCTACTTTCACCATCAAAGTTCAAAACTAGGCTAGGGTCCTTTCTCATTATTCAATTTAAATTTTCTTCCACTTTCTCTTGTCACACCTACATTTCTTGTAAGATACTGTGATAAGCCAAAACTCGGTGCAAAGACGGTGCACTGATACGACAATTAAATTGGAACAAATTTATAGCTGTTAAAATTTGAATCTATGAAGATAGTGGTAACTGAGACTCAGTTTGAGAGGTTGATAGGGGACCGTAGGAGTAACAAGTGTTGTAATCCAAAGTTATGATGGTACACATAGTTGTTAATTATATAGTGAGAATACTAGATACGTAAAAAAGATACTCTTAGACACGTCGGTCTCTAATTGAACCATATCATATACATAAATTTAGTTGCCTCTAACTAAACTATATCACATATAGAAGTTTAGCATAAACTCATATTTAATTTTCTTAATACCCCGGAATAAAAAATATAAATACAACATACGTACACCATGATTCGAATGTATAATAGAGTTTTGTGTAAAAAACAGAACACTAATATATAAAAACCCACACACAAAAGACATAGTGAGAAAGTGTAAAACATAAACGAATGATATTCATGGACCAATTTAAAGAAACACGTAAGGCTTATGATATAGACGTCTTTTTCCCTAAAACCGTACTTTATTCTATAGTCTATGTGACCTTGCTTCGGTACTCCCTACGCCTCACTCGGATTCTTTTGGCTCCACTTTTCAGGATTTATAATCCCACCAATACAACCCATTTTGATCTCCCAATTAATATCTAATTTTATCTTAAAATGCTTATCAACCGTTAGATTTGCCTAGGAATTTGTACCACTTTGTTTTGATCAATTATGATAGACTAATGAGTTTATTTTGCTTACTTATACGGAGTAATTAAGCACCAGAAAAACCACCGAGGGATTAGGGTTTGGATTATTTTGCTCGAACTTTTACCCGGGGAATATATTAAAATGCTAGAATAGTTGCATTGAAAGTATATAATTACGAGTGTTTAGCTTGTTTTGTTCCCATATTTTTGATTAATTGAAAATAAATTTATTGGGTTTATATTTTTATTGAATATACATTATTTGTACTGAATCGGGATTAATTTTACTTATTCTCTTTTATTTGTTCTTTGAATCTACTAATTAAAACTTATTTTTACTGAACGAAATTATTTTTGTTGAAAAAAATTAATTTTACTAAATATTACTACATATTATTTTAAGTTGAAGAAAACAAGAACTGAGTGCATGTATTATAGGCTTATGGGGTAAATGTGTAAAATTAGTATTGTTTATTTTAGGAAAGATTAAAAATGTATTATATAATGGGGCCCGGTACATTTGGACCCTCCTAATTCTTAGATGGACCTGGTTCACACTAATTTATTGTGGACCACTAACATTAGAGAAAGTATGGTTGTTTTATTAATAAAAAAAAGGGTCACTATAATTAAAAAAAAGGTCACTATATTGAAATAAAAATCATTTTGGTAATATATAGGCCTAAATGGTTATTTTTGTAATGAAATATTTTATATACTGATCAATATGAATAATAAAGGCCACTATGTTAAAATTAGGGTAATAGCGTCGTATTTCAAGTTCACAATATTATTAAACGTTGTAGTAGTTTTAATAAAGGTTACTAGGTAAAAAATAAGGTTACTATGTTAAAAATAATGGTCACTATGTTCAATATAAAGTCAGTTGCGTGTGTATAGACCTCGGGTCCACAATAATATTATTGTGGACCAGGTCCACGCAAGTCTTTTTGCCTCCTTCGAGGATATTGAAACTACTACGTAGATATTGATGGATCTGTTGTAAATAAATAAATAATGAACTCCACAATAGTGACTATGGTAATTCGTGATCAACTGATCATGTAGCCCTCCCGTAGCTGAAGTTATTGCTCTTTGTAATAGATTGTTGCTAGCGAATTTTTTTTTATCATTGCCCATATTACTATAGAAGGTGATAATTGTTATAAATATTTTGCAAGATCATAATACTGGTTTGTTATGATTTACTGAACTGAGTTGATTGAAGCTAAACTAAAATGAATATTTTATGGAAGAAGGAAATTAGGAACTGAATTGATTGAAGAAGAGAAGCTCTACGTGCCCATGAGAGTTCGAGTTACAAATGGTGGATGTCAAGATTCTGCATTCTCCTACAACAATTTTAGACCTCGAGGTCCAAATACGTCTACCAAGAAGCCATTAGGCTAGGTTACATATTATATATGTAGCCTCAATTGGTCGTTATAGAACGAATAGCCTCCAACGTATAGATTTTTTTATAATTGTAAACATTAACTTTTCCTATTACCTTTAGTTTGATGCATTTAGATAAGATGAGCCTTATTTATTTATTTATTATTATTATTATTATTATTATTATGTATATCTAGCTTTCAATAAAATAAAATAAATTAATCAAAGAAAAAAAATATGAACCATATAGTAAGAAATCAAACGAATTATGATATGATAAATCTTGCACATAAAATGGAGGAAATCATGATGATTTAGTATTTAGTATCCAAATATAATTATTAGAAATCAAGCAAAATAAATTTGGCAAATTGAACATTATACTAAGATATCAATCCACCTTTTTAAAAATCAATTACGGAGTATATATTAATTTTCATATAATTCGTATTTTTTTTTTCTTCTCGTTTGTTCCAAATTAAGGAGTACTCCGTAGTTTCTAAGAAAAAGGTTTTATACTATTTGATACAGAGTACGGGCCTGTTCACATTTACTGAACTATGCTGAACTGAACAGAACTGAAATGATTGGAGCTGAACTGAACTGGATTGAACTGAACTGAGTTGAGCTGAACTGAACTGGATTGAACTGAACTGAGTTGAGCTGAAATGAATATTTTATGAGAGAGAAATTAAGAGCTGAACTGAACTGAAATTAAGTAAATATGAACAGGTCCTACATCACTCCACTTACTACCAAAAAGTAAAGCACTTGTGAAGTTGTGAGATTGATAAAAGCAGAAAAAATTAAAATTTTTATGCAAATGAGAATAGTAGGAGAGAGATAAATTAAATGACACGGAGTAGTAGATCATTACCAAAATACGGAGTTCTCTGTAATACTTAAGAGTAAAATATTGCAAATAATATATCTTTTTCTGTGAAACAAAATATTGCAATTAATATAATCTCTCCAATTTTTTTATTGAATATTTCTTTTGATTATATTTTAGTCCCAAAATGTTCACCCCATTTACATTTTTCAACTAACATTAATAATAATTTTTTTTACCAAAATTTCATTCAATTTGCAACAATATTTGTGCAAATTTAATTTTTCCATGTAAATTTTGTTTTTTCATATACTTTTATCACTTTGTCTCTCTACCTTTTTGCATACTCAATATAAATTTATTTTTCTAATGTACTTTTACTTATTTATTTATTTTTCTAATGTACTTTTACTACTTATTTATGTTTATTAATTCTCGTAAAAATTGTCCATAAAACAATATCAACAGTAAACGGTGGGAGTAAAACAAAACGAGTACTCCGTAAGTATTCTACATCCATTAAATTTTGACAATAATAAATTTAAACTAAAAGAAAAAAAATTTCAAAGTACGAGTCTACTGGAGCAGTTGCTTGTTACTGTACCACTTACAGTGTGGTTGATTGTACAGAATCATTTCTCCGCACTACTCAAAAAATTAAAATCCACACAGCCTGTTCTTTCATCACCTTAAAGATTCCGCGCCGATAAACTCGTCATTTTTTTTTTTTTTTTTATTTTTTATAATCTCGTCAATTTTATAACTCGTCAATCAATTTTATTTCCTTTTTTTTTTAAAAAAAAAACCAAGTGGGCCCCACCTAAAATAAATAAAAATATTCCACATTTAATTATAACCAAATTGACTTATCGTATCACATAATAAGTAATCGTAGAATAAGGTTCACTTATCAGATAAGTAGAATTACTTATCTTATCAAAGCTTTCTGTCTCCTCATATAAAAATCCACAAAAACATTATTTTCCTGCAAAAACAAACTCATCCATCCCCCATCCTTTTTATTTTCTCTCTCTTCATCCATCATTATTTTTTTCATTTTCTCTCTCTAGAAGTCTAAACCCCATTTTTAGAGAGAGAAAGTTGTAAGTAGAGAGAGAAAGTAAGTTGTAATAGAAGGAGAATTTCTCACCAATTTTTTCTTTTTTTATTTTTAATTTTTGTTTTTGGGATTTGTATGGATCTCTTCTTCTGCTGTTGGTAAGATTTTAGGTCTGTGTTCTTCAAGTTTCAATTTTTTTTTTAAAATTAATTTTTTTTTTTAAAGGAGTACTTTTTATTTTATGTAATTTTGTTTTTGATTAAAGTAAAAAAAAAAACTAAAAAAACCCAGTTTGGGATTTTGGCATCTTTGATTTTTGATAGGGTTTAAGCTATGAAAGCAGCTTTAATTTTGGTGATCTTTAAGAACCCTAATTTTTAATTTTCTCTCTCCTCTTTTTTCTGGGTTGTCGGCGATTTTTGAAAAATGTCGTTTAGGTAAAGTAAAAAATAAATAAATCCCAAATCTAATCTGCTAACTGTTCGTCTTGGTTATTTATTTTTTTGCAATTTTTATTTTCTTAATTTTTTTTGGGATTATTTTTTATTTGTTTACTGTAATAATTGTTTATTTCTGGTAGATATTATGATGGTTTTATTTATTTTTTAAAATTTAATTTACCCATTTTTCTGATTTGGGGTTTTACAGATCTGGAGAAATTTGAGGAGATAACGGAATTTCTGGGCGGAAAAACGAAAGAGCAGTTTAAGATGTCATCTCTAAGTAGAGAACTTGTTTTCCTGATTTTACAGTTTTTAGATGAAGAAAAGTTTAAGGAAACTGTTCACAAGTAAGTTTTTTTTTTTTTTTTTATTTTTTTTATTTTTTACACCATTTTTCATATTTACAGAAATGATTTTGCTATGAATTTGGTTGCTTTATTGTTAATTATGTTTATGATGATTAAATTGAAATGGGTTATGATTTTTGCCTATGAATATAATTAGGCTTGAACAGGAATCTGGGTTTTTCTTTAATATGAAGTATTTTGAGGATGAGGTGCATAATGGTAATTGGGATGAGGTTGAGAGGTATCTTTCGGGGTTTACGAAAGTTGATGATAACCGATACTCAATGAAGATATTCTTCGAAATCCGAAAGCAAAAGTACTTAGAGGCACTGGACAAGTGAGTTTTTATGTTACATTTGAAGTTTAGTTGATTGCAATTGTGATATTACTGGTGTTTATGTGAAATGTGGTCGATTGGGTTTTGTTGCAGGCATGATCGATCGAAGGCAGTGGATATACTTGTCAAGGATTTGAAGGTTTTTGCTTCATTTAATGAAGAGTTGTTTAAGGAAATTACTCAACTGTTGACATTGGAGAATTTCAGGTATTAATACTGTGTGGTGAGTAGTTTCTATATGTTATATGATTTTGGAACTATGGCATTGAATTGATTGCGTTTTGTTCACAGAGAGAATGAGCAGTTGTCTAAATATGGAGATACAAAATCTGCAAGGGCAATAATGTTGGTTGAACTCAAGAAGCTAATTGAAGCCAATCCCTTGTTTCGTGACAAATTGCAATTTCCGAATCTTAAGAATTCTAGGTTGCGAACCCTGATCAATCAGAGGTACAACATTAATGCGGATAGATTTTGTTCTGTGATTTGCTGGATTTGAGTATTTATGATGATTTTTAGGCTCTGCCATGTTGCTTTGTCGTTGTCGTAAAGTACAACTGTTAAAATTGGTCATGTAGCATTCGTAGCTATAGTGATTTTTGTACCATGTCATCTTGAGAATGACAATGTAGCAGTTAATCACCATTTACAAATGTAATTGCAGTGGAGAGAGTGAGAGACTGCAAATTTAAAGCATGATTGTTTTCGAAAAACGGATGGTTGACAACAAGAAACTGTAACAAAGCTTTATGTGGCTGCTGAAGAATATATTTCTGTCATTGAGCAGCATACTTTTACTTGGCTTAAATGTAGTTTATGCTTCTATTGCTTCACTCCATTAGTCTGTCCTCACTTGGATGACCTATACTATCAGCATCAACAATTAAACTCTTGTTTAATTGACTTTCAATTGCAGCTTGAATTGGCAGCATCAACTGTGTAAAAACCCTAGGCCGAATCCAGATATCAAGACGCTGTTTGTGGATCACTCTTGTGGACAACCAAATGGTGCTCGTGCTCCATCGCCGGCTAATAATCCTCTATTAGGCTCATTGCCAAAAGCAGGAGGCTTTCCACCTTTGGGTGCACATGGGGTGGGTATAGTGGTTTTGATGATTTGTTGTATATGATTTTTCCTGGACTGATCCATGATCATGACAATATTTCTGCATACGCCTACAGCCTTTTCAGCCAACACCTGCTCAAGTGCCAGCCCCTCTTGCTGGATGGATGTCCAATCCTTCTACTGTAACTCATCCCGCTGTATCTGGTGGACCTATTGGGCTTGGTGCTCCGTCAATGCCTGGTATTGTTGTAGATACCTTTAATGTTTTGTTGAATTTGGTGGAAAATTCCGGTACCCTTTTACTGGCATTTGATAATTTGTTAATCCTTATGAATGTTATATTTCTTGATGTCCTCCTAGCTGCATTGAAGCATCCAAGGACTCCTCCTACAAATTCTTCCATGGATTATCCATCTGGAGACTCTGATCATGTTGCCAAGAGAACAAGACCGATAGGAATATCTGATGAGGTCTTTAAACTATATTATAATATGTATTCATTGTTTCTTCTGTAATTTGAATTAGGAAATTAAATTTGTCAGAATATGCTTTTTTCTTAAAAATCAAATTTGCTTTCTTTGGTGCAGGTTAATCTTCCTGTGAATGTACTGCCAGTGTCATTTCCTGGCCATGGTCATACTCAGCCATTCAATGCACCTGATGATTTGCCCAAAAGTGTTGTTAGGACTTTGAATCAGGGGTCTTCTCCTATGAGTATGGATTTTCATCCTGTTCAGCTGACACTACTTCTGGGTTAGTCTCTGTCCATTTCTTTCACATTATGGATTTGTTTGATGATTTGTTCTGGATGACTGACTTGTGCCACTCTTTTGTTTTTCTTTCAGTTGGCACAAATGTCGGAGACATAGCATTATGGGAAGTTGGCTCCCGTGAAAGGCTGGTCTTAAGAAACTTTAAAGTTTGGGAGCTTAGTACGTGCTCAATGCCTCTGCAGGTATTCATTTTCTGATTTGCATCACATGTAGAATCCCCTGCTCTATAAATAATCTCTATGGTTGAGTGGTTGACTTGTTAATTGCTGTCACCTTGCTTTTAATTCTTGTATAATTTCTCTTTTTTTCCTTGCTTTTTAGTCAGCTCTAGTCAAAGATCCTGCCGTTTCTGTTAACCGTGTGATTTGGAGCCCTGATGGATCCTTGTTTGGTGAGCTTTAGAGAATTTATAGTTTCTATTATGAGTTATGTGTTGCTAAATTGTATGAAGTATATCCTTTAGTTGATATATTTATCTTTTTCTTGTATTTATTTGTGTGATAGGGGTTGCATACTCAAGGCACATTGTACAAATATATTCATATCATGGTAATGAAGATGTACGACAACATTTAGAGGTATATAGAACAGCCAGAATCCTGAGTGAAAGATGATGGCTATGATTTTTTTTTTCACTGTTCAAATTTTGATGTGCTAAACATGTTTTTGAATGCAGATTGATGCTCATGTTGGAGGAGTGAACGATATTGCCTTTTCTACTCCTAATAAACAACTCTGTGTTATCACGTGTGGGGATGACAAGACCATTAAAGTTCGTTTTTCATCTTCTATATCCTTGCTTGCCTTTTTTAGCCACATTTATGAATATTTAATCCATACTTGTCCTTATTTTATTATTATATGTAGGTGTGGGATGCTGCTACCGGTTCAAAGCAATATACATTTGAAGGCCATGAGGCTCCTGTTTACTCGGTGTGCCCACATTATAAAGAGAACATACAGGTTGCTACCATAATAATCTTCGGTGTTATATATATGATTATTTTTTTTGCTTGTATGATTTTGTGATGTTAAGGTGCCTTGATTTTGCATGTTTATGGAGCAGTTTATTTTTTCAACTGCTGTCGATGGAAAGATTAAAGCTTGGTTGTATGACAATCTGGGCTCTCGCGTCGATTATGATGCTCCAGGCCGCTGGTGCACAACCATGGCTTATAGTCAAGACGGGACCAGGTAGATCCACTAGAATGTTGTAGTATTGTTTCTGTTTGATTTGTATCTGCTTAACATAATTCTGCCCTTTTTCTTGTTTTTATTTGATTTCATATTATTTTTTGTTGGTCACTGCAGGCTTTTTTCATGTGGTACCAGTAAAGATGGTGAGTCACATATTGTTGAATGGAATGAGAGTGAAGGTGCTGTGAAGCGAACCTATCAAGGGTTTCGGAAAAGATCGCTAGGTGTTGTTCAGTTTGATACGACTAAGAATCGATATTTGGCTGCCGGTGATGATTTTTCTATTAAGTTCTGGGATATGGACAATGTGCAGCTGTTGACTTCCATTGATGCTGATGGAGGACTTCCAGTAAGTTGTCTGTTGCAGTTGTGAAGATTAGATTATGTGATTTATTGCATGTCCCTTGCTAACTTACTAATGTTACTATCAATGTTTTTTTTTTTTTTTTTGAAGGCAAGTCCACGTATCCGCTTCAACAAAGATGGTACACTTTTAGCAATCTCTGCAAGTGAAAATGGAATAAAAATTGTGGCTAATTCTGATGGCCTCCGGCTTTTACGGACATATGAAAATCTTTCATATGATTCCTCCAGAGCATCTGAATCTTTGACAAAGGTTACAGTTAGAGATTTATTTTCTGTTGCATGTAACTACTGTTGGGGAACCTCATAGCTAATATTTGACTTCTCTTGCAGCCTTCAATCAATCCCATTTCTGCTGCTGCCGCTGCAGCAGCTGCAGCTGCTACTAGTTCTGGGCTCCCCGACAGAAGTGCCCCTATGATTTCCATGGGTGGAATGGTATGTTTCTAACGTGTTTGAGCTACATTTAATTTGCTTTGAGTATAGATACGCTTACCATAGCTTTGTAGCAAATCTTTTTTTTCCCCCTTTGCACTTTTTAATTATTGGTTTGTGGAGGCTAGTTCAGTGCTTGAGCACTTTATTGTCTGTTTACAAAGCTACAATTGCTCTGTACAGAATGGAGATGCTAGAAGCATGGGAGATGTAAAATCGCGAATTCTTGAGGAAACTAATGACAAATCAAAGATCTGGAAGCTTTGTGAAATCAGTGAACCAGCTCAGTGCCGTTCATTGCGACTCCCTGAACACATGAGAGCAGCTAAGGTATACTTATTAACATTTATTTTATAGAGATTAGACAAGATCTCTGAGATATGCTCCCTATCTACTTGAATAAGCCTTGTAGCAGATCTCTTTGCTATCTGGAAATTCTTGTTGCTCTTTCACTAGTTTTTAAGCTGTTAATCAGCTTACTATAAGCCTTTAGGAGGCTTTTGGTTGATGTGTGAGAGTCCTCAGTTGCTTTAATTCAAAGATGGAAGGCAATAGTGTTTCTGCTTCCCATGAGTAATCATTATTTGCTTATTTCAAGCTAGTTCATCAGCTTTAAGACATTATATGTATTAAAATAGATCTCTTCCATTGGATATTTTTTATTTTTAAAAGAAGGGGGGGGGGGGGGGGGAAAGAGGGGAGGCATTATGAAATTACATATTGGATGGCTGATGCATTGAAGGAGACGCTTCTTGAGAATTAGGGACTTTGACTAGTGACCATATCTGAACAAAGGCATGCAACCAGACACTGTTGAACTGTGGAAAGTTTACAGGGAATCTTTGAATGTGAAGTTGTACGTGGCCTAAGTTTGGAGGTGAACCTGCATAATTGCATTGGACTACTTAGTCTGCTTCTGGATCGCTGATGTCGAGACCTGTGAAAGTTTTCCTGGACTCTTTATCACTTGAAGATTATTTAAAGTCTGGACTCTGGAGGCAGGGATACTCTTCAAAATTTAAAAGCTTTGAGATCCTTGCCTTTTTATCTCTAGGTTTTGCATATATGTCTACAACAGTTCAAATAGGGTGTGAAAACTGTGAATGTTGTATATAGCATGTCTGCTCAACTTGTAGCTTTATAGATATTTGGATGTAATTTGGAGGATGCGAAACTCAGAACAACATTGTTGCTGCTTATGCTATGAACTTCTGACAGTATTAATTCGTTTTTATGTTCTTTCAAAAAAGGGTATACAATGAGCTACGTTCACTGAGTTTTTTTTAATTTATTGCATCGTGATGCAGATTTCTAGACTGATCTATACAAACTCAGGTAATGCTATCTTGGCATTAGCTTCAAATGCAATTCATTTGCTTTGGAAATGGCAGAGGAATGAACGTAACGCAAGTGGGAAGGTATGCTTGTAATATACACCACCTATGTAACTTTCTTTTGCTGGTTGCATGAAAATGTCCTATATGTAACCTTAATATGTCTGTTTAGGCATCAGCTAATGTTCCACCTCAGCTCTGGCAACCCTCTAGTGGTATTTTGATGACAAATGATATCTCTGATGCAAGTCCTGAAGAGGCTGTTCCTTGCTTTGCTTTGTCCAAGAATGATTCGTATGTAATGTCTGCATCCGGAGGGAAGATTTCCCTTTTCAACATGATGACTTTTAAGGTAACCAATGGCACATAGTCTACGTTCCGGCTTGTTATTGAATATCTTTTGTTTTATTTTGCGCTTTATCACTGTATATTTTTTTTTTCTAATTTTCATTTGAGTGCAGACAATGACGGTCTTTATGCCTCCACCACCAGCAGCAACATTTCTTGCTTTCCATCCTCAAGATAACAATATAATTGCTATTGGCATGGATGATTCTACTATTCAGATATATAACGTTAGAGTAGATGAGGTATCTTGCAATTTTATGGTAATATTTGCAGATAACTTAGTTCAAAATTGACACTGACGATCTCCTTATTTGGTGCAGGTTAAAAGCAAGCTGAAAGGTCACTCAAAAAGAATAACTGGTTTGGCCTTCTCGCATTCGTTAAATGTTCTGGTCTCATCTGGTGCCGATGCTCAGGTATGTAATACTAAAGAGTTTCTATCCTCCTGAATTACTAGTACATGGATTATCTTTGTATGTGCTTTTTGTATGGGACGGTTAGGGTGACTGGAACCATCTATGAATTTGTACTGCCTCTTTGCTCATCACTATCTTTTGATTTTATTGTGATGTCTAGATATGTGTATGGGGCTCAGATAACTGGGAAAAGCAAAGGTCAAAGTTTCTGCAGCTTCCTGCAGGAAGGGCACCGACAGCACCATCAGATACACGTGTCCAATTTCATCAAGACCAAATACATTTCCTTGTTGTGCATGAAACTCAGCTGGCAATTTTTGAAACAAAACAATTAGAATGTGTTAAGCAGGTGTGTCATCTTCCAAGCATGAAACGATGGCTTCAAGTCTTTACTTATGATGCTTTGCACTAATGTTTTTTTCTTTTTTTTTTTTTAAAAATTTATTATCTGTTTTTCAGTGGGTTCCACGTGAATCTTCTGCTCCAATCTCCCATGCAACATTTTCTTGTGATAGTCAACTGGTATACGCCAGCTTCTTGGATGCAACTGTTTGTGTGTTCAGTGCTGCAAATCTCAGACTAAGATGTCGAATTAATCCTTCTGCATATCTTCCAGCCAATGTCAGGTACATATTTACTTGTTTAGCAGTGTTGACAGTTGGAATAGCATTTCTTTGCTGAGAGATGATAACAAGCAACTTTTCATTCTATGAAAGAGTTTAAGAATCTGTATTGTTGATTTTGAAATTAGTGCTGGTGAAGAAAATTAGCCCTCCATGCACCTATTTGGTAGTAGTGTGTACGATGATGAGTTATGGAACTTTCTTATTTGGTTGATATACTTTTACATGCCTTTTTCAACACCAATAAGGGGAAGATTGGGGGTTGGGAGGCATGTGAGATTGTGAGAAGGTGGTCATCAAAATAGATTTCAAAATTAAGATTTTGCTATTGAGTGCTTTAATTGCGACATCAAGTTTCTTGAGATGCTCTAGTATGATTTAGCAAATTGCTGTTATACATCTAATTATTCTGTAATTATTGTATTGCAGTAGCTCTAATGTCCATCCGCTTGTCATCGCTGCACATCCGCAAGAAGCAAATCAGTTTGCGGTAGGACTTTCGGATGGTGGTGTTCATGTATTCGAGCCACTTGAATCTGAAGGAAAATGGGGTGTACCCCCTCCAATGGAAAATGGATCAGCAGGCAGTGGGCCAACTACACCTTCAGTAGGACCATCGGGTTCTGATCAACAACAAAGATGATGCGTGAAGTTGCAGAGCAGGAGTTAGTTGTTTGCTGGCTTATTTTCTATCTAGGTATGGTCATTACTCTTGAGCTTCCATGTCTGTTGATTAGATCGACACACTATTTCCTATTTTCTGGGGCGAGAGTGAATGTGAATCATCTCTCAGACTATCAGTCTATTTTTGCTGTCAAAGAAGATGATCTTGATCCTTTTGCTGTTTCAACTGTATGCAGGTTTAGGCTCTGGCTATGTATTTACTCAAGTTCGATTGTGCAGTTAAGGTATATGTATTTACTCAAGTTCGTTTAGAGATTAAACATGTTTGGGTCAGAGCAACATATGGTATATACAGTAGGAGTACCTATTCTCAGGTGTTCTCTTTTGTGTTAATGATGAAATATATTTTGAAGAATCAAAATTTTATTCTCTTTCTTGATTTGGTTTTAGTTTCTACTGTATTGTGGTGTGTTTGATAAGTTCTCTCGTTTAACCAATTTAACAGGCAGATGCTCATTCTTCAGATATATTTATTCCTTGAACCTAAAACAATAAACCAAATATACTTCCATTTTAGTTGATATGCGAGTTTTATGAATCCATTATCCATATTCACCTTGGAGCGACTAGAAATAGGGTTTTATTTTCCTTATTTGTTCATGGTGACGTTTTATTATTCTCTCATAAAATTTGAGATGGGCGAATATGGGCGGGACTGGAGAGGGTTAATAGGAGTCGACCTCTTGAGTTTGGTCTTCCACCCGAGTTCGATTTAAGATCTTGGTGCCCTTGTGTAGTTGTGTGCCCGCCCTTGATTCATCCTCAATATAGGAACCAACATGGTGTTGCAACACAATTGGAATCAGCATGACATTAACATATAGTTATTGAGAGTAGGACACGAAGTCAACACTACACGAAACAAAACCGAACATGACCCGTTTAGATTAAATAATTATTTTTTGAGACTATCCCACATTATGCATAGATATGTTCCGTTTATTTTATACATATTGTGGGAACCGTAACTTCTACTCACCTGATCCAATATTTTTAAGTTGAATCGATGTTGCGTTGACTTTTAGCCAACTGCACTCTTCTTTGCCTTACATTTGCAAGTTTCAAACACTGGTATTCAATTAATCCAACTCCCAAAGGACACACTTAATGACAATAAGCATGTAAGTAAGTCACATTATTGCCTTTTACGAAATATACTTGATTGGACAATAACGTCCTTTGGGAATACAATAATAATCTGTTTGTAAAATAACATGTTTTGCTTCCTTTTGTGAACTTGTCATTAATGTTATACTTATCATTAAAAATTCACAAGTCTAATTAAAAATTCACAAGTCTAAGATTAATAAATTATTGAAAGTATTAATACAGAGTAATACATGTCTTTAAACAAATATGTCTCATAGCCGATTGAACTTTTGTTTTTACGAATTCTACCAACCTATCACGTCATGTCTAATGTGTTTTTGTTGAGCAAAAATCAGGAGAATTGAACTTTAGAAGACGGAGTAATTTTTTTGTGATCAACCCGCGTATGTCACACTATGTCAAATTGTAGTATATTACAAAGAAAAAAGCTCTTGGCTTGATAAGATTATTTCGTAAGAAAAACCACTCAAAATATCACAAAAGCAATACATTTTCATGTTGCAAGTAACTGCTTGATGAATGCTGGGAGATGATCTTTGATTGTCTCGAGCATGAAAGCGACCGAGAATAACTCACTTTAGTCTGCAAGATGCAAGAGATTCCTGTCGATTATCAATTCTCTACGAGTTAGCATAGAAGTACTCAGATTATACACCAATCTCAACCATCTCTAGGCTGCTGCAACACGATTCTCCAACCTTTTACTGCTTCTGAATGTTTATTTTCTGCTTTCATAATCAAGATCTGTATGATACTTCATTACTTTTATTCTGCTGTGTTACGACTGTTGACTCACCTTAGTTTGAAGTAGAGGATAAACCTGTTGTTTTTTTTTTTAAATTAGAATGTAATTTACTCAAGAAAGTAGCTAGCTTAGACATGGAACTTCCGGTAATTTATAGTGCACCGGATTGAGTCTAAACAGAATCAGTTTCGGCACTCAGGTACAGAAATACTCATCGCCGAGGAGGATCAGTGAGTAACGTACTCTAAAAATAAAGACTACTACTATATATATAGTCATGCCAACGTGAAGTTAAGGCTTTCAGTTGTTATATCTAAATTGGTAGCAACTAGCAAGTAGCATTAAAATTTGGGGCTTGCCCAGTTGATCTTCATGATTAACATATTTTGTTAATCTAGTGCTTACTCATACTAGCCAGCTCATACTTGTGCTTCGTCAGCCGCTTAATCACCAAGAACGCAAGCCTAGATCCTAACTCCGTTTATTAACGGTAACAATAGTAATGTTCAAGCTGCTTCCTCCATTGAAGCTACCATACCACAATCTTCATCATCTCCAAGCTGCAACTAATAAACCGACCACCGACACCATCAATACCACCATTTCCGGCGGCTTTGCCGCCGAATTAAACGAAAACCCTAAGAAGAAAAGGTGAAATTAAGGGCTTGATTAACCCCAAAGGTTAAAGGTGACCATTTTTCCTTGAAATGACTAACCTAGGGAGCTTTTTCAAGAAGCTCTAGGACATAATTCTTGCCGACGTTGGCGGATGAGAGATCGATTTAAGTACGAACACCACCACCCGTTGCCGGAGTCATAGCTAGTTGTCGCCCAGCACTAATTTCAGTTTCATTGTCACCGCTACACCCTCCATCACCGGAGCTACTACACACCCGCCATTGTTGGGACTTTGAGAGAGAGGAGAGAGAAGGAGGGTGGGGATTTGGGGCTTTGAACTTAGTTGTTAACGTCATTATATTGCATAGCTGGCAATATGAACAAGGCTTCGGCTTGCACATGCTGGAAGCTTAGTCATTCCAAGTTTATCCAATCAGCACAAGGAATTGACAAGAATATCCTCAACTAATGTAGGGGAAATACCATAAATACCCTTAGATTGACAAAAAACGTTAATCATGAAGATAAACTTGGAATTTCCCTTAAAATTTTAACAACTTAGGCAAAGAGCTAAAAACAGAGGAAAAGCAGAAACTGAAATCACACATTACTATATATAGGACCTCACAGATATAGAGCACATGGAACGGAAACAATTTGACAATAATCTATAAGAAAAAATATAGTTAGGTGAGATCTAAAAGGAAGCAAACAAATGGAGACAGAGAGAGTACGTTAGAAAACTGATTTTTGCCTTTTGTCTACTACACTTGTATGAGTGTACCAAACGCGCACACGTGAACAAATGAACAATATAGGTCACTTATTACTATTGAAAGCATAGTGTTGAGTTAATTTATTTATTTTATTTTTTCTATATCGGGATAAACTAAGTAGGTCTTAATAATGACACCGTTAAATCATCTTTGAACAAATCATATCTCATAGTTGATCAACTCTATATATTAATGAATCTTCAGAAGACCGAGTAACTTGTTAAGGGATTTTTTTGTATCCAGATTTAGGTGATCAATCACGTAATCGAAACCATGTCAAAGCATAGTATATAAAAAAATGAAACCAAGTCAAAAGCAATGCATGTTTTGATGTTGCTAATAATCTGATTTGACCCCGTTAGAGCAGATGGAAATGGAAGAAGAAGAAAGCAAAGAATTGCTCGACGAATGCTGGGAGATGATCTTTGATCGTCTTGAGCATGAAAGTGACCGAGAATCAATCACATTAGTTTGCAAGAGGTTCCTGTCAATTACCAATTCTTTACGAGATAGTATAAAGTTCTCAGATTGTACACCAATCTCAACTATCTCTAGGCTGCTGCAACGATTCTCAAACCTTAAGAAGATACGGTTCTGTAACTTTTCAGGAGACCTGAATGAAGCCGTTGTTGCGATTGCAAGGTCAGGGTTGGACCTAGAAGAGTTGTTGGATGTGTCACATGATCGAAGACAACCAGCTATTTGGTTGGAGGAGCTAGGTTCAAAGATGCAGAATCTGAAAGTACTGAGGTTTGCAAGTATACAGGGAGATGCTGATCTTGTCAGAGTAGCAGACTCGTTCCCTGAGCTCGAGGAGCTGCAGATTGGGGACTGTCGTAGTAGAGGTGATTATCGTACCATTGTTGTGACTGGTGAAGGGATAGAGTATCTGTCATCCAAGCTCAAGAAATTACGCAAAATAGATATTTCGGAGAAACAGCCTAAACCATATATATCAGATAAGTCCCTTGTTTCGCTGTCAAAAAATTGTGCATTACTAGAGCAGATTAAACTTCGTTATTGTTATTCTGTGACAGAAAGTGGTATTTCATTTCTTATAAACAATAGCCATCATTTAAATTCCTTACACTTATTTGCATATATTAAGATTGGATCATTCGGAGCCAAAGGCTGTACTAATCTTCTAACCAACTTACGATCACTAAGGCTCCAATGGGTAGACATATCGGATGAGTTTCTAATGTCTTTAGTAGAAGCGCGAATTCCACTTACTGACTTGGCTCTCTCATATTGCAAAAACTACACATTTACCGGGTTTTTAAGGCTCCTACAGTACACTTCTCAATCTCTGAAATCTTTGATGTTGGGGGAAGTTGAATTCCTGACAAATGAGCATATAGAGTACTTGTCCCCTTTTCTCCAAAACTTGACATCAATTAAGCTCATTGACTGTTCCAAGCTATCTGATTCCGCTTTTGTTATGATCACACAAACATGCCCTCTTCTATACCATTTTAAAATGACCAATTCAAGCATCAGAAGAGAAAATTACAATTATGATGGCCTAGAGAAGAAAAACTCTGCAATAAAGCACTTGGACCTGTCATCACATCAAAACTTTAGCCATTCAGTTCTGAAAAGGCTTCTTACCATCTGTCCTGGAGTGGAGAAGCTAAAGCTGCGCGATTGTTCTTTCCTACAATCTGATTGTCTGAATGTTTATGATATTCTAGAGTGCAACAGGCGCCTTGTGAAATTGGATTTAAGTAGATCACATCATCTGAAATATTCCAGAAAAAGCATGGAATCCTCAATGTTAGAAGAGTTGATAGCTAAGAATTCATGGATAGGCGATGATTTTCTTACAAAGTTAGGGATGATCAGCCCTAGATTGATTCACCTCGATCTTGAGGGCTGCAGAAGAGTGACAGATGAAGGGGTTAAGGAAGTGGTGAAATTGTGTAAACGACTGAGATACTTGAGCATTAGTTCTTGTAAAAATGTGGATTTCAGCATAATAGCATGGATAGTTATTAACAGTCCATCCTTGAGAAAACTGGTCTCACCATCTAATAAGTACCCAAACGACGAATACCAGAAACTCTTCTTGCAGAGAGGCTGTCTTGTCCTTAAGGGTTTAGAATACTCATATGATTCATATGTTGACCACTATGCATTATAAGTTATAGTCTGAAATTGTTTATATTGTAATAAGTACACTAGTAGATTGTTATCACAATTTACTGAATTTGAATGTTTCTTTTCTGCTTTCATGATCAAAATCTGTATGATGCTCCCTTTCTTTTATTCTGCTGTGTTACAGCTATTACCTCACCTTGGTTTAAAGTAGAGGATAAAACTGTTGAATTTTTAAGTGTGAAATGTAATTTCCTCAAGAAAGTAACTAGACAAGGAACTTTCAATCAGTAATTAATCATGCACCGGATGGATTCAGAAACAGAATCAGTCTCGGAATTCAGGAGTAAAATACTCATGACCGAGGAGGATAAGAAAGAACATACTCTAAACGTTAAGACAAAAACTATATGTCTATAAACAACCTAAAGTTAAGGCTTCCAAAGTATTAACCAACTGATGAACATTGTTTTTTCAATATCTAATATGGTAGCAAGTAGCATTGAACTTCTAACAACTTAGGCCAAGGGCTAAAAACAGAGGAAAAGCAGCAACTTATAATCACACATTACTACTAATCTATAAGAAATAACCCTCATTTGAGATCGTGTTAGATTCATTTTAATGTCAGTTTGATACCAATTGGAAGCTCCATGTCGAGAGGAGTTAATTACATTTGTAACTTAAAAATCAACAGGTTTATCCTCAACCTTCAAACCAAGGCGAGGTAAGTACTAAGTAGGTAACATAACAAAATAAAAGAAATGGAGTATTATCAATATATCATACATCTCGTCAAAAATAAAATAAAAATGTCATACAGAATTTGATCATGAAAGCGGATATAAAACATTCAGATACGCTTTGGATCCTTGAGGACTAGACAGCCTTGCTGCAGAAAGAGTTTCTGGTTTTCGTCATCTGGGTATTTGCAAGATGATGACACCAGTTTTCTCAATGATGGTCTGTTTCTCACTATCCATGGTATTATATTGATATCCAAATTCCAACAGGAACTTATGGTCAAGTATCTCAGTTGTTTACACGATTTCACCACTTCCTTTACCCCTTCTTCTGTCACATGAAGGCAAAACTCCAGATCCAGGTGAATCAATCTGGGGCACATCCTCCCGAAGTTTATAAGCATTTCATCATTTAAATCTGAAAACTTCAAGATCAGCTTCTCTAACACTGACAACTCCATGTCTTTTGCAGTTAAATACTTGATACCAAGGCATCCTCTTAAATTCAGTTCCACAAGCTTCTTGTTGCACTCTAGTATATCAGGAACATTCAGTTTATCATGGCGTACGAATTCACAACGACTTAGGTCGAGCTTCTCCACTTCGGGAAATATGTTAAGAAGCCTTTTCAGAACTGTAAGGCTAAAGTCACGATGAAATGCTAGGTCCAAGTACTTTATTGCACGGTTCTTCATTAGGCCATCATAATTGTATTCTTCTGTTCCGAGGCTTGAACCAGTCATCGCAAAATGGCACAGACGAGGGCATCTTTGTGTGATCATAACAAAAGCTGAATCAGATAGATTGGAACAATTAAAGAGCTTAATTGATGTCAGGTTTTGGAGAAAACAGGACAAGTACTCTATATGCTCATTTGTGAGGAATTTTACTCCCAAGTCTAAAGACTTCAAAGATTGAGATGTTTGCAGCAGGAGCCTTGAGATCCCGGTAAACGTGTAGATTTTGCAATCTATTACAGCCAAGTCGGTAAGAGATAGTCGTGCTTCTGCTATAGAAAAGAGAAACTTATCCGATATGTCAACATCTTGGAGCCTTAGAGATCGTAAGTTGGCTAGGAAATTAGAAGAGCCATTAACTCCAAATGTATCAATCTTAAGATCTTTAAGTATGTAAAATAATTTCAAATGATGGCTATTGTTAACCAGGAATGATATCCCTTCTACTGTCACTTTATTATACTGATAAATTTTAATATGCTCGAGTAATGGACAGTTTTTTGACAGAGAAACAAGGGAATTATCTGTTATAAATGCTCTGTTAGAAAGGTCTATCTTGCGTAATCTTTTGAGCTTGGATGACATGTAATCCACCCCTTCATCAGTGACTTCTTCATGATCGATATAAAGTTCTTCAAGATTAGGAAACGAGTCTGCTATTCTGACAAGATCAACATCTCCACGTCCACCTGAATATTTGAGTACTTTCAGATTCTTCATGTTTGAACCCACCTCCTCATACCAAACTGCTTGTTTATATTGATCGCGTGACAAAGCAATCAACTCTTCCAAGTCTAACCCTGACCGTGCAATCAAAACAACAGCTTCATTCAGGTCTCCTCTAAAGTTACAGAACTGTATCTTCTTAAGGTTGGAGAATCGTTGCAGCAGCCTAGAGATGGTTGAGATTGGTGTATAATCTGAGAACTTTATGCTAACTCGTAAGGAATTGGCGATTGACAGGAATCTCTTGCAGACTAAAGTGATTGTTTCTTGGTCACTTTTATGACGGAGACAATCAAAGATCATCCCCCAGCATTGATCAAGCATCTCTTTGCTTTCTTCTTCTTCCATTTTGTCCGCACTAATGGATGGAATCGGATCAGATTATTAGCAACATGAGAAAAGATATTGCTTTTGACTTTGATTTCCTTAACATAACAATGTGATCTATTTGTGCACAAAATAAAATAAAAAATAAATAATGTGATCTTTTCAAATTTGACTGGTTTTATAATTATGTACAAAACAAGGTTATTATCAAGGCAGTGCATTTATGTTTTAACATATATATTATGTTTTGACATAGTTTCTATTAGTGATTGATCACCTAAATCTGAACAAAAATCCCCTTAAAAAAGTTGCTCAGTCCTGAAGTTTAATTTACTTGATTTTTGTTCAACTACACACAACGTGATAGGCTAATAGTATTCGTTCATATACAAATAGACCTGCTTTATTATAGATTCATTCAAATACAAGCACTATTATTTATTAATGGTGTCATTATTGAGACCTACTTATTAGTATGTCCCAATATAGAAAAATAAATAAATAAACTTAACACTATGCACGTCTTTAAACGAATTAATGCTATCTCACAGCAGATCGAATTTATACACGAACTAATAAGTGCCTCCGAGCTTTGCCTTGAATACCCATTTCAGAGACCGATTTTATTTATTAGTGATATGATGTGCTATCAGCCAATTATATATGTCACGTATTTTAATTTGCCGAACAATAATTTAGTGAACTAAATTTCATAAGGATGTTTTTTTTTTTTTTTTTTTTTTTGTAACCAGATTTAGGTGATCAATCTACAGTGTATTTGAAACTATGTCAATGCTTGAAAAGGAAAAAATGAGGATTTTCCCATAAAACCCATGAGACCCCAAGAGGCGATTTTGGTGTTTAAAAACTAGAAACCATCACTTTATCTCTCAATTTAGTCTGTTATATAAAATTATAAATGCTTCTTTTGAGCAACTTAAATATCACCCTGTGCCAAACTACCAATCGATTAGTGATCATGTTAGTTCCAAATAACATTGCATGACCTCATGATTCATCCCCTACCCTTATCATAATTTGAGTTTTCAACACAAAGTCTCGAAATGTTTATAATGTCCAATTTCGTTCTCTGTATATTATAGCCTTAAATTTAGCGTTCAAATAACACTTTTAAACCCGGAAAGGTTGGACATGAGATGCTTTCCACCACGATTCCTAATGGACTTAGGGCTGTTTACATTCACTGAACTGATTGAAGTTGATCTGAATTGAACTGATGGAAATTCAACTGAACTGAAATGAATATTTTATGAGAAAAGAAAATTAGGAGCTGAATTGAATTGAACTGAAATTAAGCTGGAGTGAACAGGCTTTTAAGGAGACATTTTAATTTCCTGTTTTTAATGCTTAAAAGTCAAAACCAATTCATTCATTCATGAAAAAAAACTCCACCTTTTTGCTCTAGTTAAAATAACCTGTAACGGTGGCTCTCGGTGGTGCCATCGCCCGCTGAGCTACTCAGGCACCTCTGCGTCACCATCCATGCTTTAATCTCCGGCGAATTTCAATCTGTTGGTATGAAATTCATTACTCAATTTTTATTCTAATTCTCAATTGCTTCTATTCAATATTATCTGATGTATGAATCCAGAAATTATAAAAGTTAGGTCGAAATTTTCTTACTAATCGAGCAATGTAATCAACTCAAAGTTAATTTGATTGATAGATAATTCAATTTGTATGTGTTCAGATTTTGAATTTGCTGGGTTTCTGGAATAAATTAATCAAGTATTGAATAATTTACAGATTTTTGCAATACACTGACTTGATAACCTTGTCTGTAAATAAAACCAGTGTAAAAACTTGAAAAGTTCAGATCACATTGTTGTGTAAAGGAAACCAAGTTAAAACTCGAAAGATCAGAACAAGTTGTTTTGTAAAAAAAACAGTTAAAACTTGTAAAGATCAAATCACATTATTATGTAAAGGAAATTAAGTCAAATCTCGAAAAGATCAGTTCATGTTGTTTTGTTAAGAAAATCAATCCAAAGTTGAAATGATCAAATGACATTGTTATGTAAAGGCAACCAAGTCAAAACTTAGCTTGAAAAGATCATGTCACGTTGTTTTGGAAAGAAAACCAGTCAATGATCGAATTGCATTGTTATTTAAAGCAATACATTCTCAGTGTTGCAAATAATCTGATCTGATCTCATTTGGGCAGATAGAAATGGAACAAGAAGAAGAAAGAAAAGAATTGCTCGACGATTGCTGGGAAATGATCTTTGATCGTCTCCAGCATAAAAGTGACAAAGAAGCAATCACTTTAGTCTGCAAGAGATTCCTGTCAATCACCAATTCCTTACGAGTTAGCATAAAACTCTCAGATTATACACCAATCTCAATCCTTCCTAGGCTGCTGCAACGATTTTCAAACCTTAAGAAGATACAGTTCTGTAACTTCAGAGGAGACATGAATAAAGCTGTTGTTGCGATTGCACGATCCGGGTTGGACTTGGAAGAGTTGTTGGCTTTGTCTGATATTCACATTCAACGAGTAATTTGGTTAAAGGAGCTGGGTTCAGACATAATGAATCTCGATCTGGAATCATTCAAGCAACGAGCAGTTTGGTTAGAGGAGCTGGGTTCAAACATGAGCAATATGAAAGTACTCAAGTTTAATGGTGGACGGGGAGATGCTGATCTTATCAGAGTAGCAGACTCATTTCCTAAGCTCGAAGAACTGTATATCGAGCATGAAGGAGAAAGTAATATTGTTGTGACCGATGAAGGGATGGATTATATGTCATCCAAGCTTAAGAGATTACGCAAGATAGACCTTTCGAACAAAACACATATTTCAGATAAGTCCCTTGTTTCTCTGTCAAAAAACTGTCCATTACTCGAGCAAATTGAAATTAATGATTGTAATTCTGTGACAGAAGAAGGAATTTCATTCCTTGTTAACAACAGCCATCATTTGAACATGTTATATATATGTAAATATTGTAAGATTGATTCATTTGGAGTTAAAGGCTCTACTAATCATTTTCCAACAAACTTACAATCTCTAAAGCTCCAAAATGTAGACATATCAGATGAATTTCTTGTTTCCATAACAGAAGCACGAATTCATCTTACCGACTTGGATCTAACAGATTGTGAAGGTTATACATTTACGGGGATCTCAAGGCTCCTACTGCACACTTCTCAAACTCTGAAATCTTTAGAGTTGGGGGGGTTCAGGGAATTAGAATTCCTCACAAATGAGCACATAGAGTACTTGTTGTCTTTTCTCCAAAACTTGACATCAATCACGCTCTTTAATTGTTCCAAGCTATCTGATTCAGCTTTTGTTATAATCACACAAAAATGCCCTCTTCTATGCCATTTTTCGATGACTGGTTCAAGCCTGGGAAAAGAAGAATACAATTATGATGGCCTAATGAAGAAAAATTGTGCAATAAAGTACTTGGACCTATCATCTCATCATGACTTTAGCCCTACAGTTCTGAAAAGGCTTCTTAACATGTGTCCTGAAGTGGAGAAGCTCAATCTAAGTCATTGCTTATTTCTAAGCCATGATAAACTGAATGTTCCCGATGTCCTACAATGCAACAGGAAGCTTGTGAAACTTGATTTAACAGGATCCCATCGTATCAAGGATGATTTAACCGGAAATGACATGGAGTTGGAGGTGTCAGCGTTAGAGAAGTTGATTGCAACATTTTCAGGGATAAACGATAAATTGCTTACCAAGTTGGGGAGTATCTGCCCCAGGTTGATTCACCTGGATCTGGAGGATTGCGACAAAGTGACAGAAGAAGGGGTAAAGGAAGTGGTGAAATTGTGTAAACGACTAAGATACTTGAGCATAAGTTGCTGTGAAAAAGTGAATTTCAATATAATACCATGGATAGTGACAAATAGACCATCCTTGAGAAAACTGGTGTCATCATCTCGTGATTATCCAGACGACGAAAACCAGAAACTCTTCCTGCAGCAAGGTTGTCTTGTCCTCAAGGATCCAAACTACCTTTTTAATTATGAAGATGAGTTTTCATGTAATCTGCCATAGTTTGAAATTGTATTTTTAATTATAAGTACACTAGTCGATTTTTATTGCCATTAACCGTGTCTGAATGTTTAATTTCCCCTTTCATGATCATAATCTATATAATATATTGATAATACTCCATTTATTCTTTCTTTTATTCTGTTGTGTTACCTCGCCTTGGTTTGAAGTTGTGGATAAACCTGTTGATTTCTAAGTTAAAAATGTAATTTACTAAAAAAGTAACTAGATGGGAACTTCCAATATGTAATAGTGCACCATAGTCAGAAATAGAAACAATCTCAGCACTCAGGACTCAGGAGCAGAAATACTCATCGCCGAGGAGGATCAGTGAGTAACATACTCTAAACGCTAAGACAACAACTATATATACAGTCAAGCGAACTTAGAGTTTAGGTTTCCAGTATTGTATAAACAACCTCAACAATATTGTTTTTTCAATAATATCTAATATGGTAGCATGTAGCATTTATGTCACCATTTCTGACTTTCAGAAAAATAGGAGTTTACCATTGAGAATTTCCATTTATTCTTTCTATATTGAGATAAATTATGTAAGCCTCAATAATGACATCGTTAATCATCTTTGAACAAATCCTATCTCATAGCTGATCAAATCTATATATTAAGGAAATTCAACTTTAGAAGGACAAAGTAAATTGTTTAGGGAATATTTATATCAAGATTTAGGTGATCAATCACGTTTCGAAACTATGTCAAAGCATATTATATAGATATAACAATGAAAACTAGATATAACAAAGAAAAAAAAAAAAGCAATGGCTTGCATTCATAACCTTGTTTTGTAAAGAAGACTAGTCAAAACTTGAAAAGATCACATTGTTATATATTGTAAAGGAAAGCAAGTCAAAAGCAATGCATTTTCTCATGCTGCTAATAATCTGATTGTACTCATTAGAGCATATGGAAATGGAAGAGGAAGCAAGCAAAGAATTGCCTGACGAATGCTGGGAGATAATCTTTAATCGTCTCAAACATGAAAGTGACCAAGAATCAATCACTTTAGTCTGCAAGAGTTTTCTTTCAATCTCCGATTCCTTACGAGTTAGCTTAAAGTTATCAGGTTATACACCAATCACAGTCCTCTGTAGGCTACTGAAAAGATTCTTGAACCTTAAGAAGTTACAGGTCTGTAACTTCAGAGGAGACATGAATGAAGCTATTCTTGCTATTGCACGGTCTGGGTTGGACTTGGAAGAGTTGGTTGCTTTGTCAGATTGTCGAAGTCATCCAGAAGTTTGGTTAGAGGAGCTGAGTTCAAACATGAAGAGTCTGAAAGTACTCAAGTTTACTGGTGGAGAAGGAGATGCTGATTTTGTCAGAGTAGCAGACGCGTTCCCACAGCTTGAGGGACTATATATCAAGGATGAAGCACCGTATATCATTTCTGTGACTGATAAAGGGATGGATTATGTGTCATCCAAGCTTAAGAGATTACACAAGATAGACCTTTCAAATAAATCACGGGTTTCAGATAAGTCCCTTATTTCTCTGTCAAGAAACTGTCCATTACTCGAGCAAATTGAAATTCATGACTGTAATTCTGTGACACAAGAAGGAATTTCATTCCTTGTTAACAACTGCCATCACTTGAACTTATTATACATATGTAAACATCTTAAGATTGATTCATTTGGAGTCGAAGGCTCTACTAATATCCTAACCAACTTACGATCTCTAAGGCTTCAATATGTAGACATACCGGATGAGTTTCTCTTTTCTATAATAGAAGCACGGATTCATCTTACTGACTTGGCTCTATTAGATTGCATGAGCTACACTTTTACTGGGATCTCAAGGCTCCTACAACACTCTTCTCAATCTTTGAAATCTTTAGAGTTGGGGAGAGTAGAGTTCCTCACAAATGAGCATGTAGAGTACTTGTCGTCTTTTCTCCAAAACCTGACATCAATCAAACTCTGTAATTGTTCCAATCTATCTGATTCAGCTTTTGTTGTGATCACACAAAGATGCCCTCGTCTATGCTATTTTGTGATGACTGGTTCAAGCTTCGTTAGAGATGATGAGTACAACTATGATGGCCTAATTAAGAACCGTGCCATAAAGTACTTGGACCTATCATCTCATCAGGAATTTAAGCCTATAGCTCTGAAAAGGCTTCTTAACATATGTCCCGAAGTAGAGAAGCTCAAGCTACACGGTTGTTATCTCCTACCCAATGATCAACTGAATGTTTTTGATATTCTAGAGTGCAACAGGAGCCTTTTGGAACTGAAATTTACTGGATCCCATCATATCACTGCAAAAGACATGGAGTTGGAGTTGTCAGTGTTGGAGAAATTGATAGTGAAAGTTTCATTGATAAATGATATATTTCTTACAAAGTTGGGGAGGATATGCCCCAGATTAATTCATCTGGATCTGTCGTACTGCAGTGAAGTGACAGAAGCAGGGGTAAAGGAAGTGGTAAAATCGTGTAAACGACTGAGATACTTGAGCTTAAGTCGCTGTGAAAAAGTGGGTATTAACATAATACCATGGATAGTTGCAAACGGACCATCCTTGAGAGAATTGGTGTCATCATCTCGCAACTACCCAAACGACGAAAATCAAAAACTCTTTCTGCAGCAAGGCTGTCTTGTCCTCAAGGATCCAAACTACCCCTTAAATAATGAAGATGAGTTTATGTGTAACATGTCATAGATTTTTAGAGTGGAATTATGTATATAAATAATAAGTACACTAGTAGATTGTATTGCAATTTACTGTGTCTGAATGTATATAATAATAAATGATCTGTATGATATGTTAATAATACTCCATTCCTTTTATTCTGCTGTATTACCTCGCCTTGATTTAAAGTTGAGGATAAACCTGTTGATTATAGTGCACCGGAGTTAGAAACAGAAACAGTCTTGACACTCAGGAGCAGAAAAACTCATCGCCGGGGAGGATCAGTGAGTAACATACTCTAAACTATAAATATATAAGACAGTAACTATATACATAGTTAAGCCAATGTAAAGTTCTAACAATATCTAATATGAAGTGTCTAATATGGTAGCAAGTAGCAATTAAGTTCTAACAACTTAATCAGGCCAAGATCTAAAAGCAGAGGAAAAGCAGCAACTGAAATCATTCATTATTGTATGTCATAAGATCTTGCAGGTATAGAATTCATGGAACATAAACAGATTGACACTAATCGATAAGAAATAACATAGATATGGGAGATCTTGTTAAATTTGTTTAATTGTGTAATGTAAGAATATTGGTTTTTTAATAATATTTTTGCGTATAACATTGGAGATATTCATGATTTAAAATGTGCATATGGCTCTATTCATGCTTTTAGTCTCGAAAACTGAAAAGTCAAAAAGAACAAACAAATGGAGACGTAGAAAACAGATGTTTTCAACTACACGTGTATAATTGTGTATCATATGCCCAAACGTGAACGAATGAGCATTTATAGGTCGCTTGTTATTATTGAAACTTATAATTTTTTAAAGCATAGTGTTAAGCTAAATTTTTCTATATTGGGATATACATATTCTAACTTACTAAGTAGGTCTCAATAATGACACTGTTAATAATACATTTCATCATCAAGCAAATCCTATCTTATAATAGCTGATTGAATTTATATACGAATGCTATTAGCCAATCATGTAATGTGTTTCAGAGCAATAATCAAGTGAACTGAACTTCAGAAGGACAAATTATCCTTTCTTTTTTGCTGTAAATTTTGTAAATGCATATAAATTCAATGGCTTGATTACCTTGTTTTGGAAAGAAAATCAGTCAAAAGTTGAAAAGATCAGATTGCATTGCTATGTAGAGGAAACCTGTCAAAACTTGAAATGATCATATCCCATCGTTAAGTAAAGAAACTAAGTCAAGTGTTAAAAAAACAAAAAAAAAAAAAAACAAAAAAAAACTTAGTCAAAACTCGAAAAATCAGACCAAGTTGTTTTGTAAAGAAAACCAGTTAAAACTTGAAATGATCAAATCATATTATTATGTAAAGGAAAGCTAAGTCAAAACTCGAAAAGATCAGTTCATGTTGTTTTGTAAAGAAAACCAATCAAAACTTGAAAAGATCAAATCACATTATTATGTAAAGGAAATCAAGTCAAAACTCGAAAACATCAGATCACGTTGTTTTGTAAAGAAAACTAGTCCAAACTTTAAATGATCAAATCACATAGTTATGTAAGGGAAACCAAGTCAAAACTTAACTTGAAAAGATCAGATCATGTTGTTTTGGAAAAGAAAATTAGTCAATGATCAAATTGCATTGTATTTAAACCAAGCCTAAAGCAATACATTCTCAATGTTGCAAATTTTATATAATCTGATCCCATTTAAGCAGATAGAAATGGAAAAAGAAGAAGAAGAAAGAAAAGAATTGCTCGACGATTGCTGGGAGATGATCTATAATCGTCTTGATCATGCAAGCTATCAACAATCATTCACCTTAGTCTGCAAGAGATTCCTCAAAATCACTAATTCCCGGCGAGTCAGCATAAACTTCTCAAGTAATACACCAATCACAATCCTCTGTAGGCTGCTGGAAAGATTCTCCAATCTTAAGAAGATAAAGGTTTGTAACTTCAAAGGAGAAACTTATGAAGCTATTCTTGAAATTGCACGGTCTGGGTTGGACTTGGAAGAGTTGATTGCTTTGTCATATCGTCGAAGTTATCCAAAATTTTGGTTAGAGGAGCTGGGTTCAAACATGAAGAATCTGAAAGTACTCAAGTTTACTGGTGCAGAAGGAGATGCTGATTTTGTCAGAGTAGCAGACACGTTCCCACAACTCGAGGAACTTCATATCGAGGATGAAGCACCACATTTTATTTCTGTGACCGATGAAGGGATAGATTATATGTCATCCAAGCTCAAGAGATTACGCAAGATAGACCTTTCGCATAAATCACGAATTTCAGATAAGTCCCTTATTTCTCTGTCAAAAAACTGTCCATTACTAGAGCAAATTGAAATTCAAAATTGTAATTCTGTGACACAAGAAGGAATTTCATTCCTTGTTACCAATAGCCACCATTTGAACTTATTAGACATATGTAATTATCTTAAGATTGAAACATTTGGAGTCAAAGGCTCGGCTCATTTCCTAACCAACTTACAATCTCTAAAGCTCCAACATGTAGACATACCGGATGATTTCCTCTTTTCTATAATAGAAGCACGGATTCATCTTACCGACTTGGCTCTGATGAATTGCAAAAGCTACACTTTCACCGGGATCTCAAGGCTCCTACAACACTCTTCTCAATCTCTGAAATCTTTAGAGTTGGGGGGGTCCAGGGGAGTAAAATTCCTCACAAATGAGCATATAGATTACATGTCGTCTTTTCTCCAAAACCTGACATCAATCACTCTCTTTAATTGTTCCAAGCTATCTGATTCAGCTTTTGTTATGATCACACAAAGATGCCCTCGTCTGTGCTATTTTGTGATGACTGGTTCAAGCCTCGGAAAAGAAGAACACAATTATGATGGCCTAATGGAGGAGAACCGTGCAATAAAGTACTTGGACCTATCATCTCATCGTGAAGTTAGGCCTACTGCTCTGAAAAGGCTTCTTAACATATGTCCCGAAGTGGAGAAGCTCAAGCTACAAGATTGTTTTTTCCTACCTGATGATCAACTGAATGTTCCTGATATTCTAGAGTGCAACAGGAGCCTTGTGGAACTGAATTTAACCGGATCCCATCCTATCACTGTAAAAGACACGGAGTTGGAGTCGTCAGTGTTAGAGAAATTGATTGTAAAAATTTCAATGATAGATGATATATCTCTTAAGAAGTTGGGGAAGATAAGCCCCAGATTGATTCACCTGGATTTAACGCGTTGCAGTGAAGTGACTGCAGAAGGGGTAAAGGAAGTAGTGAAATCGTGTAAACGACTGATATACTTGAGCATAAGTTGCTGTGAAAATGTGGATATCAATGTGATACCATGGATAGTGACAAACAGACCATCCTTGAAAAAACTGCTGTCATCATCTCGTTGCTACCCAGACGACAAAACCCATAAACTCTTCCTGCAACGAGGCTGTCTTGTCCTCAAGGATCCAAGTTTCATCCCTAAAGGAGATAAGCTTTTGTGTTATTTGTAATAGTTTGAAATTGTGTTTGATTGTTATTGCAACTTACTGTGTCCAAAATGAATGTTTAATTTTCACTTTCATGATCAAGATTTGTATGATGAGACTACTTCCATTTCTTTTATATCAAGATTGGCTAGTAGATAACCAAAGCACCCAAAAACTTATATAAGAAAAGTACTTCTATTAAAAACCCTTATGCAATGTCCAATTCACCAAGCATCAAGTAGAAAACACAATATAGAAAGTAAGGGAAATGGAAGGTAGAAATTTGCAGGTTTCAAACAACAAACAGGCAATCTATAGTGTAAATATTGGGCACCTAATGGACTATTTCTTAGATTTGTGGACCAACTTATAGCTGCTTTACTTCAGCTAATTATGGGTTGTAAACTGGTAATCCAAAAGCATTGCCCAAAAGAACAACAATTTTTACAAAGAAGTTATATTCTTGATGTTAAAATTTTCTCATGTCCTATATTGAAGCAGGATAATACCCCAAAAGAATTGCAGACAATGTTACCAGAAAATAAAGTGGCATTTAGAGTTGGAACTTGGCTAACCTACAGAATATCATTTGCCTTAATTTGTGGTTAACTCTATGCAGTAAGCTTCCAACAGAGTACATATGACACGGGAATTGAGATAATGGATCAACTGTTTGTTCATGTTGGTTGCAAAATGAGGGGAAAATCCTAGCTGTGGTCTCTAGAATGAATTTAATCCGGAAAAATGGTGGTAAATGCTAAGAGTTTACTTTGCTTCAACCAAGCTAAACATGGGAAGTTTCAAGCTGAAATTTTTGTTCTTGCAGGTGTCTGATAGTATAGTGGTATAATAGTAACCCTCTAATTTATCCTATTGGAGCCGGAAGACATCGAAGTGTAATTTTAGTAGATGGAAGATTGAACCAACAATTACAGAGCTGGACACAAAATTCTCTGCTCAAGATGCACATGACTCCTAGAATAATGTTGCCAAAGAATAATGAAATTAACTGCTTGTCATTAACAGACAAACATTCTTTTATTACCCACCTTACCATAAAAGCATAAATCATAAGTTCATAACTAATTATACTAATACCATCATAACACAAACAAAGATTTAGTCCAAATCACCAAACAAAATAATTGCGGATGGAGTCTGATTATACTCTAAATTTCTTCATATGGGAAGTTTCAAGCTGATTTTTTTAATTCTAGCAGAAGATGTCTGATAGTATATATATAATACTAACCCTCTAATTTATCCTATTGGAGCTGGAAGATATGGAACAAAATGGTTAATGTACATGTTCATATAAATGGGCTGATGGAAGATTGAACCATTAGTTGACACAAAATTCTCTGCTCAAGGTGCCAAAGACTCCTAGAATAATTTTCGCTAGAGAATAGCAGGGAGGCAATTGATTATCGACAAGAGCATACCAAATGAAATACCAGTATAACTTTTACTTGTCATCATAGATCTATAGAACAAGTTTTCACCCATTACTCACCACCTCAACATAAAAGCATAAATCATAACCAACATACTAACCCTAATACCCTATCACAGCACAAAACAAAGACTTCAAACAACATAATTGTGGATGAATATCAACCATCAAGCATACAAAGCAATCAAGCATGCTAATAAGAGTAATTTTAACTACCAAAATGATTGTATCCCCTTCTCTCTGTTACCTTAATTAATCTTGGCTTTAGAAAGGCGAAACTAAGCTTTCAACATAACTTGTTGATTGAACAATGCTGTCACCATTATCGAAAGCAATACCCCCTTGAGACATCTGTGGAGTCTCCCGAGTCGGATCGAATACCCTGAGTTTCCCCTCAGTGTGTAGCAAACACTTGCCAGTCTCAGAGAAACCATAGTATTTCACATTACTGTGATTGACAGAAAACAATATCTCCAAAGAATTAACATCACTGGGATCCTTCAACATCCAAACATCATCTATCTTAAAATTAGCAGTAGTACAAAGCAACAACAAGCACCCTCCCAACTTGGACAAACGCACACCACCATAGTTATCCAGCCAATTCATCCGCGGCAATTCCTTAAGCTGTTCTGTACTCAAATCAAACCCAAATATAGGATTCCGCGATTCAACCAAAATGTAAACACTTTCATTAATCAACACAACCTCCTCAAGCTCTTCCCATTTCACAAGATTATCTAAAACACAAATCCGACTCCAATTTCCAGCACTCAAAGAAAACACATAAAATTGAACACAACCACCATCATAAGGCGAAAACCCACCAAATATTTTATAGTCATCGTTTGATAATTCGTAGTAAAACACAAAACCGTAGAACGAACTTACATATACACCCTCAGGAATCATGATCTTCCGATAACGGCGAGTAGCCGGGTTGCCGATAATGAACGCCTCCTCACCGTTGTTGTACATGCAAACACACAAGGCCATTACAAGAACCCACAAGATTGAAGTATTTGACTGGAGTATCACACCCATCTTCAAATTTCAATTCAACGAAATGCTTAAGCTCGTAGTTGTTGTTTTCGTCATGATTTAACAAGTAGAATTCTTCTCCTACTACTCGACTTTGGCCAGCAAGTACGATTAATTTAGGGGGTGAAGAGAAGAATTGGAGGTGGGATTTGTTGAATTCAGGGGAGGAAATAGTGGAAAGCCATGATTTGGAAACAGATTTGAAGCGAAGTAAGGATTTAACTGGGAGTTTTGGGAGGATTTTTTCGAATATAGATGGTTTGGAAGTGTTTTGTTGGTTCTGCTCATTTTCTCTCTTTCAATGAAAATGGGGTTTTTTGTTTTGAAATTGGACATAATTGATGATATAAGGGCCTTTTCTCGATTGAACTTAGCTGAACAAAACTCACCTAAAAGTATGAGAACCGGCCTTAAAAGAGTGTTTGTGTAGATGGATGGAAGACGGGAATAACGGGGCATTTGGTTGGTTGGAGGGATAGGAATAGGAGGGATAAGGATAGAGGATAAAGATAGGGATTAGGGAATTAATAAGTGAGACAAGAATAAATAATTCTTAAAAAATTTTGATAATTACCTGTCAAAATTGAAAATATCACCTCAATTTTATTTTTTTTTTTTTTGAATTTTACCACCTAGTTTTTTTCAAAAGTTTTGAAAATCCCACCACTTTGTCTCATTCTTCCCTCGATTTCCCTTTCTTCTACTCCCCTCTTTCAATTTCATCTCTAAAATTTGATGTCATTTACAAAAAAAATCGTAAATTAGGTTATAATTTCTACAATCTAACCTAAAACGAAGTGAATTGATTAGATTAATTAGGGTTTGGGTAATTAAACGGAGGGAGTATTGCAATTTACTGTGTCCAAATTGATTGTTCAATTCTCACTTTCTTGATCAAGATTTGTATGATGAGACACTCCCATTTCTATTATTCTGATATGTACAGTACCTTGCCTTGGTTTGTATTTTTAAGATAAGCTTGTATTTCAAGATAATCATTTCGAGAATATAATACAATATTGTTTGTTTTCCCCACGCCAGCACACTTAGGAGTTCGTCTGGAGAATAGCAAAACCCGAAAACAGAATCTTAAATTTCATTATCCTCCATTCATTTTTCATGTTTGAGTTCGAGTATTATTCATGTCATTAGTACGCACTCGTACAGCCCGTTTGATATAAAGTCATTAGGAGGATCAGTGAGTAACAAACTCTAAACGCTAAGACAACAACTATATATCTATTATGCTTTCATAAAATACCTCAACATTGTATTTCCAATAATCTCTATTATTATTTTTTTTTTTTGAATAGCAATAATCTCTATTATGGTAGCAAGTACTTTGTAGCATTTAAGCTCTAACAAGTAACAACTTAGGCCAAGGGGTAAAAACAGAGGAATAAGCAGCAACTCAAATAACACGTTAGTACAATACTACATACTACGAGTATGTATATTAGGATCTCGCAGGTTAAAGCGCATGGAACGTAAACAAAATGACACTGATCTATAAGAAATAATATAATCACGTGAGATCATGTAAGATTCAATTTAACGTATAATTTTTTTTTTTTTTAAAAAAAAAAAAGAAGTTTAACGTCTAATTTAAGAATATTGATATAATTTTTTTTATAATATTTGCACTTATAAACAGGGCCGTCCCAACCTTTTTGGAGGCCCTGTGCAAGTATGAAGTATATAATTTGGTACTACATGAAATTTCTCTACTCAGCTTGTTTTTTATACTAGAAAACAAAATCTCTATTTTTCCCGCCCTTTAAAAAACAAATATATAAATGTTATAATCATCAAAAATGAAATATAAAGGATATTGTCACTTACATTTTGCTAAAATATTGAAAATTAAGGCTTTTAGTGGGAATGCTTTGGAAAAAGAATGCTTTGGAATAAAAGGAAAAAATAAAAGGAAAAAAAAATACAAAAGTTGCTACTGGGTTTCGATCCACTGTCTCCAACAATACACTAGAATTCATTACCACTAAGCCACAATTATTATGTAGATATATCTAATGCAGCACATATTATCTATGCATTTTACCACTTGAGGCCCCAATTAAATTTGGGCCCTGTGCGGCCGCACTGGCTGCACACCATAAGGGCCAGCCTTGCTTATAAAACTGGAAACAATCATGTTATAACGTGTTCCAAAGAACGCAAAAAGTCAAAGGAAGCAAACAAATACAAGTTTTTTTTTTTTGTTTTTTTTTTTTTTTTTTTTCAGATTTTAGTAACCATATTTAGGTGATCAATGCACGTATTAGAAACTATGTCAATGCACAGCATATTAAAAAATAAAAATATACTGAAATTACAAGTTGATAACCTTGTTTTTTTTATAAAGAAAACCAGTCAAAATATTAAAATCAGATGAAATTGTTATATGTAAAAGAAACCAAGTCAAAGCTCAAAAAGATCAAATCACATCGTAATAAGTCACTACTTGAAAAGATCAAATCAAATTGTTATGTAAGGGAAACCAAGTCAAAAGCAATACATTTTCTCATGTTGTTAATGATCTGATCTGATTCCATCCATTAGTGCAGCAGATGGAAATGGAAGAAGAAGACGGAAGCAAAGAATTGTTAGACGAATGCTGGGAGATGATCTTTAATCGTCTCAAGCATGAAAGTGACCAAGAATCAATCACTTTAGTCTGCAAGAGATTCCTGTCAATCTCCAATTCCTTACGACTTTGTATAAATCTCTCAGATCTTACACCAAACTCAATTATCCCTAAGCTGCTTCAAAGATTCTCCAATCTTAAGAAGATAAAGTTCTGCTATGACTTCATCGGAGACCTGAATGAAGCTATTGTTGCGATTGCAAGGTCCGGGTTGGACTTGGAAGAGTTGTTGGCTTTGTCAGATAGCGAAAGTCAAGGACCAGTTTGGTTAGAGGAGCTGAGTTCAAACATGAAGAATATGAAAGTACTCAAGTTTAGTGGTCCAGAAGGAGAAGCTGCTGATTTTGTCAGAGTAGCAGAATTGTTCCCTAAACTCGAAGAATTGTACATCGACGATGACAGACCGAATATGACTGATGAAGTGATGGATCATTTGTCATCCAAGCTCAATGGATTACGCAAGGTTGACCTTTTGGGATTAGTATATATTTCAGATAAGTCCCTTGTTTCTCTATCAAAAAACTGTCCATTACTAGAGCATGTTAAAATTCATAGTGATAATCCTATCACACAAGAAGGAATTTCATTCCTAGTTAACAATAGCCATCATCTCAAGTCATTATACATAAATCATGATTTGAAGATTGATTCATTTGGAGTCAACGGCTCTTCTAATTTCCTTACCAACTTACGATCTCTAAGGCTTGAATATGTAGAGATTTCGGATGCGTTTCTGTTTTCTATAATAGAAGCACGTATTCATCTTACCGACTTGGCTCTACGTTATTGTAGAGGTTACACATTTACTAGGATCTCAAATCTCTTACAACACTCTTCTCAATCTCTGAATTCTTTAGAGTTGGAGGGATTCACGGTAGCAGAATTCCTCACAAATGAGCATATAGAGTCCTTTTCCTCTTTTCTCCAAAACCTGACATCAATTATGCTCTTTCATTGTCCCATGCTATCTGATTCAGCTTTTGTTATGATTACACAAAGATGCCCTCGTTTGTGCCATTTTGCAATGACTGATTCAAGCCTCGGAAGAGAAGAATACAATTATAATGGCCTAATGAAGAAGAACCGTGCAATAAAGTTCTTAGACCTATCATATCATGATGAATTTAGGTCTACAGTTTTGAAAAAGCTTCTTAATATATGTCCTGAAGTTGAGAAGCTCAAGTTACACAATTGTCAATTCCTACCCGGTGATGATCAACTGAATATTCCAGATATTCTAGAGTGCAGCAGGAGACTTGTGGAATTGGATTTAACTATATCTCGTAACATCACTGTAGAATGCATGGAGTTGGAGTCGTCAGTGTTAGAGAAGTTGATTTTGCAACATTCAAAGATAAATGATATACATCTTATAAAGTTGGGGAGGATATGCCCCGGATTGATGCACCTTGATCTGGCGGATTGTGGTGCAGTGACAGAAGAAGGGATAAAGGAAGTGGTTAAATCGTGTACACGACTGAGATACTTGAGCATAAGTTGCTGTAAAAAAGTGGATATCAATGTGATACCATGGATAGTTGCAAACAGACCATCCTTGAGGAAACTGATGTCATCATCTCCCAACTACCCAGACGACGAAAACCAGAAACTCTTCCAGCAGCAAGGCTGTTTTGTCCTCAAGGATCCAACCTATCCTTGCGATAAGTATATTTTATTTGGTCTTACGTAATATGTTTGTAATTTGTAATTATGTTTATTGAAATAACTCTAATAAGTACACTAGTAGATTGTTGTTGCAATTTACTGTGTCTGAATGTTTAATTTCCGCTTTCATGATCAAGATTTGTATCGTTGTATGAGATTCTAGCCCAATTCTTAATTTCTGCTGTTAACATTGCTGTGCCTTGGTCTTAAATTTGAGGATAGTCTTGTTGATTTTTATGTTAGAAATGTAGTTTACTTTAGACATACAGGAAGATATCCATCAGAATATACAGTTGTTAGATTAAATTAAGAAAACTCGCTAGTATTAACCAAATGAGTATCACAAATTCACAATACATTTATCAGATAAATCAATAGTACATGTAGGTCATCAATCAACTGGACTTTTTAATGTCATTTGCACTCAGTTTGCAGGACTCAAGAAGAGAGATTTCAGATTTTTTTTTTTTTTTTTTTTACTTGGCTTCAAATGGCGCAATCCTGTACTAGTAATTCATTAATTTGAGAAGTTCAGAGAGACTAATTCTGATGCAAAGAATGCAATATTGATTGTTTTGCCCCTGGCCAGCACATTTAGGAGTTCGATCAGGAGAATAGCAAAACCCGAAAACAGAATCTTAATTCTATTACAAACCATCCATGTGATTCACATTTCATATCGTTTGTTATAAGATCATAACAAAAGAAGGTCTTGTGTCAATTTCGCCAGTTACAAATAGCATTTTTTCTACTAGTGAAAGAACCAGATAGTGATTGTAAATGAACCAGGTCCTCCATAAAGAGCTCTTTCATAATCATCTTGAGATAGATGTTGCTACCTATATCAATTGTTTCCAGACCACCCTTAACTTTCCACATAATTCTTGCCCTAGCATCCATGAAGGATGGTCGGATGTTGATACCCAAACATTTGCCCCTGAGAGATAACTTCAAAGGAGATCGAAGTTTGGTCAAGATCTCCTTAGAAAAAGATAACTGCTAAGGGTCTGTTCATATTTACTTATTTTCAGTCCAGTTCAGTTCAGTCCAATTCAGTTCAGTTCAGTTCAACTCCAATCAATTCAGTTCAGTTCAGTTCAGTTTAGTTCAGTTCAGTTCAGCTCTAATCAGTTCAGTTCAGTTTTATGCATTTTGATTTTTCAGTTCAGTTCAGTTCAGCTCCAATAAGTTCAGTTCAGTTCAGTTCAGCTCCAATCAGTTCAGTTCAGTTCAATAAATATGAACAGGCCCTAAATCAGATTCTGGTGAAGATATTTCAAGATCTTCTCACCTTAACGTCGCCTCAGCAGTTAGAGGAAACCATTGACTAGATCCAATCACAGTTTCTCTAAAAGATATAGGCTTAGAGGTCTTGGTACTATCCTTATCAAGCAAGTTAACATCAGAATGTATAACAGAAGATATATGATCCAACATAGGGTTAGACTTATATTATCAACACTCAGTTGAACCTCCTCCATATGTAGATCAGGATCATCCAGTTTATCTTCCTACATTCAAAAGGGAAAAATAAAAAAACACCTAATAGGATGCTCTAAAAAGAAAACGAAGCACTATCTCTAAACTTAATTAGCTCCCACGGACTCCACACCCCGAGGTGTGAAGGTGATCCCTAATTACTAAAGAAGAAAAGAGAAAGAGCAAAACCTCATAAACCCCATTCAACAACACTCACCAGTCACCACACCAGCTTTTGTTCCTATCAACAATGGCGTTATATCTCTCAATCGACACTGCCAAAGCTTCAACCTTTATAACCCTAACTACTAGGCATACTTTCCACCACCCTCTTCGCAAGCCCTAATTTCCTCTCACCCCTTTTCACCATAAACCTTATCACTCTATCACTAGGCATACTTTCCACCACCCTCTTCGCAAGCCCTAATCTCATACCCTTAAGTTATTTTGCCTAAGTCTTATGGTATTTTGCTTAAAACCTTGTGTTATTTTGCTAAAATAATATGTTATTCACTTATTTACTTCAACATCATGCATAAAAAAAATGCATTTATTAAAATAACATGTACAAATTTTAAAAATAAGATATATATAAATTGAAATAATAAGAGGTTCACATCAAAATAACATAAACTACATGAACCTCGTGCGATGCACAGTTTGTTTGAATTTTTTAAAATAATTATATATATATATATATATATATATATATATATATATATATATATTTAACGAACACCCCCGGGGCGTTGGATAAACATTTAAAATCTTACCTAAAGTGGTATTAATTTGAAAAAGCATGACAAAATCACGAGTCAATCGGTGTAATTAATCTTAATTTTAATTTAATATTTATACTTTTAACTAGCTTATCTAACGTCCCGGAGCGTTTTTTAGCATTTGCCATATTAAAATAACATCTAATATATAATTGTAGAGTTTTTTTTCCAACACTTAACCACATCACTCAAAAACCCGAATCATACAATTTGGTGCAATCTTCTTCTTCTTCTTTTTTTTTTTTCTTTTGGGTTGTCAATAACTTCCACTTCTCTTCAACTTCTCTAAATTTTAGATAAAAATAAATAAATAAATAAATAAATCACTTTAACTTTTACAATACAATATATATCTCCATATATAATTGCACATTTTTTAACAACATTCAACTACAAGCATATTTATTATGTTTTTTCATCTTATAAAAAAGTTAATATATAAACTACCCACTTTACTTTAAAATTTTTGAGGGAACTACCCACTTTACTTAATATTACAAATATACACACTAATTTTTTTATAACACAATATTGGAAGTAATTTATATTATAATTGCATTTTTCATTTTTTAATTTTGTATTATCCCAATTCTTGAAAATTTCAATCTTAACTTATAGCTGGCCACTTAATGAAATTACTCGGTTCGTGTTATAATGGTTAACCCGTTACAAATATAGAGCTTACTTAGTTAATAATATAGGTGTTATGCTTTCAGTGTTTCAGGGGTTACTTTGTTATTTCAAGGTTACTCAAAAAGTATAATAAGGATTTACCATTTCAATATAATACAGGTTATGATGTTGTAGCTAGGGGTGTACAAAAACTGGCCCGGACCTGAAAACCGACCTGAACCGGACCTGTTGGGACCGGACCTGATCCGGACCTGTAGATTCAGGTCCGGTCCCGGTCCTTGTCCTTGAAATTCAAGGATTCCGGGTTTCAGGTCCGGTCCGGGTAAGACCCGGAACTTTCAGGTCCGGACCTGAAACCGGTAAAACTACTTTTTTTTTAATTAATAAGTTTAAATAGGCCCATAAACAGGTCCAAACAGGTCCAATCAGGTCCAAACAGGTCTAAACAGGTCAGCACTTTCATATTATTTAAAAAAAAATCAAAAAAAAAAACTAATCAGGTCTATTCAGGTCCAAACCCGGACCAGACCTGATTTTTCAGGTCTGGATCGGAACCAGACCTGTTGATTCAGGTCCGGTCTCCGGTCCTTAAAAATCAAGAATTTAGGTCCCGGTCCATTCAGGTCCGGGTCAGGTCCGGTCAGGTTTTGGACCGGTGTACAGCCCTAGTTGTAGCGTACAAAAAACACACTAGTATAAGTTCCACAATTTTCCTTTAAAAAAAAAACTTCCTACATTGTGACATATATATCCTATGCATTTTGCACGGGAACACTCCAGTAAATTATATAAATTTGAAGGAGCATAGAAAAAAAAGGATTATAATTCTCCACTTTCTCTCCTCCAAATCGCCGGAATTCCGTCGGGATCTCCGCAGTTTTTCCGTCACAGCTTCTTCGTCGACGGCGGCTTCTGCGGAGTTTACGGAAGAAGATGATGTTGTCACCAAATTTCCTCCGGATAATCGTGTTCCTGCAACTATTATCTCCGGATTTTTGGACTCCGGAAAGGTAATTTAATTGAGTATTTTGCTTGTTGAATTTGTTTAAGTTTTAATTTGCTATTTGAATTGTTTAATTTTAAATTCAAATTCACATACTTGTTAGTTTCAAATTGCTAATTGAATTGGTTTGACCGTTTGAGTTTAAATTTGCTGATTGAATTGGTGAAGTTTTAATTCACTTACTATAGTTAGTATCAGTGTAAGGCTTATATTTTTTCATAGTACTGATTGTCTGATTGGTTTTAATTTGCTTAAATTACCAATTGAATCAGTTAAGTTTAGATTTTATAGTATTAGTCAGTTTCAATTTGCTTAAATTGGTAAATGAATTGGTTAAGTTTAAATTCATAGTAGTATTAGTTAGTTTCAATTCATATACTATAGTTAGTCAGTATCAGTTTGATTATTTTTCTATTTGAATCGGTTAAGCCTTATGTTTTTTTATAATTCTGATGAGTTTTATTTACTACCTCCGTTACATATTATTTGCAACGATTAGACATTTGTTCTCTCTACTTTATGTCAAATCGTTGCAAATAATATGTAACGGAGGTAGTATTACTAATTGAATCGTACAAGTTTAGATTATTTTGCTAATTGAATTGGTGAAATTTAAATTCACATACGTAGTACTATAGTTAGTTTCGGTTTGATTATTTTGCTAATTGAATTGGTTAAGGCTTATATAATTCACATACGTAGGCTTATATTTTTCATAGTACTGATTTGTTTTAAATTGCTTAAATTGTTAATTGAATTGATATGTTTAGATTCTTGTAGTAGTAGTTAGTCTTAATTTGCTTAACTTGCTAATTGGATTGGTTAATGTTAAATTCATATACTACTAGTTTGTTTCAATTTGCTGATTTTGCTAGTTGAATTGGTATAGTTTATATTATAGACTTGTAAGTTTTATTTTGATTTTTTTGCTGATTGAATAGATAAAGTTTTATTAAGTATTGCCTTTTATGGGAAAAAGGTAAGTTCTTAAGTAATTATGCTTTTCGAGATGGCAGTCCTGAACTAATCATTCATCTAGCAGCTTTGGTGTGAAGTTGTAACTTTGAATTTAGTTAATTAGTGACAGGATTATATAGTAAGATGGTCAAAACTACCCCATTGTTATTAATAATTACCCCATATTCATATGATCATATTAAAGACTGCCTCTTTGCGTAAAGTATACTTCCATAAGCCACTCCATATCGAGTAAATAAAACTCAAATATCTTATCGTATATCAGTCTTATGGAAGTAATATTATTTTAGCTTCTAATTGGATTTAGAAATACCTTATTTGTTGAAATTTATGGTGATGTCAATATAAACATAGTATTGTAAATTTGTAATCTTTATATTTATGGATTGATCTTAGTAATCAGCCTTTTATACAGAATTGTTGGTCTCTTTTTTTTTTTTTTGGGTTCATACGAGTGGAATGTGTGTAACTATATCAATGAGTTGTCTTCTTACTTTCAATTTTTAGTGGTCTTCAACAGCAATGTTTAACCTTTTATATTGTACAGAAAGTAGAGTACAAGTTAGACATTGAAAGTTTATTTCTCAAAACTATTTGTCAAGATTTTGATCAACACATATAGGTTGAGGTTTTCAAATTTTGGCTTTAAATTTTGTGTATAGGTAACAAGTTAAGGTAATAATAGTGTGGCATTGAACCATCAACCTTCCTGTAAAGCTTTAGTTCTCCTGTAGCCATGTATACATTTATCCTGGGTATGTTTTACCTTGTAATGCATAAAGCTTTGAGCTAGACCATGATTTTGATTGTTCCACATTGGGTCTTGTTTTGTGGATTCACTATTTATGGTTTCTTTCTGAAATTGATTTACATTTTTATTGACAGACTACATTGTTGAACCATATATTGACTGCTGATCATGGGAAGCGTATTGCAGTAATTGAAAATGAGGTATGTTTTTCAACTATCATTGTAGATTGCTATACTAAATGTATGATATTTGAATCACCAAAATCTTTTTTGGAAATAGAATTATTCCAAATTTGTGTAGTGCTTGTCTAATGAATGTCAATAAATGTATGTTCTTAACTGAAACTCAGCTTCAATTTTTGTAGATCTAGTGTATTTCTTGTAAATGATACACTTTGGGCTATCAAGTACTAAATTATTTTGATCTCTTTCCCTCTGATGATCCTTTTGAATGGCAGTATGGTGAAGTAGACATTGATGGTTCTTTGGTTGCTGCTAAATCTATTGGAGCTGAAGACATTATTATGCTCAATAACGGGTGTTTATGCTGCACAGTGAGGGGTGATCTAGTGAGGATGATTGGAGAATTAGTAGATAAGAAGAGAGGACATTCTGATCATATTGTGATTGAGACTACAGGTATTTGTAATTTACTAAGTATATAAAAATTAATGTTATAGTGTTTGTACAATTTTCCATAAAGTCGCTAATTATCTATGTCCGGTTGGTGGTTGGTGGGTGCCTGGGTGGAGGGATAAAGGGAGGACGTATGCCTTCGGATTAAGACTGAACCAATACTACATGTTTTGACTTGTGGGAATGCTAGCCCTAAGGGTGATTATTTAGAAGCTTAAATTAAAATTGCTTTAATTGTACAGAAAGATTATGGCTAATAATGTTTATCCTATCCATAGGTCAAGTGGTTGTTTCAAACACTGCAAAAAAAAGTGGCCCTTCGCCCCTTCCTAATTTGCAATATGATGGGTTAGGCAATGTATTTTTCTAGATTACATTATGATTGTGTTGATTTGCAGGCTTACTCCCATCATTCAAACTTTTTATGCGGAAGATGTAATCTTTAATGATGTGAAGCTAGATGGCCTGGTGTTGTCACTTTGGTTGATGCTAAACATGCGACGTTACACTTAGATGAGGTTAAGCCTGATGGAGTCGTGAATGAGGCTATAGAGCAAATTGCCTATGCTGATCGTATAATAGTGAATAAGGTATAATTGTTTTTTTGAAAATTAATATAATTCCTTGAGTGTGTTAAATTTGCTTACATACCGCCAAAGCATTTGAAATTTTTTTGAATTTGTATCCCCATGATTTTTATCTGCCTTTTGTTTGTTATATCAAAATAGTTGATTCTTGCACTTATCTTGCTTAGTTAGTTGTTTTAATATTCTTCTAAGTTCTAACTATGAGTTTTTCCACAGACTGATCTTGTCAACGAACCAGATATTGATTTTTTGATACAACGAATAAGGGTTTGTCTCTTTTATAACATCTTTAGTGCCTTGTCTTTATCTATGTCAGATAAATTTCGAAATTATGATGGGACTGTTGATTGTCATTTCTGCAGAAAATAAATCGTATGGCTAATTTAAAGGGAACACAGTTCGGAAATGTTGACCTAGATTATGTTCTTGGTATTGGAGGTTTTGACTTAGAAAGGTGATGCTCTTTCCCTGAATTTTTGCATGTAATGTGATATTTTTAAAGAAAATTTTCTAACTGTGATAAGAATGGTTTATACCATCAACTTTGTATTGTGGTGATTGTCAATTCAGGTATCTGTATGATTTTTAAGTTAAATTTCTAGTCATCTTGACATTGCGAATGCTGCAAGAGATATTTGATTCTGTATACCTCATGCAAGTAGGTCGAAGTAGATTTCTATCCAAACAACCTGCATGAAGTAAATTACTTTACGGGTGGCTAATTGGTTGTGGCAGTTGTATGGTTAGAGAGTGATTTATGGCCGGTGACCGGTAGCATTGGTAGTTTATGGGAGGGAGGTGTTCAATTTCAGAGAGAGGTTAGAAGAGAACTTTGTGAGGTGTTATATATATATATATATATATATATATAAGTAGGAGGTTAATGTTTAACAATCATGCTTTAAAAGTTTCGTTTAAGGCACATAGATATACAAAATCCTAAAAAGTCTTGATTTCAAGAAGGGAAAAATGAATTGAGGGTAATAAATTCATATCAAGAAGATATAAAAAGATTTCTGTTGGAAATGCATGATTATTTTGGTTTTTAGAAGCTGATTTTTGTCAAATAATTGACAGGATAGAGAGTGCAGTTACAGAAGAAAGTTCGAAAGAAGATCATGAATGTCATGATCATGATCATAATCATGACCATGAACATCACCACGAGCACAAGCATGAACACAAACATGAACACGAGCATGGTAAATGCTCATAATTTTTCTTCCTTTATCTGTTATTAAGTCTTGTAATATCCTGGACCCCTGTACCATTTGTATTAACATAGAAATCGATTAGGATAATGTCTCATTTGTATGAATCAATTTTGTCACTAAATGCAGAACATCATCATGATCATCATTCACATGATCACACACATGATCCGGGAGTTTCTTCTGTCAGCATTGTTTGTGAAGGGAGCTTGGACCTTGATAAGGTTAGTTTTGAGGGTTTAGCAATTATCAGCCATTATGCTGACCTATGTTACTTGGACTCGGATGAAGTGTCAAATTAAATTAGACACGGGTGTCCAAGCATCGGACTCGTCCATTTTCTAGGAAAAAGTTGTGTTTTTAGTTAAAAATGAAGTGTCCAAGTGTCGGTGTCGGTGTCGGTGTCGGTGTCTGACACGTGTCGTGTCGACACGGATACGTGAGGTAAATGGAAGAGTCCGAATAACATAGATGCTGACGTTCTTCTTTTCTGTGATTTTATCAATGCAGTTCTGGTTGCCTTTTCACTTTCAAGTTTGTCTAAGAGCTGCTGTCTTAAATTTCAGGAGAACATGTGGCTAGGTACTCTATTACTGGAAAGAAGCGAAGACATATATAGGATGAACCCATGAAAGGTCTTTTGTCTGTTGAGGGTATGGATGAAAGATTTGTATTTCAGGTATGAAGCCCTTCCACACTGTCATTTGAAAGGGTACATCCATTTATTATTCTCCTCATGGCAAACTAATCCCCGCTCTGTTGTTAAAAGACCTATCTCCTAATAGCAATCATATATCAACTTGTTTGCATTAGGGGTGTTCAAAAATACCCGACCCGATTGACCTGCTGACCCGACTGATTTTACCGGGTATTTTAATTTTTTTTTGAAATTATCCGGGTAGGGTACCCGACCCGGTAAAATGATCATGTCTTCGGGTCGGGTCATGGGCCGACCGGTGAGGGTGGCGGGTACCCGCTGACCCGTGAGTTAGTGGTTTTTTATTTTTATTTTTTATAATTTAATACAGTATGCTGAATGCGTCATATACGAGTAGTTTATTCAGGGTAGGGTTTTAATTCTCATCCAACCTCTATATTCTCTCTCCTCTAGTAGCCGACAATTCCATCCAATCTCTTTCTCTGTCCTTTTTTTTTTTTTTTTTTTTTTTTTGCTCTTACTTTATCCAAATTCTCCTAGCAACTTTGTTTGGATAGAAGGAAAAGAAGAGAATAGTAAGGAAGAGAGACAAATTCTCTTGTTTGGGTACAAGATTGGTGAAGGAAAGGGAAAGAGAGGGAGAGATCCATCTTTAATAAGCTTAATCCATCCAAAATTAGAGAGATTTAGAGGGAAAATAGAGCTCACCTTCCCTTCCCTTCCCTTTCTCTTCCCTTCATTCTTTTCCCCTCCCCTTCCTTCTTTGTTATCCAAACAAATCGTAAAACTCCGTGCATGGAGTAATGGAGCAAGTATCTTAAAACGAAGGGAGTAATCTAGAGTAGAAGTTCTTGCCTAGAAGGTCAAATTGGTAAAGCCCTAGGAGATAAGCATTTGTGTTACATGTGATAGTTTGAAATTGTATTTGATTGTTATTACAATTTACTGTGTCCAAATTGAATGTTCAATTTTCACTTTCTTGATCAAGATTTGTATGATGAGACTACTCCCATTTCTTTTATTCTGATGCGTACAGTACCTTGCCTGGGTTTGTATTTTTAAGATAATCTTGTATTTCAAGATAATCATTTCGAGAATTTAATGCAATATTGTTTGTTTTCCCCCAGGCCAGCACACTTAGGAGTTCGTCTGAGAATAGCAAAACTCGAAAAACAGAATCTTAATTTCATTATCCTCCATTCATATTCATTTCCGAGTTTGAGTATTATTCATGTCATTAGTACGCACTCTTACAGCCCGTTTGATATAAGATCATTAGGAGGATCACTGAGTAACAAACTCTAAACGCTAAGACAACAACTATATTATGGTTTCCAGTAAAGTATAACGTACCTCAACATTGTTTTTCCAATAATCTCTATTATGGTAGCAAGTACTTTGTAGCATTTAAGCTCTAACAACTTAGGCCGAGGGGTTAAAACAGAGGAAAAAGCAGCAACTGAAATCACGCAGTAGTACAATACTACATACTACGAGTACATATATTGTAGGATCTTGCAGGTAAAAAGCGCATGGAACACAAACAAAATGACACTGATCTATAAGAAATAATAATCACGTGATTCGGTTTAACATGTAATTTAAGAACTAGCCTTCTGGCCCGTGCAATGCACGGCTTGTTCATAGAAAATTACATTGAGAAATGAGTGAGAAAATACCAGTAAATAAGAAGATGGAGGGACTAAAATCAAAGATACAAAATAAAAATGTTGAATTAAAAAGGGGAGATGAAGATGAAGTGTTTGATGAAAGAATTTAGAAAAATTGTATAATTAAAATAATAAAGGTAAAATGACATGTGGCACGTTGGGTTGAAAAAGAAGTTAGGGAAGTGTAATAGAATGATGACATATGTCTCTTTTGGTTTGCTTTTTTAAATACTAAGTATAGATAGATATAGATATTGATATAATTTTTTATAATATTTGCACATAAAGATGGAAATAATCATGTTAAAAGGTGTTTCAAAGAATGCAAAAAGTCAAAGGAAGCAAACAAATACTACAAGAATTTATTTTTTTTTCAGGAAATTTTAGTAACCACATTTAGGTGATCAATGCACGTAATGGAAACTATGTCAATGCACAGCATATTAAAAAATAAAAATATACTAAAATTATAAGTTGATAACCTTGTTTATTTAAAGAAATAAATTATAAGTTGATAACCTTGTTTATTTAAAGAAATCCCGTCAAAATTATGTCAATGCACAGCATATTAAAAAATAAAAATATACTAAAATTATAAGTTGATAACCTTGTTTATTTAAAGAAATCCCGTCAAAATCTTAAAGTCAGATCAAATTGTTATATGTAGAGGAAACCAAGTCAATGCTCAAAAAGATCAGATCACATTGTAATAAGTCACAACTTGAAAAGATCAAACCAAATTGTTATGTAAAGGAAACCAAGTCAAAAGCAATACATTTTCTCATGTTGTTAATGATCTGATCTGATTCCATCCATTAGTGCAGCAGATGGAAATGGAAGAAGAAGACGGAAGCAAAGAATTGTTAGACGAATGCTGGGAGATGATCTTTAATCGTCTCAAGCATGAAAGTGACCAAGAATCAATCACTTTAGTCTGCAAGAGATTCCTGTCAATCTCCAATTCCTTACGACTTTGTATAAATCTCTCAGATCATACACCAAACTCAATTATCCCTAAGCTGCTGCAAAGATTCTCCAATCTTAAGAAGATAAAGTTCTGCAATGACTTCAGAGGAGACCTGAATGAAGCTGTTGTTGCGATTTCAAGGTCCGGGTTGGACTTGGAAGAGTTGTCAGCTTTGTCAGATAGGCAAAGTCAAGGAGCAGTTTGGTTAGAGGAGCTGGGTTCAAACATGAAGAATCTGAAAGTACTCAAGATTACTGGTGGAGAAGGAGATGCTGATTTTGTCAGAGTAGCAGAATTGTTCCCTAAACTCGAAGAAATGTATATCGGGAAAGATAGATTGAATATGACTGATGAAGGGATGGATCATATGTCATCCAACCTCAATGGATTACGCAAAGTTGACCTTTGGAGGAAAGAGCATATTTCAGATAAGTCCCTTGTTTCTCTATCAAAAAACTGTCCATTACTAGAGCATGTTAAAATTAGTAATTATAATTTTATCACACAAAAAGGAATTTCATTCCTTGTTAACAATAGCCATAATCTAAAATTATTATATATATGTAAATCTTTGAATATTGATTCATTTGGAGTCAACGGCTCTTCTAATTTCCCTACCAACTTAAGATCTCTAAGGCTTGAATATGTAGACATATCGGATGAGTTTCTGTTTTCTATAACAGAAGCACGGATTCATCTTACCAACTTGGCTCTATGTTATTGTAGAGGTTACACATTTGCTGGGCTCTCAAAGCTCTTACAACACTCTTCTCAATCTCTGAATTCCTTAGAGTTGGAGAGATTCATGGTAGCAGAATTCCTCACAAATGAGCATATAGAGTATTTGTCCTCTTTTCTCCAAAACCTGACATCAATTAAGCTCATTGGTTGTTCCAATCTATCTGATTCAGCTTTTGTTATGATCACTCAAAGATGCCCTCGTCTGTGCCATTTTGTGATGACTGGTTCAAGCCTCGGAAGAGAAGAATACAATTATGATGGCCTAATGCAGAAGAACCGTGCAATGAAGTACTTGGACCTATCATCTCATGATGAATTTAGGCCTACAGCTCTGAAAAGGCTTCTTAATATATGTCCTGGAGTGGAGAAGCTCAAGTTACACAAGTGTCAATTTATACCCGATGATGATCAACTGAATATTCCTGATATTCTAGAGTGCAGCAGGAGACTTGTGGAATTGGATTTAACTGAATCCTGTAACATCACTGGAGAATACATGGAGTTGGAGTCGTCAGTGTTAGAGAAGTTGATTTTGAAATCTTCAGTGATAAATGATATACTTCTTATAAAGTTCGGGAGGATATGCCCCGGATTGATGCACCTTGATCTGTCTTATTGTAGCGAAGTGACAGAAGAAGGGATAAAGGAAGTGGTGAAATTGTGTAAACGACTGAGATACTTGAGCTTAAGTTGCTGTGAAAAAGTGGGTATTAACATAATACCATGGATAGTTGCAAACAGACCATCCTTGAGGAAACTGGTGTCATCATCTTGCAACTACCCAGACGACGAAAACCAGAAACTCTTCCTGCAGCAAGGCTGTTTTGTCCTCAAGGATCCAAACTACATTCCTAGAAATCAGTATATTTTTTTCGGTCTTACTTAGTGTGTTGTTATTTTTAATTGCGTTTATTGAAATAACTCTAGTAAGTACACTAGTAGATTGTTGTTGCAATTTACTGTGTCTGAATGTTTGATTTCCGCTTTCATGATCAAGATTTGTATCATTGTATGAGATTCTCGATCAATTCTTAAATTCTGCTGTTGAAATTGCTGTGCCTTGGTTTTAATTTTGAGGATAATCCTGTTAATTTTTAAGTTAGAAATGTAGTTTACTTGAGGAAGATATCCATCAAAATATACAATTGTTAGATTAAATTAAATTTACTCACGAGTATTAACCAAATGAGTATCACAATACATTTATCAGATGAATCAATAGTATATGTAGGTGTCATCAATCAACTGAACTTTATAATGTCATTTGCACTCAGTTTGCAGGACTCGAGAAGAGAGATTTCAGATTGTTTTTACTTGGCTTCAAATGGCGCAATCTGTACTAGTAATTCATGAATTTGAGAAGTTCAGAGAGACTAATTCTGATTGTTTTGCCCCTGGCCAGCACATTTAGGAGTTCGATCAGGAGAATAGCAAAACCCGAAAACAGTATCTTAATTCTATTACCCTCCATCCATGTGATTCACATTTCATATCGTTTGTTATAAGGTCATCACAACAGAAGGTCCTGTGTCAATAACCTTGGTAAATTGGTTATGTGGTCTGAACTCTCATTCATAAGTATATAAATCTGTTCTTCAAATATTTTACTCAAATTGAAACTTTAAAATAAAATATAGAGTATCAATTATTTGCGCATGTTTGGGGTTGTTAAGTTAACCTATTTTTTTTGTTTTTAAAAAAAAAAAAAAATAGTTGACCTATTTTTAACATTGGAGATATCCTAAGAGGATAGTTAGGGCCTGTTCTCTTACGTTGAAATTCAGTTCAGTTCAGTTCAGCTCCTAATTTTCTTCTCTTATAAAATATTCATTTCAATTCAGTTTAGTTCAGTTCAATGAGAACAGGCCTTTAGTTTAGTTAATTACTTAATTTTTAGCATGTTAGAAAATTGTAGAAGATTTATTTGTCAAAAGTCAACAAAAGTCAAGTTTGGTTAGAATTTGAGGCCTTGAAGTTTTGAGTCTTTACTAGAAAAAGTTAAGAGGAATTAAAGTAGGCTTGTATTATATCCCTATTTGCTACTTTTGGGTTACACTTTTTTTTTTTGGGTTTTTTTATATAGTAACCCTGTTTTTTTCACTTTTCTACGTTGTGCCCTAACATATATTACTTTCTACACTGTAACCCCAATATATTTTTTGTTTCCATACGGTAACCTTTCCGTTATCTTGCCGTTAAAAAATTCCGTTAGTGGGGCCCACTCTTCATTATTAATATTTTTTATCGATTTGCGCGTTGAAAAATACTTCGTCAAAGGTTTCAAGGGCTATTTTGGCACTTATGGGTCCAAATTGAGCTCAGATTTGGCAAAAAAATAACGTAAATGCCTCGTTTTTCTTATTAAGAAATGTCTCGATATATGTGTTCACATTTTAACACATAAAACGAGGCATTTACGATATTTTTTGCCAAATCTGGGCTCAATTTGGACCCTTAAGCCAAAATAGCCCTTGACGCAGTATTTTTCAACGCGCAAAACAATAAAAAATATTAATAATGGAGAGTGGGCCCCACTAACGGAATTTTTTAGCGGCAAGGTTACCATATGAAAACAAAAAATATGTTGGGGTTACAGTGTAGAAAGTGATATATGTTGGGGCACAACGTAAAAAAGTGAAAAAAAACAGGGTTACTATATAGAAAAACCCTTTTTTTTTTCTTTCTTTAGAGTAACTCTTATGTTGAATTGTTGAGTGTGTTAGAATATTTTCAATGGCATACAAAAGGGGCCTAGTTATAAATAAATTAACATTGTAAACGTGTATAGAGTAACTCGTAACAATGATATGTATAATAAACAACTTATCTTAATAAAGGGATTATTAACTTGTATTTTTCCACCCGTGTAAAAAACAAAAAGTTTTTTTATGTGGGTTTTGCTTGATGAATAACTCTTGGTTCTGAACGATTTCCCTTAATATTGTTAAAATAGAAATTAATTCCCATTATGCTTCGTTTTAAAAACAAATTCCCAAAGTAGTGTCCACGTAGGATTGGTTTTCGGTTCAACTTAAAACCGCTAACGGTATTAGCGGTTTTGCAATTTTTGTAAAATAAAGTCAAAGAGACCTGTTTTTATTGAAAGGCGGTTTCTTTGAAGTTATAAGTGTAATTGCCAGCGCTCTCTTTTCTTGTTGTGGGCTAACACAAAGAGACCTGTTGTATTGAAAGGCGGTCTCTTTGAAATAATTTTCCTGTAGCGTGCGCCTTGTGAATTAACCAAGGACGCAAAGAGACCTGTTATTGTTAGAGGCGGTCTCTTTTTTAAAAACCGCTATCACCATTAACGGTTTTAACTTGAACCTAAAGCAAAAAAAACGATCCTACGTGGACACTATGTAGGGAATTTATTTTTAAATCAATGTATTATGGGAATTTATTTTTATTTCAACAATATTATGGGAAATCATTCCTTGGTTCTTAAACTTAAAAAAAAAAAAAAAAAAAAAAAAAAAAATAAAATAAAATAATTGTAAAAAAAAAAAAAAAAAACTCTTGGTTCTTCCATCAAATAAAACTCATAAACCCCCATTCAACAACACTAACCACACCAGTTTTTGTTCCTATCAACAATGGCGTCATATCTCTCTATCGACATTGCCAAAGCTTCAACCTTCATAACCCTAGCTACTAGGCATACTTTCCACCACCCTCTTCGAAAGCCCCAATTTCCTCTCACCCCTTTTCACCATAAACCTTATCACTCTACCACAACTTCTCTCTCCTTCAATCTTCGCCACCGTTTTTTACCACTTTCTCTCTCCTCCAAATCGCCGGTATTCCGTCGGAATCTCCGCAGTTTTTCCGTCGCTGCTTCGTCGTCGACGGCGGAGTTTACGGAAGAAGATGATGTTGTTACCAAAATTCCTCCGGATAATCGTATTCCTGCTACTATTATTACCGGATTTTTGGGCTCCGGAAAGGTAATTCAATTGAGTATTTTGCTTAATGTATTTGTTTAAGTTTTAATTTACTAATTGAATTGGTTAATTTTAAATTCAAATTCACATACTTGTTAGTTTTGCTAATTGAATTGGTTTGGGTTTAAATTTAGTAATTGAATTCGTGAAGTTTAAATTCACATACTATAATTAGTTTCAGTTTAATTGTTTTGCTGATTGAATTGGTTAAGGCTTATATTTTTCATAGTACTGATTAATTTGCTTAAATTACTAATTGAATCGTTTAAGTTTAGATTTTACAGTATTAGTTAGTTTCTTTGCTTAAATTGGTAATCGAATTGGTTAAGTTTAAATTCATATATTAGTTAGTTTCAATTCACATACTATAGTTAGTCAGTATCAGTTTGATTAATTTGCTAATTGAATTGGCTAAGCCTTATATTTTTCATAGTTTTGATTAGTTTTAATGTGCTAAAATTACTAATTGAATCGGATAAGTTAAGATTAATTTGCTAATTGAACTGGTGAAATTTAAATTCACAGATGTAGTACTATGTTTAGTTTCGGTTTGATTATTTTGCTAATTGAATTTGTTAAGGCTTATATTTTTCATGGTAATGTTTTGTTTTAAATTGCTTAAATTCTAATTGAATTGGTATGTTTAGATTCTTGAAGTACTAATGCTTAACTTGCAATTGGGTTTGTTAATTTTAATTAATATACTACTAGTTTGTTTCAATCTGCTCGTTTTTTGTTAGTTGAATTGGTTAAGTTTATATTTATACACTTGTAAGTTTCAATTTGATTAGTTTGCTGATTAATTAGATAAATTTTTATTAAGTATTGTCTCTTATGGAAAAAAGGTAAGTTCTTTAAGTAATTATGTTATTCGAGATGACAGTGTTGAACTAATCATTCATGTAGCACATTTGGTGTGAAGTTGTAACTTTGGATCTAGTTAATTAGTGACAGGATTATTTAGTAAGACAGTCAAAACTACCTCATTGTCATTAATAAGCACCCCATATTCAAATGATCATTGATAGGTCGCCCCTTGCATAAAGGATACTTATATAAGCCTCTCCATATCTAGTGTGGAGTAAATAAAAGTCAAATATATCTTATCATAGAGAGTCTTATGGAAGCACTATTGTTGTAGCTTCTGATTGGATTAGGGAATACCTTTTATGTTGGAATTTATGGTTATCTCAATGTAAATATAGTTGTAAATTTGTAATCTATATATCTATGGATAAATCTTATTAATCAATCTATTATACAGAATTGTTGGTTCCTTAATTTTTTATTTTTTTTTTGGTTTATATGAGTGGAATGTATGTAACTATATCAATGATTTATCTTCCTACTTTCAATTTTTAGTGGTCTTCAACAGCAATGTTTAACCTTTTATATTGCACAAAAAGTAGATTACAAGTTAGACTTTTAAAGTTTATTTCTCAAAACTATTTGTCAAGAATTTGATCAACACATATAGGTCGAGGTTTTCAAATTTTGGCTTTAAATTTTGTATATAGGTAACAAGGTAATAGTGTTTGGAGTGCATTGTACCATCGATTTACTACTAGTTTGATAAGTGCCTGTAGCCATGTATACATTTATTCTGCATATGTTTTACCTTGAAGTCCATGAAGCTTTGAGCTAGATCATGATTTTGATTGTTTCAGATCGGGTCTTGTTTTGTGGATTCACTATGTATGCTTTCTTTCTGAAATTGATTTACATTTTTATTGACAGACTACATTGTTGAACCATATATTGACTGCTGATCATGGAAAGCGTATTGCAGTAATTGAAAACGAGGTATGTTTTTCAACTTTTCATTCTAGATTGCTATAGTAAATGTATGATATTTGAATCTCCAAAATCTTTTGTGGAAATAGAATTATTCCAAATTTGTGTAATGCTTGTCTAATGAATGTCAATAAATATATATTCTTAATTGAAACTCAGCTTCAATTTTGGTAGATCAAGAGTATTTCTTGTAAATGATACACTTTGGAGTTTGGGCTATCAAGTACTAATATGTTTTGATCTCTTCCCCTCTGATGATCCTTTTGAATGTCAGTATGGTGAAGTAGACATTGATGGTTCCTTGGTTGCTGCTAAATCTATTGGAGCTGAAGACATTATTATGCTCAATAACGGATGTTTATGCTGCACAGTGAGGGGTGATCTAGTGAGGATGATTGGAGAATTAGTAGATAAGAAGAGAGGGAATTTTGATCATATTGTAATTGAGACTACAGGTACCTGTAATTTATTAAGTATATAAAAATTTGTGTTATAGTGATTGTACAGTTTTCCATAAAGTCGTTAACTATCTATGTCTAATTAGTGGTTGGTGGGTGGAGAAATAAAGGGAGGACTTGTGCCTTTGGATTTAGACTGAACCAATGCTACATGTTTTGACTTGTGGGAATGCTAGCCCTAAGGGTTGTTTTTATAAGCTAAAATTAAATTTTTTAATTGTACAGAAAGATAATAGCTAATAATGCTTATCCTGTCCATAGGTCAAGTTGTTGTTTCAAAAAAAAAAAAAAAAAAAAAAAAAGAAAAGAAAAAAAAAATTGGCTGTTTCTAAGCAATATGATGGGCTAAGCAATGTATTTTTCTTGATTACATTATGATTGTGTTGATTTGCAGGCTTAGCAAACCCCGCTCCTATCATTCAAACATTTTATGCGGAAGATGTTATCTTTAATGATGTGAAGCTAGATGGTGTTGTCACTTTGGTTGATGCTAAACATGCGACATTACACTTAGATGAGGTTAAGCCTGATGGAGTAGTAAATGAGGCTATAGAGCAAATTGCCTATGCTGATCGTATAATAGTAAATAAGGTATAATTGTCTTTTTAAAAATTAATATAATTCCTTGAGTGTGTGTTAAATTTGTTTACATACCGCAAAAGCATTTGAAAGAATTTTGAATTTGTTTCCCCATTATTTTTTATCTGCCTTTTGTTTGTTATATCAAAATAATTGAAACTTGCAATTGTCTTGCTTAGTTGCTTGTTTTGATATTCTTCTAACTATGAGTTGTTTCACAGACTGATCTTGTCAATGAACCAGATATTGATTCTTTGATACAACGAATAAGGGTTTGTCTCTTTTATAACATCATAAGTGCCTTATCTTTATCTTAGATAAATTTCAAACTTATAATGGGACTGTTGATTGTGGTTTGTGCAGAAAATAAATCGTATGGCTAATTTAAAGCAAACACAGTTCGGAAATGTTGAACTAGATTATGTTCTTGGTATTGGAGGTTTTGACTTAGAAAGGTGATGCTCTTTCCCTGAATTTTTACATATAATGTGATTTTTTCTTTAAAAAAATTCTAACTATTTAAGGAATTCTTCAAAGTTGTACTTTTCTTAGTGTTTAATGATAAGAATGGTTTATACCATGAACTTCGTATTGTGGTGATTCTCAAGTCAAAGGTATTTGTATGATTTTTAAGTTAAATTTCTAGTCATCATGACAATGCAAATGCTGCAAGAGATATTAGATTAGACATATATGTGGAATTGCAAATAATCTACTAGGATATTAAAGCATTAATGTGATTGGGGGAAGGAAGACCTCACAAATAGATGGCTTAAGTTTGTATCATTCACATTTTGACAAACCTCACCATAATTTGACAACTAAATAGCAAGTTGTCAAAAGGAAGTTAAATAACACTGTGATACAGTTTTTAAGCTACTTGATTATGTTTTGAAATGAGCTAGATTAGTGATATTTATAATTTTTAAAGTACCTCTAAATAGTCATATGTCACAATTCGACCTTTATAATTAATATTATCTATAGTAGTGAATTTATTATGTCAAAAACTTTGGATTATTTATAGTACTCCGTATTAAAGTTCATTTTTAGATCTAATTTTGGTAAAAAAATAATTACAATATGCTAAAAAAAAAGTCTGAACACAACCTTCAATATCGCCAATTATCCTTTTTATTTGGCAATAACTTGGTACTACATGCATCCAATGATTCTTTTGCTAATATCATTAAAAAAAAAAATTTGGGTTGGTGCGAGAGGGGAGAACCAATAACATTGTATAAGCTATTGTAAGTAGATCTATGTACTTGATGCAAGGTTCCAGTTTTAGTCATTATACCTCATGCAGTAGATCTATTTACTTGGAGAATGTTGTGCCTATCCAAACAACCTGCAAGAAGTAAACTAATTTACTGGTGGTGCAGTTGTGTGGGTAGAGAGTGATTTATGGCAGGTGATTGGTAGTTTTTTTTTTTTTTTTTTGGTGTGTGTGTGTGGGTGGGGTGGGGGGGGGGGGGGGGGGAGGTGTTCAACATCAGAGAGAGGGTAGGAGAGAACTTTGTGAGGTGTATATATATATTGGAATATAAGTAGGAGTTAATGTTTAACAATCATGCTTTAACGCTTTGTTTGGATAGCAAAGAAGGAAGGAAAAGAAGGGGAGGGAAAATGGAGGAAGGGAAGGGAAAAGAAAGGGAGGGGGAGGTGAGCTCCATTTTCCCTCCAAATCTCTCCAATTTTGGAGAGATTATGGTTTTTAAAGAGAGAGGGAAAATGGATCCCTCCCTCTCCTTCCCCTTCCTTCCCCCAATCTTTTACCCAAACAAGAGATTTTGTCCCCCTCCATTTCTCTTCTCTTCTTTTCCTTCCATTTCTTCCTATCCAAACAAAGTGTAAAAGTTTCATTTAAGGCACATACATATACAAAATCCTAAAAAGTCTTATCTCAAGAAGTGAAAAATGAATGAGGGTAATAAATTCATATCAAGAAGGTATAAAAAGATTTCTGTTGGAAATGCATGATTAATCTGGTCTATAGAAGCTGATTTTTTGTCAAATAATTGACAGGATAGAGAGTGCAGTTACAGAAGAAAGCTCGAAAGAAGATCATGAATGTCATGATCATGATCATGACCATGAACATCACCACGAGCACAAGCATGAACACAAACATGAACACGAGCATGGTAAATGTTGATAATTTTTCTGACTTTATTTGTTACTATGTCATTTAATATCCGGGACTCTGTTCCTCATAATAGAAATCGATTATGTTATAACAATGTCTCATTTGTATGAATCAATTTTGTCACTAACTGCAGAACATCATCATGATCATCATTCCCATGATCACACACATGATCCGGGAGTTTCTTCTGTCAGCATTGTTTGTGAAGGGAGCCTGGACCTTGATAAGGTTAGGTTTGTGGGTTTAGCAACTTTCAGCCATTATGCTGACGTTCTTCTTTTCTGTGATTTTATCAATGCAGTTCTGGTTGCTTATTCACTCTTGAGTTTGTCTAAGAACTGCTGTCTTAAATTTCAGGCAAACATGTGGCTAGGTACTCTATTACTGGAAAGAAGCGAAGACATATATAGGATGAAAGGTCTTTTGTCTGTTGAGGGTATGGATGAAAGATTTGTATTTCAGGTATGAAGCCCTTCCACACTGTCATTTGAAAGGCTACATCCATTTATTATTCTGCTCATGGCAAACTAATCCCTGCTCTTTTGTTAGAAGACCTATCTCAACTTATTGTTTGCATAGGGAAATTATATAGAGTAGAATTTCTTGCCTAGAAGGTCAAATTGGTGAAGCCCTTTAGGAGAATCTTCTTGACTTCTCTGAAATATCTCTAGGGGCTGGGTTTATATCAACCAAATGGCTTCATAAATTTTTGTTAAGCTCAGTCCATTCTTAATTTATCCTTTCCCATTCAATGTGTCAAAAGAATCATTTTTTTTTTAAAGCTCGAGTCCTGATGCATACATTATGGGCCCTAAAATCTAACTTTTCTTTATTAGTCCAGTAACACTTCCAGTGCCCACTACAATTTATTTGTTATCAACATGGTTTCTTATGCTTTATTATTCCTCCCCTCGTACTGTTAGGCTACCACCAATTAGAACTTTATTACTTTCACAGTTTTACCGAGTTCAACTCCTTGATGAAACAGAATTGACATTCTTATTTCACCAATGCTTACCTCCTTGATCCCATCCCAATTTTCTTGTATTGATTCTCTTGGTAGCTTCTAGGCTTGTAAGCCCTTAAGGCTTTCATAAGGAGTATTGATTGCTAAATATTGGTTTTAAGCACTACAAGTTTTTATTGATTGAAAGATCTGCATGGAACACCAGAGTTTTCATCTCTATTTTCCCCATTTTGTTCATGCGTTCTAGTTATACACGTGATACCAATGGATGATGTGGAATATGTTTTCTCAGTGTAACACAATCTTTAAAATTTGCTTCTTTATTTGATCTAATCTTTACTCCAGCAGTTAACAAAACTTATTATTTATTGTTTCAAAAAAAAAAACTAGTTATTGATTTATTGACTCATTGTTAATGATGTGTGCAAGACTGCAAGTTGAGCGATTTATAAATGGCCATGATGCCAATCACACCTTTAGTTGTATATATATTTTTTATTATATTGCTGTATCTCTGAATGGCTGTTAATTTCTTCTTTCTCCAGGGAGTTCATGATATATTCCAAGGTTCACCAGATCGTCCATGGGGACCCGATGAACCAAGGATCAACAAAATTGTATTCATTGGAAAGAACTTGGATGGCCAGGAACTTGAAAAGGGATTCAAAACTTGTTTATTGTGATGTAATGTATTTTAGAAAATACATAAGAAAACTATACATAGGCCCATTAGATTGTCATTGTTTGTTGTAACATTATATCTCTGAGTTCATTGTTACTAGGGAAGTTACACTTCAAATTTCAAGAAAATTGTGAGTTTGTGACTATTTCATTTTTGATATTTAATAAGATCATGTCGTTCATAAATTCATTTTCATTATCGTTATTTCTGATAAATGGTTTGCATGTTACTGGTAGGGGATTCATTTGCTGTGTAGGTAAATGGAAAACAGTATGGTGATTGCGAAAAATAACATAGCTCGTCCATGTATCACAAGGTCTTTCGCCAGGCTGTTATTTCTCCTAGTCTCATTCTTCATATTATGCAAGACTGGGTTTCTCGGAGTTCTGCGGCCGAGGATTTTAAGGCCTCTGCTCGTTTGTCCGGGGTTGTCTCTTATCCTATTAGACAGCTTGCTCGTCTTTCGTCATGTTATCTCACGGGCTCTTCAGATTCTCCTGCTGATATCTGTCTTGTGTTCGATGGTGCTTATAATTCCCAAGATCATGCAGCAGGGGCTGGTTGGATTTTTAGATATCCACATTCTGATACAGTTCTTGGTGGCGGTGCTAGAGCTTTCATTTCATCTTCGGCCTTTCAGTCAGAGTTGCAAGCCTGTTTGTGGGCCCTGAAGGCTGCTGATCGTCATGGTTTTCGCCGTCTGCTGATCTATACGGACTGCTCTACCTTGTTACCTTTCCTTACTAACAAGGGGTGTCGGGATATTTCTTGTTTATGGCTGCTTCAGGACATCAAGGATTTAGTTGCTCGGTTTTCTTCTTGTGTAATTCGGAAGGTTCCTCGTCAGTGGGTGGTCCCGGCTCATTGGTTGGCAACTCAAGCTCGTCAGCGTCGTCTGTTGTTGTGGTCCTTCTACTTTTTTTTTTCCTTTTGAGTTTTTTCGTTGTTTTTTAGCTCGTCTTGTCAAAAAAAAAAAAAAAAAAAAAAACTTTTCCACCTTAATAAAAAATTTTCCCAACAATGATATTTTTATACAATAATTAAGTAGGATATACCAGTAATTTTTTAAAATCGATTTAGGGCTTGTTCTCATCGACTGAACTCAGCTGAACTAAATTGAAATTAATTTATTAGAGCTGAACTGAAATGAATACTACCTCCGTTTTTATTTAGTTGACATGTTTTGACTTTAGCACTATTCACACACCTCCCCTTGACCGTGTTTTGTGCTTTATACGTAATGAAAAATATAGTTATGTGGGATCTTGTTAGATTTGTCACATTATATACTTTCAAAATATCAACTTTTCATAATTTTTGTTTATCAATAATTAAAGATATTAATGATTGAGTAAGTGCATTGACAAACGTGACTAAAGAAACATGTCAACTAAAAAGAAACGGAGAAAGTATTTTATAAGATAAGGAAATTAGGAACTGAACTTATTAGAGCTGAATTGAACTGAAAATAAACGTATGAGAACAGACCCTTAGTATTTCTATAATAGATTGTGCCCCCTAGAGTATATAAATTGTTGCTCTCTTTAAAATTCATTACTTGCTCTACTTTTTTTTTAGCCGTATTTTATTACTTAATTATTTTTTTTCGAAAAAAATTACAATATTTTACTATTTTCCTTCCCACAACGGGCACAAGTGGTTTTATCATAACTATATAAATATTTTTTTTCATATTATCTCTCCTCTTACTATACTCACTTTTGTTTTTATAGATTGTTTTAATCTTTCAACTAACCCCATCATTTTCATCATACTTTATTACGGAGTAATTTTTACTACTCTTACTAAAATTCCGAAATGAAGCAAGTACCATAATAAGATATGGAGGGAGTATGTCACTGCTTATTCCCGTTATCCACTCGGTACATGACTACATGTAACAATGTAACAATCGCTTCTTACAAAAATAAAAAAGAAAAAGAGAGAAACAAAAACAAAATTGATACGTATTAGTGTATTACAGTACCTATGGGCTATGAGTCTATGACACATGCCATTGGCCAATCACTGTAGATATAGTTGACCCGGCCCAGACAATCTTAAAACCCTAAAAACCCTGAATTCCCCTGATTCTTAACTCTTCCCTAGTCTCACTTTCTTCCCTTTGACCAATCTCAATCTTTGTCTCTTTTTCTCTCTTTAACTCCACTTCAATATGGACACACACTTGCTTCTCAGTTGCTCTGCTTCAATGGAGGCTTCTGTCTCCTCTTTGATGGATTTTCTCAAGGTTGAACTTTTTCTTGCTTCTCTTCAATCTCTTGCCTTTCTCCAGAGATTTCTTCTCCTTTGTTTGGTAATTTTCTCAACCCTTTTCATTTTTTTTTATTAATATTTGCTAGAATTTGGGTTTCTTTAGGCTATTTTGTTCTGGGTTTTTGTTTATAGTGAGTAATTGCAATTGGGTATCTTTTAATTTCAGAATTGAGTTCTTTTTTGGGTTTAGTGCATTTTTGTGATTAAGGAAAATGTGGAATTGATTTCAATTTTTTGTTTGATGTTCAACCTGCTTATTTACTGTTTGCAGTTGGCATTTGGGTGAAAAAGTTCAATGCTTTGTTAAGCATATGAATAAAATGTGTCAATTTATGAACTTTATTGTGTTTTTGAGGGTATTTTGTTGTTGAATTTGTATTTTAGCCAGTAATTGCAAATGGGTTTCTTTTAAATTTCAGAATTGGGTTCTAATTTTGGATTAAAATGGTCATTATTGATTTTTTATCAATTATAGTAGCTGACTTTTGTGCGAAGATTTTTGACACTTTGTTGAGTTTATCTTAATTTCCAATTATTTGACCTTTGACTGATGTTCCTGAAAATGGGTTCATTGTAATTTTCCCAATTGTGCAGTTTTGTTTTGGCAATGATGGTGTTTGCTAGTCTAGTCATGTTGCATTTGAGCCTTTATATTTAGGTTTAGTCGGTTTTTTGCGTCTTGGTTCTGTGACATATAAGATGTATTCATACATCATATGGGAAAAATTAAGATGTAGGTAAATGCACTGGCTGGTGTGCTTTGGCTTTGTTGAACTTCCTATAATACGTGTTCAATTTCGAGTTCTTTCTATATGATTGAGATCAATTTTTGGGAGAAAAACACTTACATAGTTGAGATTTTGGTGGATGCACTGGATGGTGTGCTTTGGTTTGGTTCATATTCGAGTTGAGAGATTGTTTTTACTTAAATAGTGTACAGTTCTAAGAAGCATAATGTTTGAGCATGTTTCAATTAATCAATCTGCCCTTTGTTGGTCTTGTTGACTTGGATTATTGATTTTTTTCCCCTTCTTTTAGGTACTAGCTATGTAAGAATAGTGAATCATGTTAAGTTTTCTATGCTAAATCTGATTTTTCTCCTGTTACTCTACCATTACAGACTGCAGAACATCTTGCAGACAGTGATCTTTTCAAGAACAAATGGTATTTACTTACCTTCCACATTTTTTTAATTTCTGTTGTACTGTGTGGAATATTAGTTGACCGGTGATTACTCTGAATTGGCAGGATTTCTTTGTCTGACGTTTACGAAGTAACGAAAGCTGAAGGTGAGGCCAAGGATGCCAGTGATTCAGAAAACGACGATGAAGAAGATGATGATGATGATGATGGTGATGGTGGTGATGATGACGACGATGATGATGAGGACTTCTCAGGAGGTGAGGAGAGTGATGATGATGGAGATCCTGAAGAGGATACGGCAAACGGTGGTGCGGACAGTAGTGATGATGATGACGATGATGACGACTCCGATGATGACGATGGTGACGATGATGATGAAGATGATGACGATGAAGAAGAAGACGATGATGATGAAAAGCAGCAACCGCCGCAGAAAAAAAAGAAGTGAGATGGAATGTTTGTATTTACTCTCCCCCTTTCTTCCCTTTCTTCTCTAGTTATTGTCATTGGTGGGGCTTTTGGGTCTTTGGTCTCTATTTAGGATTTCGGTAGACAAAATTAGTTTCAATGTCTTCATGATAGTTTAAAGTTTGTTTATGTAGATGGGGGAAGATTCATCTATGTCCTTTGATAATGATCAAAGTTCTCTGTATTAGGCGTTCGTTAGATCTGTTTTATGTTAATTCATTTAGTTCATAATTTTTACATTGGAAATGATTTCCCTTGAAATGGAAGTCCAAGAAACAGAACATATTGACAAATTCATGATTATGTCCTTAACTTGATTTTATATGTTCAACAAACTTAAAATTATAAAATTTCTTTCACTATATGAAGACCTTGTTGAGACAGAGGAAAAACAGAGCACCACAAGTCTGTCAATGCAGAGAAGCATAAGAGAGCGAGCGCCTAAGATTTACGTGCACCGTGCTTAGAAAAGATTTTGGGTAAGGAGTGCCATATAATCAACTGAAAGTCTAGTATGTAAGATAAAGTAGAATCAATTGTCATTTTTCTTACCAGTTCTAATACACTAGTTGTGTTTTAGCAACACAAATATCATATTCCTGGTGTAATACTTGAGTTGGATGAGTTAATGTGAATGCAATTCTGGGAAAAATTGTAGTGTTATTTGATTGATTTTGGTTTCCTTTGCATAAACAATTTGATCTTTTCGAATTTAACACTATGCTTTCAATAACATGATTGACCTTTTCGAGTTTTGACTTGTTTCCTGTACATAACAATGTGATTTGATCATTTCAAGTTTTGACTAGTTTTCTTTACATAAAAACATGATCTGATCTTTTCGAGATTTGACTTGGTTTTCTTTACATAACAATGTGATTTGATCTTAGTTTTGACACTTTGGTTTTATTTACAAAGCAAGGTTATCATATATCAAGCCGGTGCATTTTTACTTTTTAATATACTATACATTAACATAGTTTCAAATACTCGGTGGATTGATCACCTAAATCTGGTTACAGAAATTTACTGCAAAAAAAAGTTACTCTGTTCTTGTGAAGTTCAGTTCACTTATTATTGCTCAGCAAAAATACTGACATTATTGGGTGATAGCATTGGTACATAAATTCAATCACCATTAATAATGCTCAGCTGGTCTTTGAATGAATCCCATCTCGTAGCTTATTGAATCTACATATGAATGGCTGAATGCTATTAGCCTATCACGTTGTGTGTAGTTGAGCAAAAATCAAGTAATTTAAACTTCAGGACTGAGTAAGTTTTTAAAGGGGATTTTTGTATTCAGATTTAGGTGATCAATCACTATTAGAAACTATGTCAAAGCATAATATATATGTTAAAAAAAATAAAAAATGCACTGGCTTGATAATAACCTTGTTTTGTACATAAAACCAGTCAAATTCGAAAAGATCACATTGTTTGTTTGTTTTTTTTTTTTTTTTTTTTTTTTGGTGCATATAAAGATTACATTGTTATGTAAAGGAAACCAAAATGCAGTGGCTTGATAATATCTTGTCTCATGTTGCTAATAATCTGATTCAATTCCATCCATTAGTGCAGATCAAAATGGAAGAAGAAGAAAGCAAAGATTTGCTCGATGAATGCTGGGAGATGATCTTTGATCGTCTCCATCATAAAAGGGACCAAGAATCAATCTCTTTAGTCTGCAAGAGATTCCTATCAATCAACAATTCCTTACGAGTTAGCATAAAGTTCTCAGATTATACACCAATCTCAACCATCTCTAGGCTAATGCAGCGATTTTCCAACCTTAAAAAGATACAGTTTTGTAACTTTAGAGGAGACCTGAATGAAGCTGTTACTTTGATTGCACGGTCAGGTTTGGACTTGGAAGAGTTGATTGCTTTGTCACACGATCAATATAAACAAGCAGTTTGGTATGAGGAGCTGAGTTCAAACATGAAGAATCTGAAAGTACTCAAATATTCAGGTGGACGTGGAGATGTTGATCTTGCCAGAATAGCAGACTCGTTTCCTAATCTTGAAGAACTTTATATCGATCATGAAGGAGAGTATACTACTACTGTGACTGATGAAGGGGTGGATTACATGTCATCCAAGCTCAAAAGAATACGTAAGATAGACCTTTCGAACAGAGCATTTATAACAGATAAGTCCCTTGTTTCTCTGTCAAAAAACTGTCCATTACTCGAGCATATTAAAATTTATCAGTATAATAAAGTGACAGTAGAAGGGATATCATTCCTGGTTAACAATAGCCATCATTTGAAATTATTTTACATATATAAAGATCTTAAGATTGATACGTTTGGAGTCAATGACTCTTCTAATTTCCTAGCCAACTTACGATCTCTAAGGCTCTACGACGTTGACATATCGGATGAGTTTCTCTTTTCTATAGCAAAAGCACAAATTTCTTTTACCGACTTGGCTGTAATAGATTGCGAAAGCTACACGTTTACTGGGATCTCAAGGCTCCTGCTGAAAACTTCTCAATCTCTCAAGTCTTTAGACTTGGGGGGATTCATGGGAGCAAAATTCCTCACAAATGAGCATATAGAGTACTTGTCCTGTTTTCTCCAAAACCTGACATCAATTAAGCTCTTTAATTGTTCCAATCTATCTGATTCAGCTTTTGTTATGATCACACAAAGATGCCCTCGTCTGTGCCATTTTGCGATGACTGGTTCAAGCCTCGGAACAGAAGAATACAATTATGATGGCCTGATGAAGAACCGTGCAGTAAAGTACTTGAACCTAGCATTTCATCATGACTTTAGCCTTACAGTTCTGAAAAGGCTTCTTACCATATTTCCCGAAGTGGAGAAGCTCGACCTAAGTCATTGTAAATTCGTACGCCATGATAAACTGAATGTTCCTGATATACTAGAGTGCAACAAGAAGCTTGTGAAACTGGATATAGGAGGATCCCATGGTATTATCGAGGATTTAACTGCAAAAGACATGGAGTTGCCAGTGTTAGAGAAGCTGATTTTGAAGTATTCATTTAGAGATATAAATGATAAATTGCTTACCAAGTTAGGGAGGGTGTGCCCCAGATTGATTCACCTGGATCTAGAGTTTTGCCTTCTAGTGACAGAAAAAGGAGTAAAGGAAGTGGTGAAATCGTGTAAACAACTGAGATACTTGAGCATAAGTTCCTGTTGGAATTTGGATATCAGTATAATAGCATGGATAGTGACAAACAGACCATCCTTGAGAAAACTGGTGTCATCATCTCGCATATACCCAGATGACGAAAACCAGAAACTCTTCCTGCAGCAAGGCTGTCTTGTCCTCAAGGATCCAAACCCACCTTGAAGAATCTGATTGAATGTAATTTGTGTAGTTTTAATTTGAGTTTATTGTAATAAGTACACTAGTAGATTATTATTGCAATTCCCTGTATCTGAATGTTTTATTTACGCGACAAATGTAACATGATCTCATATGTCTATATTATTTCTTATAGATTAGTGTAAAAATTGTTTCTGTTCCATGTGCTCTTTACCCGCAAGATCCTAAAATATAGAGTAATGTGTGATTATAAGTTGCTGCTTTTCCTCTGTTCCATGTGCTCTTTACCCGCAAGATCCTAAAATATAGAATTTTATCAATAATGTCTCTTACTGTCTAAATGTTCACACAGTCCATGCTTTGCCTGTTTAAAAAGTCGAAAATTTGGTCATCTCGCTTAATCTAAAATTAGCATTCAGGGCTCAAATCCGGTCATTACTTGTATATACTACCTCGGAAAATCAAATTTCTGCTGAAATCGAGTTTTAATGTTTTATTAGGCATATTTCAATGAGTTAAATTACAATAATACCGCGAAATTCAACCCTCTACTACTTGACTAGTTAATTCATCATTATTGTTTACATTTGCATCTACTTTCTCCCTTTTCATTGCCTTTCTACCCTTCTTATTTCTCTTCTTCTTTCTTTTCTTCTGTTTTTGAGAGCTTTGATCTGATTTCTTCTGCTTTAACATTTTAACAACTCCGGCAAGGGCAATATCAGGATCTTCACTCCTTATAAGCTCCTCCGCGGCTTCAGCAGGACTCACATCTGTTGTATTTAGTAGTTCCTCAATCTTCGAAAACAAAGGATGCTCCCCTGATAGGCCAAGGTAGTTGGAAGCCAGGATCCGGAACCCCGGCATTCTCAAGTAAGACATGTGAATGTGCATATCCATACGTCCTGGACGCAACAATGCCGGGTCTAACCTTTCCTTATAATTCGTTGTCAAGATGATGATCCGCTCATCTCCGCAACTAGACCACAATCCATCGATAAAGTTCAATAGCCCTGAAAGCGATAAAGTGTTGCTAACTTCGGCTACATCATTGGAAGTAGGCTCACCTCCTGGTTGAACTTTAATGCTATCATCATTATCGTATTCATTGTAATCGTACTCATCAGAAGTATAACCATTGTACTCATGATTTTCCCTTGTAAGAGGAGCCTTCTTCGACAACCCTGTGGCACAGTCGATATCCTCGATCACAAGTATAGACTTATTGGTAATGGACATCATCAAATTCCTTAAGGTAGCATCTTTTTCGATGCCAGAAAGCTGTAAGTCGTAGATACTAAACTTAAGGTAATTCGCGATAGCTGCAATCAAACTAGATTTGCCAGTCCCGGGAGGTCCATACAGCAAGTACCCTCGCTTCCAAGCTCTCCCACTCTTTTTATAAAACTCCTTCCTCTTTATAAACCTATCGAGATCATCTACAATCGACTTCTTCAACTCCGGATCCAACGCCAAAGCATCGAATGTGAAGGGGTGTTTAAACGACACGGGGTGCCAATGTCTCGATGACATCCCGCCTTGATACGTGTACAGAAAAATATCCTTACTCATCTCGATCATGGTGTCGTAACTCTTCATCACGACCGAGGGAATATAGCTACCGAGAATTATATCCTTGTATTGAGGATCGAAACTCAACAAAAAGGATTTATGGACATTAGAGGCATTAATCTGCTGTTCTTTCTCTCCTTTATCATTCTTGCAAGAAAACTCCCAATGTAATTTTACATTTACATTATTTTCGTCTAATTTTACATACTCGACATACTCTTCCCCTTGCGATAGGTGGTAGTACACGTCGTGCCCGTGGTCCTCGTCCCTACGACATCCCTCGAGTTGTGTCGATAAAGGCTTGAGCTTGTTGGCAAGGTATGCTTCACAAGCCCTGTATACACCGTTGCTACAATTGTAGCCTTCGTTTTTGTAGCACTCTCGAACAACTAATGTAAAAATCTTGGGGTCTAAAATTGATGGTTTCTTGAACCAATTCAAGACTTTCTCATTAATGTATTCACGTATTTGTTGAGGGACAAATTGATTGTAAGATTGTTGGCTTAGGGTTAAAAAAGCCGAAAAAGAGGCATAGTACCCGAATATAGAACCTACATTAAATGTAGTTTCCATGATTTAAGCCAGGATAGGAATTTTTAGGGTTTTTCTAGTGATGATATTCTCTCCGATTTTTAAAATATCGGAGAGATTTCAGTCGAAAGGGTAGAAATTGGAGGAAAAGAAAGGGAGGAAAAGAAAGCTAGTAACACTAGCTGTATTTCTTGAAAAAATGAAGAAACAACTTGTATTTATAGAGTGTGTGTTAAACCGCCTTAGTAAGGGACTGAGGAGGCACCAATTTGTTTTTTTTTGTGGAAACCTAAAACTAAGATAAATTTAGGGGAATATATGATAAGATTTTTAGAAAGTTAATTTAAGCAAATACTTGGAGGCCAAGCTCTTGTAAATAAAATTAAATAATAATAATTTTTTTTTAGAAAAAAGGGCTTGGAGATCAAGGAAAAGTAGTTACCAAAATAGGAGTACAAGGAGAGGAGGATAATTTGGTGGGCAGTAGGTAGTACTCGTATTCATTAGCAAATCATTTCTTAGCATTAATTAAAAATATTTTTTTAAAAAATATTTATATTATAATATCAATATGAAAATTATATGATAAAAATGATAGAGTATATTTAGGTTGAGTTGGTCCACTAACATACTATTGGTGCCATCGTGACACAAAATTCACAGATTCAAATCTTATCCACCCTACTTTCAAGTGGAGTATTATGCGGAGGGTGTATGTTACATCCACATTTTAAATGTGAGAAAGTTTTGGGTTGAGTTGGTCATACAAATATAGTTTCTTATCTCCCATATGTCTAACAAACTTATCGGTGATGGACATCATCAAATTTCCTAAGGGCTAAGGCTGTGTCTAATTTGATGCCAGGTCAGAAGCTGTGAATTGTACTCCTTCCATCATCTCTAAGTGACTGAATAAAAGAAGTAAGATAGGAATTATATATACTCCATAGTGGGTTATTGCCTTATTGGTTGATTAAAATTAAATAAATAAACAAGGTAGTAATTAAAAAAAAAATACTTTAAAAAAATGAATAAAATAATAGATGATGGTGAATAAAATAATTTCCAAAACAAAACAATAATTAGTTATGAAATTTGGTTTATAAAAAGTGAATAAAATAATGGGCTTGTTTGGTAAATTGTTTTTTATTGGCTTTTTGATTGGCTTTTGGCTTTTTCATTTGGTCAAATATCCAAAATTTATGTTTGGTAAATGGGTTTTTCAGTCAGCTGAAAAGCTGGCTTTTAAGCCAAAATGAAAAAGCTACTTGGATTAGCTTTTGACTTTTGGCTACCTAAGTAACTAATAACATCTAAACAACCAATTTTACCAAACATGTTTAAGACTAATAAAAAGTCAAACAGCCAGTTAAACCAGCTGACAGTCAACATCCAACTGCCTGCATCCAATTGCCAAACAAGACCACTAAATGATGGTGAATGAGACTTTATGGATTAAACACTTTCCCTAAAATGCTAAGAAGAGTTGCAATGCCAAATCCATAAATACGATTACATACTCTTTTATAATTTCCCAATTTACCGCGTCCACGTTATTGTTTGGGCATAAATCAATATTTTTTTTTTAAAGCACAATACTGCTATTTGGAGTTAGCAGTTTCCAATTGGAGGAAAGTCGCAAAACTGGCAACTAACTCAAATTTGCCTAAGGGATGTCAGTAATAAGGGGTGTGGTGTGTCAAAATGAGGTCATACGCACTTAAAAAAAAAATAATAATAATACTGTAGTAAATTTGATCTCATACTAAATTCACTTTTAATGAAATTTAAAGAAGAAGGCAATACCTGATCAATCAATATACTCAAGGTAAAACACAAGTTAATTTGCCAGATAAACGAATTTTTGTTAATTTGATGGCATTTTTGTAAATATATTGAAAAAGCAAGGTCATTTATTCAGTACTTTTGGTGAGCTGTCCAATTACTGTTTGTTTTTTGCTTTTACTGTTTGGTGAGGAAATTACACATGTACCCCTCAACTAGTACATAAAAAGATGCATATACCCCTCCACTGATACTTTAAAAGACAATTATACCCCTCAACCAATTCAAACACAAGTTAACAACAATTCATCAATAACTGTATATTACAACCTTAATTGCAATTCTTATACAATAATTTGGCCTGATTTAGCTTTCGTATTTAACAGTTGAACATAATTTTTTTTTTTCTTAAAGTTGAACATACATAGAGCTAGCTGAAATCTAAGGAATATAATCGCGCAGATGATACCTTAATCAATTATAGGTTTACTAGTTGCTGCTGCACACACACACCACCTGTAAGAGGTACCGGATTCGCGCATGTGCTACCAGGGCAACAACCAGGTCCAAATGTAGGGTTACAATACGCGCCTACGGCTGCACACATCAAATCTTTTTCCATAGAAGGCGACGACATTATTGTTGCAATTCTCTTGTTTTCGCCCCCAAAAGTCTCTAATACATTAGAATGTTGTTTCTGGTTTCCAAGTGCTAGAGCTACATAAATATGAAAAACAATAGTAAATAAATAAAATTAATACGCGGTTCGTTTATAAAAAGTGCGTGTCTAATGCATGTAGCATGTCTAATAAAGTTTTTTTTTGTTCATGAATGCAAAAATTATAAATTCATAAATGAGATATGGAACTATAATGTATCTATGCTAATGATATGCATGAAATATAGATTATGTAGAATTGAGGAAAAAAGATTTTAGGTTGTACACTTGTACATGGTGATTGGTTGATTGAAAAGTCGGATTTTTTTTTTTAACATTTCTATTATTATATAAAAAGCCTAGTTTGTTGTTGAATCAATGAGTTAAACAATATTATATGCATAATACATATAAATTTAAAGAATTTTACTACTCGTATATATAATAGTAACCTGTTGCAGCACACCACATGACTATCATTACTAAAATAGCATGAACAAAGAATTTGGGTGAGACCTTCATCATTATAACTCGAACCCAAATAAAAAGATTTTTTTTTTTTTTTCTGAAACAAAATAGTCTTTTATTTGTATTTAGATTTATTAGCTAAACAATGCTTTAATTGCCTTCATTATCTTTGTTATTTATAGAAGCTTAGGTTGGTGCGCTAGCTCCTCAACCTAACTGACAATCTACCGGTGCATTTTTTTTTGACGAAACCTTAAACTCATGCATTTTGTGATTAATATTTAAATATTCATCATTTTGTTCCACATAATTATATTATGGAGGTTGTAACTAATACTATGACATCGACATGCTGATAATTAGATTGCAAGCATGCAAGCCTTGCCATTTCCATAGACGACTTATGATCTTTTATTTAATTATTTAATTTCTGGTAATAACAATTTTTTGTCGCCTTCATAATTCCATACGATATTTATCTTCTTAAATTAATTAGTACCTTATGCCTTACAGATACCCCACTAGACTAATAACTACTAGTACATCTTATGTCATATGCCTTTATCATAGGAAGTATATGTTTATCCTAGAAAAACCTAAGTATTACTCCCTCCGTTTTTAAATACTTGCTCTATTTTTTCATGCGCGGAGTTATAGGAAAACTTAGATAAAGTATAATAAGGGTATGGAGGTAGTGGGGTTGGTAGAAGAATAAAAAATTATAGAAAGCAAAAGTAGTGGAGAGAATTGGAGCCTTGGAGGATAGAGAATATATGTTGGGACCACTAGATGAGAGAAATTGATTAAATATTGTAAAAGCTTTTTAAATAAGGAAATAAAGCAAGTATTTAAAAATGGCCGCAAATGGAAAGTGGAGCAATAATTTAAAAAAGGAGGGAGTAGTACCTTACTCATGTAACACACTAACACGTCCAGTAGCGGATTCAGGATTTTTAATTATGATCGGAATAGCGTAGTAGCACATAGTTGTTTAAGTACATTCAAAACTAAAATTAAAACCGAACCTTTATTTTACGCATTAATATTGAAAAATTCCCCCTAAAAGATTAGCAAAATAATAAATCGAGTGACTTTTTTTTATGTCAAGCAATGTGCTAGTACAAGTACATTATAGTTGTGCTCCTTAATTATTAATTAACAACCTGATTTTGGACATGCATACATTTGACTGAAAGTTTATTCAAAAAATAATTACTAAAATGTATAGTATGTATAAAAAAAAAAAAAAAAATTGGAAATAAAAATAGAAGTTGGGGTTCGATAGATTTAAGTAGGAGATGCATCACTTTCTCATAGTGAGAAATAAAATGAGAAAACTGTGGAGCCTATGGCATTTTCGTAAATAAACCAACAACTTTATTCAATTGTAGAGCCCACAACAATGAAAAATTCACGAAAATGCGCTCATGAGAAATAATTTCTATATATATATATATATATATATATATATATATATATATATATATATATATATATATATATATATATATATAATGACGTCATAGTTGGGTTTAATAGGGGTTTGGTAGTAATCACAACATTTTAAAAATTTTTGCGGTAGTAATTCACAACTTTTTAAATGTGCGGTAGTAATTGACAAATTATCCTATATTATACTTCTAATATTGTAAATATTAACTTCTAATATGTAGCTTGGTGGGTTATATAATACGGAGTAATGACATTGAAACAATTGGTGCAAGGAGGATAGTGAGATAGTCCAGGCACATCTCTCTCATTTTTTGATACGTGTTGAACTTTAATCACATTATTATGTACGAGTATTATTTAGACAATCCCTTTTGACCGTCTTTTGTGATTTATACGTTAGGAAAAACATAATTATATGAGTCTAGTTATGGCATGTTCTCTTTAGCTTAATTTCAGTTCAATTCTGTTCACTTCACTTTATTTCAGTGTAGTTTAGTTCAGCTCCAATCAATTCATTGCAATTCACCTAATTTTCTTATCTCTTAAACAATTTATTTTAGCTCTATTCAGTTCATTTCAGATCCAATCAGTTCATTTCAGATCCAATCAGTTCAGTTCAGCCCACTTTAGTAAATTAGAATAGACCCTTAGAATTGTCTCAACATATAAACATTCAAAAATAAACTTATTATTTTTACTTAAATATATTTAAAACTATTAATTGTATAAAAAATACATTGGCAAGTGTTGCAATTAAAAAAATAAAAATAAATAGTATATATTAGATCACTAGCCATGAAACCTGAAAATAAAGATGATGCATGACTACACAACCATTGAATACTCTTGATGTTTGGAAATTTTAATGCACACCAAGGTGACCCGGGTGTAAATTTATTTTTACATGAAAAAAAATATATTAATACGTTATTTTTTACTTATTTAATTTTTTAACTACTATATACTTTATTAACATAATCATGTAATATATGGTTGGATTTGTATGTTACACTGTTTACTTTCATATAATTTTTTAAAAATAGTTTTACTAAAATCTAATTAAAAATATTGATGGTTAATGTTGTGTATCAATAAGTGTAAAAACTCAAGTGACGCATTTAAAAAAAAAAAGAAAAAAGAAGTATAATTCAATTTTTGAAATATATATGGGGAAAAATTGTTTAGAGAAATAATTTTGCACAGTGAGAATTGAGAAAATGCAATGCATGCATGGTGAATTTGTGATGATTTCGATTGAAGATTTGCTAATAATGCTTACGAGAATGATTTTTTTAGAATGAATGTGAAATGATTGATGATATGTAACTAAATGAGAAGGTAATTGTATTTAAATTTCATAATTTTGGTGTTGATGATGATGATTTTTAGATTATTATATTATTTGTTTATTAATCACAATTAATGGATTTATTATTGAAAAAAAAAATGTAATTTTCAATTAAATCTAGTTCTTGCATTATTTATGCATTTGTGTAATTTTCTAAGGTTGAAGATGATGTTTAATGGATCGGATTCTTATAAATGTTCTTTTATTATTTTTCTGTTCTATATGTTCCTTTTTTTTAATTGGAATGAATATGCTTTTTTTTACTCTGATGATCAATACGTTCTTTCGGCGGTTCAAACTATATGGCTTAAACATGATGATCAAGTGACTTAAAGACACCTGCTTCCCTTGTTCCTATTAATTAGAAGCCACAAAGTTTTCTGGCAAATTAGACTGTATGGAATACGTCACTCAAACGAAATGGCTTTAAGTCCAATTCTACTACCTCCTATCTAATCTACAAATTTTTCACTTGAAGATGTGTTTGGTTGTCAGAGGTGGTAGCTTTGAGGTGCCCCCTTCGATTGAAGAAAGTGATGATAAAATTCTTAGAGTGAATAACTAGGATCTAATTTTCTTATAGTGTAATAAGGATTGTGGTTGGGTATGCAGTTGACTCCTTTCATGAATTCTTGTGGTAGGACGTAGGAGTGTAGGATTACTAGGAGAGATAAATTAAAGCTTCAAGGCCACGTAACAATAATAGTTGGAAAAAAAAAAAAAAAGTTACTGTTTTTTCCTACAATACATCGTTCATAGTTTTTATAAGTGTGCATATAATATTTTGTAAATGAACAATTTAATGCTTATTATAAATGAACATGTACTTATTTCTAATTGAACAAATGATTTTTTTTTTAAATGAGCATATAATGATTTATAATTGAACATTTAATTGTGCAGCATTATTATAGATGAAAAAAATGTATTAAATTTATATTTATTTGCACTAATTAAGTTATTATTGAAAACTTTTGTGGGGTAGTGATAGATGCTCATGATGGCAAATTCAATATTCAATATGTTTCATGTAAATGACCATAGAAGTATTAGTACGTATTTGTAATTGTTCATTTTTGTACACGTAATTGTTCATTTTTGTATACAAATATGAACACATTGTTAAAAAATAAACACAATTCAATATGAGAATGAACAATTATTAAAATATAAATGAACATCTTTTAATAAGAGATTGAGTAGTATTAAATTTCAAATAATAATGAATATTCAATATGAGATTGAACCAGCTAAGTAATGCAAGGAGAATAATGAACATGTATCAAATGTAATTGAACATATATTAATGTGAAAATGATCATATATTAATGAACATGAATTCCATCTAAAAATGTACATTATTGCATGATAGATTATATTTACTAGCCCAAAATCACATAATAACAAGTTTAAATTTTAAAATGAACATTTATGATAGACTAACAATTTTAATTGAATTATGTTATAATTTTGGAACATTCTTACATTCTTAAAATATAATTCAGTTATAATTATAAAAATTACGCACTTACTTCCATGTAATATAGGAATTTACAAATTGTTATTATATTGAAATTCCTTATTAAATATACAGAAAATATATAAAATAAAAAAGATGGAAAAATATGGACATTTATCAAAATTCTAATTATGATCGTCTACTAATATGTGAATGATCATATACTAATATATAAATGAACATTATTAGAATCTTTAGGGATTTATGAAATTCAAAAGAAAGTTAATAATATATATCTTGACCATGCAATGCATCTAAATAATGGGATTGAACATTGCAATATATATCCGAATAAACATCTACTTTAAATTCAAAATAACATCTATCAATATCTTGACAATGTACTTAAGAGAATGAATAAAGAGATAGGGAGATTCATTCTCTTTTAAGTACATGGTCAAGATAACATATATTTATATCAAAATGAACTTAAAGTACCTACATTGGCTACATGAGCACAAGACTTTGATAAGACAATAAAATTTATTTATAAGTTGTATTTAAGCAGTTTAATTTTATTAAATTTGAATATTTTGCCCTCTACATATATACTTTGTATATTTATATTTATTTATTTATTTTTTTTAGAAGGTAAGAAGAAGTAAACATTAGAACGCCCTCCTCATGAGGGGAATTCTTAATGTATCAGAAGAAAGAATAGAAAACAAACTAGAGTACATAAAACGTATATGATATGCATGAAACATAATACATGAATAAGTACATAAAATGAAACAATACATACATAAAAATGAACATGAAAAAGTATAAAAACTGACATGATCAACATAATATGTAAATGTTTTTCAAAAAAAAAAAAACATAATATGTAAAGGAGCATAAAGCCTATCTAAATTTAACATTTATAATAGATAATTTTTCTTTAATTTTAGTTACTATAAGTAGAATATTAATCTTTCTAAAAATGAACATAAAGCCTATCTAAATTGAACATTCATAATAGATTTTTTTTTAATAATAATTAAAATAAATACGAAGTACTACTTAATTTTTATTTATTTATTTTTTTTTTTCATTTGAGAATCACTACAAATAATCTTCTCTCCCCTCTTTCTTGATAATGTGAAAGAAAAAGAAGGTTAACTATACTTATGATACCAATTAATTAGAAAGAGAAAGTATCTCACTATCTTAGAGATTAAAAATTTAAAGGAAGAAAAATTCACGGGAAAAATAAAAGAGATTTGAGGTTAATTGAATAATTTTTCATTAAAATGCTTCATTAAATTACACACTTCTAAGTGAAGCAGACGAACATTCATCTCGGCCACTGCCGGCGATGCGGATTCAAAGTACTCCGGCGTCGACTGGGTTGCTGAGGTAGAGCAGTGGGAGTAGATTTTGGGAGGAATCATTGTACGTTGGATCGTTATTTGTGCGCGGTCTCGTTGATTTTTTGAAACATGTCATTTTTGATGGGCGTAGATAATGGAGGTAGTTGGGGGTGTAGGTAGAGATACATACACTTGGGTCTAGGAATATATAATTATATCTAATCTAACCACAATAGTCCTAATAGATCAATGGACCTCATTTTTATTTTCTCGTAATGAGGAAGCCCCAGTTAATCAATTTGATAAACAAAATTTATTTATCAAATGGCAAAATGGTATTCCCTCCGTTTCAATTTGTTAGTCTCATATACTATTTTGGGCGTTTCGAAAAGATCTGCCCATATTGAATGTATTCCACTGTTAACTTAGTTTTTATTTCCTATTTTATACATAATAAATTATGAGTGGTTATATTAATTGATTGTGAATTAATAACATGACTCTATGTAAATAAATTATTCCTTTGATTTATGCAATTATGACTAATGCTTTCCTTAAAAAAAATTAAATAAGGCAAACTATTTATGAATTGTTTTTTACTTTAATGCTAGATTCCAAATATTCACCTTTTCTTATTTTATGTGATTGATTCCATATGGGACTATCATATTGAAACGAAGGGAGTAAATAAAAAAACATAAATACCCAGTTATTATGGCATTTTCGTAAATATATCAATAACAGTGAGATCCATATTTAATAAAAAGTTTTTACAATTTTGCCATTTGATAAACAAATTTTGTTTATCATATTGATAAACTTGTATTTTCTCGTAAGTAGGCATTTTTGGAGAGCATTGGGAGCGCCACATAAGAAAATGTATATTTTCGACCAATTAAAAATTAGATATCTATTTTATTTTAGAATTAAAAAAATCACCCGCCACTTAAACAAAAGTGACGAATAAAATTTTAAATTTTTGCCACGTAAGTAAAAACGACGAATAGCAATTTATTAAGATTTTAATTATTTAAGAACACTAAATTTTATCATTTTTATTTGTTACAAAGCTAACAATTATCTTTAGATATTGGGATTTATATTATTTAAAAACTAAATATTATATTTTGATATTTAAAAAAATATAAACTATCATTTGATGTTAATGTTTTTATGTAAATATACGATGATATGATATTTCCATACAAAATTTTAAAACTTATAATGCAAAAAAAAAAAAATTAAGAGATCACCAAAAAAATATTTATATACAAAATGTATATAACAATTCGTGCATCGCACGCCACATAAGCAAGTAATATTTCGACCAATGAAAAATTAGATTTATATATTAATTTAGAATTTAAATTTTCATCGCTATTTAAGAAAAAATTAACAAATGAAATTTGAGAATTGAAAACAAAAAAAATAGTAATTTAAGATTTAAATTATGAAAAAAAAAAACAAAATTATCTTTTTTATTATCTTTTACATTAGGATTTATATTATTTTACCAAATAATTAGAAATTAAAAAATATATTTTGATTTAATGATTTTATCTAACTATCCGATGAATGAGATAATATTTATTTCAATTTATAAATTCAAGTTCTATATACGTAAAATTTGAATAGGAATAATTTAAAACTTAACAAAATATTTTACCTTAAATTAATGTTAAAATAATAGAATAGAAAATAAAAACAAAAAATATTAAGAAATTACAAAAAAAATATACAAAATGAAATATTTAAAAACCGTGCATCGCACGGGCTTACATCTAGTATTTCTAACAACAGGCATTATTTGCAGCTAGACTGTGGTTTTATGTATGAGTAAAAGAGGTGTAGTTCCAAAGCTTAGGCTAAAACATCAGCAACTAATACAAGGTAAAATGGAGTCCGGCTGGAAGCTTAAGGCTAGGGATAGTAGATTAGTACGTCCAGACCATGGCAGCCCGCGTCCAGCAGACGCTGGACCACCAGCGGCCCAAGGCCGAACCCCCCCTTCTGCTGGGCTTCCTTCCCCTTTTTCGGCCCATTCACATCACAACACTTCTAGCCCACCTCCTTCCACCTCAAATCGCCAATCTGCCATGCTTTTTAGACCCAACCTTCTTTCCTCACCTCAAATGCAGACGAGATCTCGTCATGGCATTTCTAAACCAAATCCAAAATATGCCCATTTGACCATTGAGCATAAATCCCCATTACCCAAAAATCACAAACAAGCTCTGCAAGACCATAATTGGAATGCCGCGATGTTTGATGAATATAGTGCTTTAATTAAAACGGGAACTTGGGATTTGGTACCTAGACCTATGGGGGTGAATGTGGTTAATTGCATGTGGCTTTTTAAGCATAAATACAAGTCTAATGGTGGCCTTGAAAGGCACAAAGCTCGTCTTGTATGTGATGGCAGGTCGCAGGAAATTGGAGTTGATTGTGATGAGACATTTAGTCCGGTTGTTAAATCAGCAACTATTCGCACAATACTCAATTTAGCCATGGCTAAAAAGTGGTCCATTCATCAGTTAGATGTTAAAAATGCTTTTTTGCATGGTGACTTACAGGAAACAGTTTATATGCATTAACCTCCTGGTTTCTATGATCGGAGTAAGCCTGACTATGTATGTCGTCTTCGCAAGGCTCTATATGGTTTGAAACAAGCCCCTCGGGCTTGGTATCAACGTTTTGCGAATTTTTTGATCAAGTTGGGGTTCGTCATTGCTAAGAGTGACACTTCTCTTTTCACTTTTCGGCAAGGGAATGACTTGGCATATTTACTGCTTTATGTTGATGATATTATTCTAGTCACTTCTTTTGACAGGTTGCGCACGGAAATTATTTCTAGTTTACAGATGGAATTTCCTATGTCCGACCTAAGGCCATTGAGTTATTTTTTGGGGATTGCGGTTACTCGCACACCCAACTATATGTTATTGTCTCAGCAGAAGTATGCACATGAAATATTAGAGCGCGCAGGTATGAGTTCCTGTAAACCTGCCGCCACACCAGTCGACACTAAGTCTAAACTTAGTGCCAATTCGGGTTCTCCGTTCCGGGATCCTACTTTGTATCGCAGTCTTGCAGGAGCACTTCAGTATCTCACTTTCACTCGTCCAGATATTGCTTATGTGGTACAACAGGTGTGTTTATTTATGCATGATCCCAGGGAGCCGCATTTTGATGCGTTAAAACGCATTCTGCGTTATATTCAGGGTACTATTGATCACAGCTTACATTTATATCCTTCAGCTCCTACTCGCTTGATTACTTATACTGACGCTGACTGGGGAGGTTGTCCCGACACCCGTCGTTCCACATCGGGTTATTGTTGTTTTCTTGGGGACAACCTCGTTTCTTGGTCAGCAAAGCGTCAGCCTACTTTGTCTAAATCAAGTGCAGAGGCGGAATATCGAGGCGTTGCGAACGTGGTTTCTGAAGCTTGTTGGCTTCGTAATTTATTATTGGAGCTTCATTGTCCCCTTCGACAGGCTACTATTGTTTATTGTGATAATGTCAGCGCAATCTATCTCTCTAGCAACCCGGTCCATCACCAACGCACCAATCATGTGGAATTGGACATCCACTTTGTTCGGGAAAAGGTTGCGTTGGGTGAAGTTCGGGTTCTACATGTGCCTTCACGATTTCAGTTTGCGGACATCTTCACTAAGGGCTTATCAAGGGAGCTATTTTTAGACTTCAGATCCAGTCTCTGCGTACGCCCTCCTACCGCTTCGACTGTGGGGGTGTGATAGATATTATTTTCTAGATAATATTTGTCGGATATATTTGTATATATTTTGTATAATTATCTTATTAGATTCCTAACGTGATTAGGAATAGGCTTGTAACATTATATAAAGTGATCAATGGTACACACTCCAATTTGAGGAGTTTTCCCAAAATCTAACAGTTGCGTTTTCAACAACCTCGATCTGGAGTCAGCAAGGCTGGGATCTTTTCACAATCCTAGACGAATGCAGTTAAGCGGAGAGTCCCAGTACCATTATTGCTTATAATCAAAGGTAAAGTGAGCGAATAAAGTTGGTTGAAACTGATTAATATACTTGGATAAGTTATGTGATGCCTGATTGCTAATGTGCATCCCTGCTTTGAGCAGTAACGGCATTTGAAAGTTAAACTGCTTTCCTGGCAATGCTTACCGTACCACACTTGCTGCAGCCTTGGTAGCCTAGCTTTAAAAAATGCCTTTCTTCTTGCATTCTGTATTTGTGTTACAAACCTAAAAGTGGACAAAACTGTATGTATAACGACCTAACATTAATCATGTAATCAAGAAGAAACGTCTAATTATTCTACCTCCTTCATTTCGACCTCCTTGACTAGCCGTTGTAAATTGTAATGACTATTTTCTTGGTAGGTTTCCTTATTTCAAGCACCTTAATTAGTCATTGGATCAAAAACTCAAAAAGTTGTGTTTGGTTAGGACAGCAATATAGTTGTAGTCTACCATGCCCTTAAATAATTTTTTTTGTTAAATTTCAAACTTGTTTTTCAGAATATTGCTCAGTGTTCGGGTAATGACATCAAGATGTCCTAGAACTAGGTCCAATGAATGTCCGAATTCTCCTCAACTATGTCTTGTTGTCCGAGACCTAGGCTTGCAAAAGAGAGAAGGTTAACTGCCTCGGGGGTGTGACCCGGGAAAACCCCTCTGATGCTTAAGTCAGTGAATGTACTTTCTAGAGAGAGAAAGTAGAGAGAGAAAGAATATTTTAGAGAGAGAAAGTAGAGAGAGAAGGTTAGAGAGTTAGGAAAAAGTTACCATCATTAATGATTGGAGAGCTATTTATAGAAGTACTTTCAGGTGGCAGAAGTTGTACTTAATTAGACAAATTAGGGATAAATATGTACTTTACTCTGACTAATGATGGGCTGGATCATGGAGGGGTATTTTCGTAATTTCAGGTCAATGGGCCTAAGACAATGGACTTGGCCCAAACAGAACTCAGGGCCTGTTCCAATTGACTGAACTCAGCTGAACTGAACTGAACCGAACTGAACTGAACTTATTTATTAGTGATTTTTAACTACGGATTAGTGATCTTTGATTATTTTTTGATTATTTATTACTATACATATGTGTATATACAAATGTACATATTAAAATATTTACGAAAAATATACTATATAATTATAATTATAAAATGTATGGAAAATATATTATAAAATGTATGGAAAATATATTAAAAACTTGAAACCTCTAAACATTTTAAACACATATACTATTTAATTTAAAAATAAAATAGTATTAGGACAAAAGAACACAAAACACTTACATGTATCTAACCCATTTAAACAAATTTTTAAAAAACTAATATATATATATATATATATATATATATATATATATATATATATATATATATATATATAAAATAAAAAAAAAAAAAAAAGAACCAACAAGAAAAGCTAAAATTTGCTACGGCCCAACACCCTAACCCACTCTCTTTTCCTTTAATTAATAACAAATCTTACAAATAAAGAATTAAAGATGCTCTAACCCCAAATAAAGAGAAATATGTATCAAAAAAATAGAACCATTTGAACAATGAATTGTATCAATATTATTATTGTTGTTGTTGTTGTTATTATTATTATTATTATTATTATTATTATTATTATTATTATTATTATTATTATTATTATTATTATTATTATTATTATTATTACTATTATTATTATTATTTTATTATTATTATTATTATTATTATTGTTGTTGTTGTTGTTGTTGTTGTTGTTGTTGTTGTTGTTGTTGTTGTTTTTGTTGTTGTTGTTGTTTTTGTTGTTGTGGTCGTTGTAATAAGAGCTTAAAAGAATGAAATTTGGCTTTATATCATTAGCAATATCATTAGACAAAAATTAAGAGCTGAGCTGAACTGAACTGAACTGAACTGAATTTCAACGGAACAGAACATGCCCTCAATCTAGACTTTTTTTTTTAACAAGAAAACTCAATATATACTATAAAATCTAAAATGACTCCTAAAACGCGAACTTTTTTTGTGGCTACAAAAAATCAATGACATACAATTTTTCGGCTAGAATAATTTAATTAACATTTGTTTTTCTTTTGAGGAAAATTAACCTTTTAAAAAAAAATTTACATAAATCTTGATTTGACCCCCCTCCCTCCACCTATGTGGTGCCCCTCTCTAACCTTCACCAAAAACAATTGTACGATTGTGAAATGGTTGGTTCGTACACCCGGGTGTACCATGAGCATGATACACTCGGATCAAAGAAGAAAGAACATAGCTTATAAATGTAAAGAGCATCATTAAATTATAAAAGAACACATAATTGAAATATAAAGAACATGGTAAGTTATGAAATGGTAATAGATAGTTACTAATTGATTTTTACCATGCATTTAGTGTCAAATTATTTCAAAATATTGGTTTTCCAGAATTTATCTAAGATTATTTTCTACCAAAAATAATTCAAGATTTCATTTTCAAATTAACTTTCAAAAATTCAAAATTTAAAATTTCATTTTTCAATATAGTTTATTTAAATTAAAAATTATTCATATTTTTTCACCGTTACCAAAAAAAATATAAAGGATAAAACAAGAGAGCGCAATCATAAAATATATATATATATATAATACCCAAAATAAAACAAGGTTTAAAGCAAACGCAAATTAATATAAAAGAACATATTATCTAAGGGTTCGTTTGACATTGCTGTGGTTTTCTGTTTTTTGGTTTTTTGTTGTATAAAAGTATATGATATATGTCACATAATGAATCAAAAATTGTTTAAACTTATTAGAATCATAATAATTTTGAAAACTGATAACAAAAAAGTGGAAACACTTTTTTCTTGTTTCCTGTTTTTGGTTTTTAGTTTTTAAAAAATAGGAAACTAAAAACCGAAAATGATGCCAAACAAGCCCTAAGTTAAAAGAACTTGACTTGTATGAATGAAACCCAACAAAGAACATTTTTTTATCTACATATATTAAAGTACGTACAATGTTTATAATGTAAAGAACATAAACTTCGTATGCAAAGAACATATTGATCTGATTTAATGAACATATTACATTCCTATAAAAAAAAAAGAATATGTATCAAGAAATGATAAAATAACATTTATCATAATACAAAGAACATTGTCTTCAACCTCAGAAAATAGCACGAAAACAAGGAAAAAAAATTAAAAAAAATATCTTTTCTCTCAACAACGAATTAATCAATTACATCATTAAGAGATTATATTGGAATGATAAAATGAACTCTGTTATAACATTGAATCACTTCGAAATCCAAAATTTACCATGGTTTCTCTCTCTATATCAATTCAATCTCTCTCTGTTAACAAAAAAAATAAACTTCTATTCACCAAAAGTATTCTATTAATATATAAAATGTAAATAATAAATCAATTTCATGAATCAGAGAATATAAATAACAAATCAATACCTTAAATCAGGAGGGAATTGTTTTGAATTTTTTTTTTTAACTCATGTACTTTAATTTGTACGCAATGTTCTTTCAGCAATTTTTAATAACCTTGTATTATGACCGAGTGTACCATGCTCATGGTAAACCCGAGTGTGTGGTGAAATTTTTCACGATTGTGTAGTTATTTTGAAACGGATTGAGTATATTCTTAATATTGTACTCCCTAACAATATACCTTTACGGGCTTTACCCGTATGCCAATATAAGGCGAGTAGGAGTAGAGCTGTCAATTCGGGTAAACGAGTCGGGTTTGGGTCGGGTAAGAGTGGGTCGGGTTTCTTCAGTTTGGGTCAATTCAGATTATCCATAACCTATACGGGTCGGGTTTGGGTTGGGTCATGCTTGAGTCGGGTCATACTTCTGATCGGGTTTGGGTCGGGTTAATAATAGGTCGGGTTACATTCGGATCGGGTTTAATTCAGGTTTTCACGGGTTAAAACGGGTTAGGGTAATTCTGGGCCGGGGTTTGAGTCGGGTTCGGTTCAAGTCAATAATTTGCGAGTTAAAATCAGGTCGGGGCATTCTCGTGTTTGAGTCGGGTTCAGTTCAAGTCAATAATTTGCAGATTACAATCAGGTCGGGTCATTTTCTAGTTGGGTCATTCTCGGGTTCAAGTCAGGTTCGGTTCAAGTCAATAATTTGCGGGTTATAATCAGGTTGGGTCATTTCCAAGTCAGGTCATTCTCGGATTCAAGTCGGGTCATGTTTAAGTCAATAATTTGCAGGTTACAATCAGGTTGGGTCATTTCCAAGTCAGGTCATATTCGGGTTCAACTAACTATAAATAGATAATTATCATTTTTATCAAGCTAATTATTTTCATATATATAAATATATATATATATATATATATATATATATATATATATATATATATATATATATATATATATATATATATATATATATATATATATATATATATATTTCGTTTAAAAGCAAATTGAATGGTTCCACACACACAGACTCCCGGTGGGTATTAGGGACCACGCTAAACATTTCGGCAATTTTTATTTTCGGGCCAAAAAAAGTAAAAAAAAATTCCAAAATTGAAGGCTTATCCACGTTTTTTTGTAAATTTTTGGAAGTTCCAGGGTCCGGTGTCGAAAAGTCTTGAAATTCTATGGGATACATCTCGGAATCATATAATGCCATTTGGAACCATATATGATCATTATTTGTTGTCATAAATGTTCGTGGTACGCTTGAATTAATGAAATCGGTGCAAGTTGTAAATCAGTAAATTTGTCGTATAAAGACAAATTGGATGGTTCCACCCACCCAATTAGACTCCCGGGGGGTATTAGGGACCATGGTAAACATTTCGGCAATTTTTAGATCCGGACGAAAAAAAAAAACAAAAATTTTAAAAATTGAAGGCTAATATCCACGCTTTTTGAGAAATTTTGGAGGTTTCAGGGCCCGGTGTAGAAAAGTATTAATATTTTAGGGGATACATCTCGGGTCATATAATGCCATTCGGGACCATATATGATCATTATATGTTGTCATAAATGTTCGTAATAGGCTTGAGTTAATGAAATTCGTGCAAGTTGTAAACCGGTAATTAAATTGGTCATTTAAAGGCAAATTGGATGGTTCCATCAACCCAATTGGACTCCCGGAGGGTATTTGGGACCATGGTAAACACTTTGGCAATTTTTATTTCCGGGCGAAAAAAAAGTTAAAAAATTCCAAAATTGAAGACTAATATCCATGCTTTTTGAGAAATTTTGAAGATTTCGAGGCCCGGTGTCGAAAAATCTTTAAATTGAAGGGGATATATCTCGGGGCCATATAATTCTATTTGGAACCATATATGATCATTATTTGTTGTCATAAATGTTCGTGGTAGACTTGATTTAATGAAATCGGTGCAAGTTGTAAACAGGTAAATTGGTCGTTTAAAGGCAAATCGAATGGTTCCACCCACCCAATGGGACTCCCAGATAGTATTAGGGACCATAGTAAACATTTCGGCAATTATTATTTTCGGGCGGAAAAAAAGTCAAATATTTCAAAATTGAAGGCTAATATCTGCGCTTTTTGAGAAATTTTAGAAGTTTCGGGGCTTGGTATCGAAAAGTCTTGAGATTCTAGACAATACATCTCGGGGTCATATAATGTCGTTTAGAACCATATATGATCACTATTTGTTGTCATAAATGTTCGTGGTAGGTTTGAGTTAATGAAATCGGTGAAAGTTGCATTGTAAACCGGTAAATTGGTCGTTTAAAGGCAAATTGGATGGTTCTGCCCACCCAATTGGATTACCGGAGGGTATTAGGGACCATGGTAAACATTTCGGCAATTTTTATTTTCTGGCAAAAAAAAGTAAAAAATTTCCAAAATTGAAGGCTAATGTCCACGTTTTTTGAGAAATTTTGGAGGTTTCGGGGCCCAATGTCGCAAAGTCTTGAGAATTTAGGGAATACATTTGAGGGTCATATAATTCTGTTTGGAACTATATATGATCATTATATGTTGTCATAGATGTTAGTGGTAGGCTTGAGTTAACAAAATCGGTGCAAGTTGTAAACATGTAAATTGGCCGCTTAAAGACAAATTGGATGGTTCCACCTACCCAATTGGATTCCCTGGGGGTATTAGGGACCACGGTGTCGAAAAGAAATGAGATTTTAGGGAATGCATCTTGGGGTACGGTCATATAATGTTGTTTGGAACCATATTTGAATTATTATTTGTTGTCATAAATGTTCGTGGTAGGCTTGAATTAGTAAAATCGGTGTAAGTTGTAAACCGGTAAATTGGTTGTTTAAAGGCAAATTGGATGGTTCCACCCACCCAGTTGGACTCCCGGAGGGTATTTGGTTCCATGGTAAACATTTCAGCAATTTTTATATCCGAGTGAAAAAAGTCAAAAAATTCCAAAATTGAAGGCTAATATCCACGCCTTTTGAGAAATTTAGAATGTTTCGGGGCCCCGTGTCGAATAGCATTGAGATTTTAGGGGATACATCTCGGGGTCATATAATGCCGTTTGGATCCATATGTGATCATTATATGTTGTCATAAATGTTCGTGGTAAACTTGAGTTAATGAAATCGGTGCAAGTTGTAAACTGGTAAATTGGTCATTTTAAGGCAAATTGGATGGTTCCACCCAACCAATTAAACTCCCACAGGGTATTAGGGAACATGACAAACATTTTGGCAATTTTTTTTTTCCGGGTGAAAAAAAGTCAAAAAATTCCAAAATTGAAGGCTAATATCCACGCTTTTTAAGAAATTTTTGAGGTTTCAGGTAGAGTTGTCAATTCGGGTAAACGGGTCGGGTTTGGGTCGGTAAGAGTGTGTTAGGTCAACTCCGGTCGGGTCAATTCAGATTAATTCCATAACCTATGCGGGCCGGGTTTGGGTTGGGTCATGCTTGAGTCAGGTCATACTTCTTATATAACGGGTTTGGGTCGAGTTAATAACAGGTCAGGTTACATTCGGGTCGGGTGAACAATAAGTCGGGCTTAATTCGGGTTTTCACACGTTAAAACGAGTTAGGGTAATTCTCGGGTTCGAGTTGGGTTTGGTTCAAGTCAATAATTTGCGGGTTAGAATCAGGTCGGGTTTGAGTCGGGTTCTGTTCAAGTCAATAATTTGCAGGTTATAATCAGGTTATTGGGTCATTCTCGGGTTCAAGTCGGGTTCAGTTCAAGTCAATAATTTGTGGGTTATAATCAGGTTGGGTCATTTCCAAGTCGGGTCATTCTCGGAGTCAAGTCAAGTTATGTTCAAGTCAATAATTTGCAAGTTACAATCAGGTCGGGTCATTTCCAAGTCAGGTCATATTCGAGTTCAACTAACTATATATAGATAATTATCATTTTTATCAAGCTAACTATTTCCTTTGGCTATAATATATATGGCAGTATACTAGGGAGCTATAGTTTATAATTTAGGAAGATAATTATTTCCTTTGACCATACAACAAATATATACTATATTTAACTCTTAAATATGAGGATGATGCTCCGTTTTTTTTGCTGGCCTAGACCGACTTGGTCTCCCAAGACAAAATGCTTTGATCAACAATAATAAGGTGGTTTAAATTGCATTTAAGGTGAGTTGAAATCGGGTCAGGAATAATTTGGGTTGAATTTAAGTCGTGTCAATAACAAGTCGTATTGATTTCGAGTCGGGTTAGTAACAGACGGGTTGAATTTTTGGGTCGGGTTAGTAATAGGTCTGGTAAAATTCAGGTCGGGTTGATAACAAGTCGGGTAGAATTTGGCTCAGGTCAATAACAAGTCGGGTTTGTTACAGGTTGGGTTAAATTCGGGTTGAGTTAGGATTGGGTCGAGTTGAATTCAGGTCAGGTTAGTAACAAGTCGGGTTAAAACAGGTTTGGTTCAGGTCAATAATTTACGGGTTACATTCGAGTCGGGTCATCTCAAGGTCAGTTTATGTTCGGGTCTCACATACTCGGGTCTAGGGTTGGTTTCAGGTCGGGTTTGGGTCACTATTTTTTCGGATTAAGATGGGTTGGTTAATAATCAGGTTTGATTCGGTATTTCGAGTCGGGTAAACTTTTGACAACTCTAAGTATGAGTAGGGATTAGGGACTAGGGAGTACTACTGTACTATCTGTACTACACTACTAGAGTACTTGACCCTTGTTCTTCCTTAAAATCATCGCTTCTCTAATCCAACTTCAAATAATCAATTCCATCCAATTTCACTACAAAACCCTCCATTTTACAGTGTAAAACAGAGAAACTGAACACCATGAACAATACTCTTCCAAACCATCTAATTTTCGAAAAAATCCTCCCAAAACTCCCAGTTAAATCCTTACTTCGCTTCAAATCTGTTTCCAAATCATGGCTTTCCACTATTTCCTCCCCTCAATTTGCAAAAACCCACCTTCAACTCTCCTCTCCACCCCCCAAATTAATCGTACTTGCTGGCCAAAATCGTGCATCAGGAGAAGAATTTTACTTATTAGATTACGATGAAAACAACAATTACAAGCTTAACCATTTTGTTGAATTGGAATTAGAAGATGTGTGTAATAGTCCAGTTAAATCCTTCCATATTTTGGGTTCTTGTAATGGCCTTGTGTCTTTGCAAGTACAGCAGCAGTCCGGTGAGGGGGAGGCGTTATTTATCGGTAACCCGGCTACTCGCCGCTATCGAAAGATCATGATCCCTGAGGGTTTATATGTAAGTTCCGTCCACTCTTTTGTTTTTTACTATGAATCATCAACGGATGACTATAAAATCTTTGGTGGGTTTTCGTCTTTTGAAGGTGATTATGTTCAATTTTATGTGTTTTCTTTGAGTGCTGGAAATTGGAGACAGATTAACTCGTTAGATATTCGTGTGGTATTCGTGTGGTATCAGATGAGATTGAGGAGGTTGTATTGGTCAATGAAACTATTTACATGTTGCTTGAATTTCGGGATTCTATAATTGAGTTTGATTTGAGTACAGAACAGATGAAGGAATTGCCGCGGATGGATTGGTTGAATATCTATAGATGTGTTGGTTTGTCGGAGTTGGGAGGGTGCTTGTTGTTGCTTTGTACTACTGCTAATCTTAAATTAGATGATGTTTGGATGTTGAAGGATCCTAGTGATGTGACTTCTTTGGAGAAATTGTTTTCTGTCAATCATAGTAATGTGAAATACTTTGGTTTCTCTGAGAATGGCAAGTGTTTGCTACACACTGAGGGGAAACTCAGGGTATTCGACCCGACTCGGGAGACTCCACAGATGTCTCAAGGGGGTATTGCTTTCGATAATGATGACAGCATTGTTCAATCAAAAAGATATATTGAAAGCTTAGTTTCGCCTTTCTAAGGCCAACGGAGACAAGGGAACACACTCATTTTGGTAATTAACATTTCCTCCTATTGTTATGTTGTTATTAGCATTGGCCTTTTATATTATGCTTTGTTGCTTATGTATGATTTGCCTTTGCTTTTATGATGGTTGGTGATGGTATCCATCCACTACTATTTTGCTTGATAACTTGGACTTTATCTTTGGTTGTGTACTTGTGTTATGAACTTATGATAGGGTTCGTAAAATTAATTATGAACTTTTGAATTGTGCTTTTACGTTGAGGTGGGTAATGGGCGAAACCTTGTCTTGTAATGACAAACAAAGTTTTTAAAAAAAATGCTGTATGTGGTTAAGCTCTTGTCAACAATTAATTAACTCCCTGTACCTATTCTTTGGCAACATTATTCTAGGAGTCATGTATATCTTGAGCAGAGAATTCTGTGTCAAGCTCTGTACTTGTTGGTTCAATCTTCTATCTGCTCATTATATGAATATTCCCTTTGACCGTTTAATTCGATAGTCCTCTTTTATTATGTTCCTCCTATCCGCTTGTCTTCCAGCTCCAATAGAATTGGAGGATACTATCAGACACCTGCAAGAATCAAATATTCTAGCTTGGTTGAGGTAAAGTAACTCTTAGGGGGCGTTTGGTTTGGAAAATGGAAACAGAGTGGAAAGGAAACAAATAAGAAGGGGGAAAAGAATCATTTAACTATTACATTTTCATTTGTTTGGTTTAACCATGAAAAAGGTATGTGTGAAGAAGAGGGTAAGGGTATTTGTTACCCCAAGTTTTTGAGAGGTAACAAACTAAACTATGTGTTCTAACCAAAGACACAGTAACGGTATTGGTTTAATCGAATCCGTTTCCAATCCAAAAAATACACTAACCACACGCTCCCTTAGATAGAGCATTATCCTCCATTTTTCTCATTAAATCATTCTAGAGACAAACAACTAGGATTTTCCTTTTTCTGCAAGCACTATGTTATAAATCCTCTAACTCCGCCAGTGGGTTTCCCGCTGCCAGTCCCAAGCCTGGATAAAGGAGGAGGGTTACGGTAGGCCAGTGACAGCCAGTATAAAACTTCGTCACATCCCATGACATGAGCCAAACAGATATTTTCGTGGGGGCGTTCCCTACTCAGCGACGCGCTGCACTTCCTAGACCCGGGTGTAGTGATAAGTATGCAAGGGTTGCTAGGTCGTCGCCCAGAAGCGACGCGCCACATTGCCCGAGTGTGGTGTCAAATGAGCAAGGGCGTGCCATTGGGGCGTTCCCTACTGAGCGACGCGCTGCACTTCCCAGACCCGGGTGCAGTGATAAGTATGTAAGGGTTGCTAGGTCGTCGCCCAGAAGCGACGCGCCATATTGCCCAATTGTGGTGTCAAATAATCAAGGACTTGGAGTTGGGATCAGGAGGGAGCGTGGGAGAAAAGAATTTAGTTTGCGGATTGGTTCTTGGAATGTGGGGTCTCTTACGGGAAAATCAGCAGAATTGGTAGAAGTAATGAAAAGACGACGCGTGAACATCATGTGCCTCCAAGAGACAAGATGGACAGGAGAAGGAGCTCGAGGCTTGGTTTTGGGGTATAAGGTATGGTATGTTGGGCAAGAAACGAGCCACAGAACAAGGAATGGTGGAGCTAGGAACGGAGTTGGTGTGGTTCTCGATGAGAGGTTGGCAAAAGAGGTGATCGAGGTCTATCGGAAGAACGATAGGTTGATAAGGCTGAAGTTGCTATGTGGCAAGGAGATTGTGAATGTTATCAGTGCTTATGCTCCCCAAGTGGGTTTAGATGCAGAAGAGAAACGACAATTTTGGGAGGACCTAGACGAGGTGGTGCAGGGTGTCCACCACTCAGAGAAGTTATATATTGGAGGGGATCTAAATGGGCACGTTGGGGCGAGCCGAGATGGCTATGAGAGTGTCCATGGAGGCTTTGGGTATGGGCAGAGGGACGCCGGTGGTGAAGCTATTATGGATTTTGCCCAATCATATGATTTAATTTTGGCTAATACTTGGTTTAAGAAGAGGGATTCACACTTGATAACTTTTCGGAATGGAGCAAATGCAACTCAAATAGACTTCCTGCTCACAAGGAGCATAGATAGACAAAGTTGCATAAACTGTAAGGTTATCCCAGGGGAGAGTGTGGTCACCCAACACCGGCTATTGGTAATGACTATTCGTCTGAAAGAGAAGGCGAAGAAAAAAGTTAGACAAGAAGAACCAAGGATAAGATGGTGGACCCTAAGGGATGCAAAAGCTAAGGTTTTTACAGAAAAGGTAATTGAAGAAGCGGATTGGGATGGAGAGGTGGATCCGGACATGACCTGGTTACGAATGAAGAACTGTTTCCTAAGAGTGGCCAAAGAGGTCTTAGGGGAAGTAAGGGGAAGAACTTCGGTACAGAGAGATACTTCGTGGTGGAATGAAGAGGTGAAAGCAGTAATTAAGCAAAAAAGGGAATGCTATCAAGCCTTAGGAAAATGTAGGAGTGATGAAACCTTTGCAGCGTATAAGGAGGCTAAGAGTAAGGCAAAGGCAGCTGTTCGCCAAGCAAAAGAAAAGGCATATCAGGAGGTTTATGAAAAGCTTGATTCCAAGGAGGGAGAAAGGATCATTTATAAGATGGCAAAGAGAAGACAAGAGGCAAGGAAGGATATTGGCATGGTGAAGTGTGTCAAAGATAAGAACCAAATGGTCCTAGTGCAAGAGGAGGGCATCAAGGACAGGTGGAAGGGGTACTTCGATGAATTATTTAATGGAAGTAATGGAGTTGTGATAGGAGATACCTCTATGAGTGATGAAGAAATCAACATGGAGTATGTGCGAAGGATTAGGAGAGTAGAGGTGGAGATTGCACTGAGGAAGATGAAACCTAAGAAGGCGGTTGGCCCTGATGGGGTACCGATAGAGGTGTGGAGGTGTTTGGGTAAGATTGGTATTGATTGGTTAACAAACCTTTTCAACAAGATATGGACGGCTACAAGGATCCCACAAGATTGGAGGAAGAGCACCTTGGTCCCGGTTTATAAAAACAAAGGAGACGCTCAAGATTGTTCTAACTATCGAGGAATTAAGCTTATGAGCCATACTATGAAGTTGTGGGAAAGGGTGATTGAACAAAGGTTGAGGGCATGCACAAGCATTTCAGATAACCAATTTGGTTTTATGCCTGGGAGATCTACTATGGAGGCAATCCATTTGATAAGACAAATGATGGAGTTTTATAGGGTAAAGAAGAAAGATCTTCATATGGTCTTTATTGATTTAGAGAAGGCATATGACAAGGTGCCAAGAGAGATACTTTGGTGGGCAATGTTGAAGAAAGGTATCCCACGAAGGTATGTAGACCTAGTTAAGGATATGTATCGGGATGTGTCAACAAATGTGAGGACATGCGGAGGGTTGACAAAAGATTTCCCTATTACAATCGGATTGCATCAAGGGTCTGCATTAAGCCCTTTTCTTTTTGCAACGGTTCTAGACGAATTAACTAGACCAATTCAAGATGAGGTTCCATGGTGTATGCTGTTCGCAGATGATATCGTTTTGGTGGATGAGACTAAGGATGGGGTTAATGTCAAGTTGGAGCAATGGAGGCAAAGGTTGGAATCTAGAGGGTTTAAGCTAAGTCGGAGTAAGACTGAATATTTGGTATGTCGTTTTGGCACTCAGAGGGGGACAAGCAATGAAGTGGTGAGTTTGGATGGAAAGGATTTGACCATGAGTGAATGTTTTAAGTACCTAGGGTCGATCATCCAGAAGAATGGTGACATTGATCAAGACGTGACCCACAGGATTAAGTCAGGGTGGCTTAAATGGAGAGCGGCCACGGGAGTGCTATGCGACCGCAGCATTCCCTTAAAGTTGAAGGGAAAATTCTACAGGACTGCCATAAGACCAGTGTTGCTCTATGGTACAGAATGTTGGGCTTCTAAGAAAGAGCATATTAAAAAGATGGAGGTTACGGAAATGCGCATGTTAAGGTGGATGTGTGGAAACACTTTAAGAGATAAAATCAGAAATGAGGTTATTCGCAAGAAAGTAGGTGTGGCGGGCATTGTAGATAAATTAAGGGAAAATCGTCTGCGTTGGTTTGGACATGTAAGACGGAGACCCGAGGGTGCACCGGTGCGAAGAGTGGAAGAGTGGGACCATGGAGGGATTAAACGAGGAAGAGGGAGACCAAAGATGACTTGGTTGGAAGGAGTGAGGAAGGATATGAAGTGCATGGATTTACGTGAGGATGAAGTTTTGGATCGTAAGGGATGGAGGAGAAAGATTTATGTTGATGACTACACGGAATAATCAAATTTGGTTCATGTTAGCCGACCCCACTTTTGGGATTAAGGCTTTGATTGATTGATTGATTGATTGATTGACTATGTTATAAATCCTCTGAGAAAACCAGCATGAAATAACAGGTGCAATGATCCATAATCTCAAATTCACCTGGTATATGTACTTTGTAGAAGCTTACTGTATAAAATTAACCACAAATTAAGCTCTCTGTGGGTACGCCATGTTCCCAACTTTAAAGGCCACTCTTATTTATTTTTTTTTAATCTGCTGACCCTGGCAGCAATTCTTTTATGGTATTATCCCGCTTTAATAGAACATGAGAGGATTTTAACATCAATACTATAACCTGTTCTTAAAATTTATTGTTCTTTCTGGGCAATTTTCGGATGACAACCTACAAGGAACAATAGTTTTAGGTGTTAAATGGAACTCCTATAATGACCGAGTCAAGTAGCTCTAAGGTGGCAATCCATATCTTTAAGTATTTTTTTCCTTTAGGTGCCCAATATTTACACTATAGAATATAGATTGCCTGTTAGTTGTTTAAAACTTGCAGATATCTTACTTCTCTTTTCCTTACTATTTATACCACTGTTATCTACTCGATGCTTGGTGAATCGGACATTGCATAAGGGTTTTTAATGCAAGTACTTCTCTTATATAAGTTGTTTGGGTGCTTTGGTAATGTACTAGCCAATCTTGATGTGTCGTAACTCTTGATTCTTCACAAGTGAGATGGTGATTCTTCACTTGTTTAAAATAGCTACATAAGTTATCTACACTTATTGGAGGGATGAAATCTTTTAGTTTTGTTTTGTTTATGATAAGAGAACTAGTTAGATTTCATTATGTATCATACATGCAGGTTATGTATGCATATTTATTATAATTACGAAATCAGTCAACTTAGCTTACAATGTAGCAGACTAGCTAACTAGCAGCTACAGCGAGTTAAAAGATCACCTGTCTGATTTGATTTCTTTTGTGCCTTGCAGCTATGAAGAATTTGGTAAGTTCGCCTTTCATGCTAAACAGCCTGTCTGACATGGTTTCTTCGTGCCTTAAAAGAGTTTAATTTAGGATGATGAGAATGAAGATAATGGGCAGAGTAAAGAATCTTAGCTTGTGTTTTATGAGGTATCTTAGCATGGTTATATATTAGTAGAATGTACTAGGTTTCTATCAACGATTGCCTTTTGAGTGTAATTTTATTTCTTGCAAACTAGTATCTTAATGTATAAACATGTATGTGTTAAACTTTTATGCTTGCTGTTCATCTGCATTTTATCCAGGATTTCATTTCTTTCTGTTAAGTATTACAGTATGAATCTGTGGGAAATGCTCTTTGGTTGCTTGTGTTGAACCTAAATGTTCCACACCTTTGTCTGCTGCTACTCTGAGTGTAATTATAGAGCTACCATGTAATTAGCGTGCCAATTTGGAAGAAGGAAAGAATTAACAGATGTTAAGAAGACAAGAACACAGTAATTAACCCTCTGATGTTTTCTTGTGGATAAGTTTCTGTGTCTGGTCTGTCTAAGGTAAACTATAAGAGTCCCGAGCATCTTGAGCAGCAGTATAACTGTATTCCATGAACTCAGTTACGGCCGGATTACTCTACTTTGTCCACACATTGTTTATGATAGAGTTTAAAACCAAATCCGAACAAATCTACTTTGTCTATACATTATTTATGAGAGTTTAAAACCAATCCTGGTTCCCTAACCAAAAGGCAACCATCTCATAACATGATGTACTTTGCAACGGCAACCCGAACTCTACCGCACGGTCCTCGTAAGGGATTTTGCCTAAAATCCCAACTGTACCTGATTTGCTTCATGACTGTTTGTAAATTGTAAATTGGCTCTTTGTTTAAAGGTTTTTAATATTTCCAATTCCCCTCCTCCCCCCGCCTATTTTTGTTGTATAGGCTTCAGCTACCTGTTGTTTTTGTAATTTGAAAATTGGTTAGTTTTTATGATGATCCTAGACTAAATTTCCTCTCTGATTGGTGGTGCAAAACATTTTCAATACTCGTATAAAGAAATGATATTCCATTGAAAATACTTCCTACATTTTTATTTACTTGTAACACAGTCTTGTTCACGCGTTTAGAGATTGAGATATATAATATGAATACATAAATTATTCAAAATAATATTTACACATTATACCAAACCCTACTCTAATTCACATACTAAAATTATTTTGATAAAATCGCTTGTTTATCTTCACTAATCATCTTTTAAAATTGCATGTCAAAAGTTTAAATCAAACAAAAGGTTTCGTATGAATTTTACTTAAGACCTACGACCAAAAACCTTATTAAAAGCCCCAAAAGAAAACAGAATTTATCCTTTTAGCCTCCTATTAGGGAACTAGACTACTATAGGTCTATAGTAGTACAATCTACAAGTACGATTAGAGCGACCACCACGCGTCCACGCCAACCAAGGTGTAGTCTTTAGCCCTTGACTACAATCAATTCACTTTATTACCTCTTCTCTCCTTATAAACCACTGTTCCTCTTTGGAATCGTCGCTTCCTTCGAAAACTAGAAGAGATTCAAAATGAACAATACACTTCCAAACCATCTCATTTTCGAAAAAATCCTTCTAAAACTCCCAGTTAAATCCTTACTTCGCTTCAAATCCGTTTCCAAATTATGGCTTTCCACCATTTCCTCCCTTGAATTCGCCAAATCCCACCTCCAACTCTCCTCTTCACCCCCTAAATTTATCTTACTTGCTGGGCTTGATTGTGAATCGGAAGATGATGAAACACAAAGAGAGTTTTACTTGCTAGATTATGATAACAACGACAATTACGAGCTTAAACCTTTCGTTGAATTGGAATTTGAAGATGGGTGTGATACTCCAGTCAAATCCTTCTATATTGTGGGCTCTTGTAATGGCCTTGTGTGTTTGCTCGTACAACAACGCAACAGTGAGGCCTACTTCATAGGTAACCCGGCTACTCGCCGCTATCAGAAAATCAGGATTCCTAAAGGTGCAGAAGCGGGTTCACGATCTGGGTGTGTGTTCTATTATGAATCATCAACAGATGATTATAAACTTTTTGGTGCGTTTTCTTTTGGTAGGTATGAAAGATTTTATGTCTTTTCTCTTAAGGCTGGTATTTGGACAAGAATTAATAAGTTAAACAAGCGAATTGAGTCAAATGACCTTGAAGATGTAGCTTTGATTGATGGTATTGTTTACGTGTCTGCTGGAGTGGAATATCCTATGTTTGGGTTTGATTTGAGTACTGAACAGATTAAGGAATTTCCGTGGATCAATTGGGTGAATAATTATAGAATTGTGAGGTTTTCGGAGTTGAGAGGGTGCTTGTTGTTGCTTTGTAGTACTGTTAATTTTGAAGTAGATGATGTTTGGATGTTGAAGGATCCCAGTGATGTTACTTCTTTGGAGATATTGTTTTCTGTCAATCATAGTAATGTAGAGTACTATGGTTTCTCTGAGAATGGCAAGTGTTTGCTACACACTGAGGGGAAAATTAGGGTATTCGATCCGATTCGGGAGACTCCAGAGATGACTCAACTCACTCAAGGGGGTATTGCTTTCGATAATGGTGACAGCATTTTTCAATCAAAAAGTTATATTGAAAGCTTAATTTCGCCTTTCTAAAGCCAAGATAATTGAAGGTATTAGTCTTGTTGCTATTTCTATTGGCCTTTTATAGTGTGCTTAGTTGCTTATGTATGACTTTCCTTTGCTTGATTGTTGGTTCAATCTTCCATCAGCTCATTTATATGAACATGTACATTCAAGTGCCCTTCTTTTTTACTTCTAATTCTGAAAAATCTTGTCAACCTCCAATTCTAGTCTTTATTCTAACATACAATAGAGATGTAGGAGCTAGCCTTGTGTTTATTGAGCAGTAGTTTTATATTCAAGTTTTGTTGTTTGAAGATTAGGTAAGGTGAATTTAACTTATGCTCTATGTCAAGGTAGGTAACACACAAAGCTTGTTATATAGTTAAGTTAATTCTATCTCCATAGAGATGTTTTCATGTGCTAACTTTTTTTGCAAAATTTTAGTTGCTTCTCTTAGTCTGTAAGCTAAACCAATTAGCTCAGTCTTCTAGGAAATTTTTAGGTGATATGGAACAAAAGTTATATGGGTGCTTTGGTAATGAATATAGACCAATCTTGATGTATCTTAACTCTTGATTCTTTAGCTATGTGACAAGGGAGGGGGTGACTCTTGACTTGTTCAAAATTACTTCATTTACCAAAACCTTATAGGGGGATGAGACCTTTAAATTTTCCCTTGTTTAAGATTAGAGAACTATTCAGATCTCATTGTGTGTGATACATGTAGCCATGCAGGCTATCTTCTTTTGGGGAAAGAAAGCTTCTGTTTTTTTTTTCCTGCTTAAGATTAAAGAACCAGTCAATTTTATTCTATGATACAGGGGCTATAATCGCTATACACATCACTTATAAGCAGCAATATAGAAACTCAAATTTTGTTTTTGTGAAAACTTGCATAGTTGCATGCATAAATAGATTTGCAAAATCAGTCAAACTTAGCTTACATTGTAGCAGCTATGAGGAATTGAAGAGATCGCCATTCATGCTAAACAGCTTGTTTGACTTGATTTCTTTGTGCCTTGCAGCTATGAGGAATTGAGAAGATCGCCGGTCATGCAAAACCACCTGTCTGGCTTGGTTTCTCTGTGTTTGACAATGAAAATGAAGAGAATGGGCAGAGTAGAGTATTTCAGCTTGTGTGTTTTATGTAGCCATTATAAGAATAATTAGCTTGGCTAATATTAGGAGTCGTACTAGATTCTAAGTTCTAATGAAGTTGCCCTGTTGGGTGTTAATTTCTTGCAAACTAGTATCTTTAATATATTAGCCTTGTGTTCCTTTTGTGTGTTTTTTCCTTGCAAACAAGTATCTGTGATATATTATCCATGTGTGTTTGTATAAAATTATGCTTCTTGTTCATCTACATACGGTCTGAATTTCATTTCTTTTTGTGCTATGTTAAATTGTTAGGACTATTGTGGAGAATTCTCTCTTTTTGTGCTATGTTATAATTTTCTATGATCTTTTGTCTTTAATGCGTTAGTATTTTAAAGGCGTGAATGTATATTGACTACCCAGTTAAAATATCCTATTCAAGGGATGTGTGCTTCATTGTCCGATTATGTTACTCGGACTCTTCATTTTACCTCACGTACTCGTGTCAGACTCTCGAAATTCGGATATGGGTATGACACCTAGACACTGTATTTTTAGTTTAAAATCATGAAACTTTCACAAAATAGCCTAGTCGGACGCTTGGACATGTACACATGTTGAACATGGGTACCGGAGTCGATGCCCCTTTTACCACAAATGAGAGATAAAAATATTGTAGCAACTTGCAACTATTGCCCTTCGGGTTGGATTTTTGGGTCAAATATGGTACACTAAGTCGGCATGGGTTGGGTTGGGTTTTTTTTTTGGAAAATAAGATTTTATTACCAAAGAGAGAAAGTTACAACTTACAAGAGCTAAGTTATAACTACCACCAGAATACCACAAGACCTGTATAACAGGCCAACCCCCAAAAATCAGTTCTAGATCCTATCCTAACCACCTTCTAGGAAGGGTTCTAGGAAGGGCCTAGAACAAACTGGACTCAGATTTCCAGCCACCTTCTAGGAAGGGTTCTGGAAACAAGGACCAGACAACAACACTAGCAGCAAACTACAAGGCAAACACCCAAAAACCACCAAAACAACAAAAGCCTAAACATACAAAGGTTTTCTATTAGAGACAAGGCATCTACAAGCAAACTACAAGCTTGAAACCTCTGCCAAACCCAGAACAACAGCACCTAGCAAGCACCAGACCAGCTGCCACCCAGAGCCAGCAAACAGCAACAAGAGCAGAACCAACAGAAGAGCAGAACCAGCTGCCACTCTAGCCAAAAAACCAAACCAGCAGCAGCAAATAAACTGCACCACCTGCCAAAACAGCAGCAACCAAAACCAAAATAGCAGCTCTAGCAGAAACCATAACAGCAACCGCAAACAACTGCAACAGCAACAAAACCAACACAGCACTGCAGCAGCATACACAAACAGCACACAGTACAAAAACAGCAACAGAACCGGGTTGGGTTGGGTTTTGTTTTGGCCATGATGATTGGATTGAGATTTCGGGTCAATTTGTGATAGGATCATTTTGGATCGAGTTAAAAATGGGTAAACTTTTCCAAAAAAAAAAAAAAAAAAAAAAAAAGGGTAAACCTTTTAAAATTAAAGCATTTGGCACATTAGATTTGAATCATTTGATACATGTAATTGTGTAAAGGAATATTCAAAATAAGTAATTTATACACTAAATATATTACCAAAAAAAAAAAAAAAAAAAAAACGGTAAATCTATTAATTAATATTAAAACATAATATGCTTGACATCATTTTTAACACATGTCAAACTATCATTTTTTTTTTTTTGGTTTTCGTTATTCTACTTACCGTATTTATAAAAAGCATGTTGTATACTACCTCCGGTCCAAATTACTCTCAACTTTGGAATATTTTACATCTCACAAATAATACCCTGAAATTGCGAGTAATTTGGACCGGAGGTAGTAGTTATTTTTGGGAAAAATATACGTCGTTAATGTAATATAATGTATATTACTATCAAATATTTTTAACACAAATAATCAACAATACTTTTTCAATTTAATTTTACTGTAGTAATTTTGGCCTTATTATTTCATATTTTTGTATACACATTGCATTTGTAAATTTCATATAAATCGCCTTATTTTTTTTATATTATATCACAAATTAATTATGAAAATAATTATTACTATCGTGCGATGCACGGACACTAATCTAGTAAATAAATAAAATGGAGTGTTAAGTTTGGGTCAATTAGTTTGGGTTGAAATAAGTTCAGGACAATTAATTTGAGTTAATTTCAGTTTGGGTCATTTTGAATAAAGGGTAATATTAATTTGGGCTTTGATTTGAGTTTTAATCGAGTTTGGTCAAAAGTGGTTCACCTCCACTTTCGGTCTGATGGTTAAACTCTATACTTTTTTCACCCACATGCCGTACCACCGTCTCCCGCCTCTCCGGCCGCCACTTGAAATCATCAGTTACTCCCAATTTCCATTTTCATCATAAGATTTCCATTTTCATCATAAGAGAGAGAAAATGAGCGCTATTGAAAAAACTCTTCCTAAACATCTAATATTACAAGAAATCCTACCAAGACTCCCAGTAAAATCCTTATTTCGCTTCAAATCTGTTTCCAAATCTTGGCTTTCCACAATCATATCCCCTAAATTCACTAAAACCCATCTCAAAATCTCCTCATTTCGCCCTCACTTCCTCGTCCATGCTACGCTTCATCGTGCATCAGATGACGAAATCTATTTGCTACAGTATGATCATATGAATTGCAATGTAAGAAATTTCATTGAATTGGAATTTGCTAATGGTTCTGATCTCCCAATTGAAGTTAACTACATTGTGGGTTCTTGTAATGGCCTTGTTTGCTTACTCGGAAACGAACACCGCTCTCGCGAGGTCTTCTATGTGTGTAACCCGGAGACTCGCCGCCTTCGAAAAATCAAGAAACCTGGTGGTGTAGATCGGGCTGATCGGTCCGGGTGTGTTTTTTACTATGAATCATCAACAGATGATTATAAAATTTTTGGTGCCTTCTCGTCACGTCATGATGATTTTGTTCATTTCTATGTGTTTTCTTTGAGTGCTGGAAATTGGAGAAGAATTGACAGTTTAGACAAGCATTTGGAATTGGTTGAGCTTGAAAAGGCGGTGTTGATTGGCGATACTGTTTATATTTATGCTGGATTGTTTAGGTGGAAGAAGGGTAATCCTGTTGTTGGGTTTGATTTGATAACAAAACAATTGAAGAAATTGACTTGGATGAATTGGTTGAATAAGTATAAGAGTGTTCGTTTGTTGGAGTGGAGAGGGTGTTTGTCGTTGCTTTGTTCTACTGATGCTTTATCTGTAGAAGATGTTTGGATGTTGAAAGATCCTGGTGATAGGAAATCTTGGCAGAGATTGTTTTCAATCAATCGTACTAATGTATTATACTGCGGTTTCTCTGAGACTGGCAAGTGTTTGTTACACATTCAGGGGAAACTCAGGGTATTCGATCCAAGCCGGGAGACTCCACAAATGTCTCAAGGTGGTGTTGATTTTGATAATGATGACAGCATAGTTCAGTCAAAAGGTTATGTTGAAAGCTTAGTTTCGCCTTTCTAAAAGCCAGGACTAATGAAGATGATGGAGAGAACGGAATACACTTATCATTTTGGTAATGTCAACCTTGTTAATGTTACTCCTTTTATTATGTTTCTATTGGCATTGACCTTAAGTTTGTGCAAAGTTGCATTTGTATGAACTTTGTTTATCAACCTTGTTAATGAACTTTCTAGTTTTGAAGATTTGAACTATATCTTTGTTTGACTTGCGATTGTAAAGTAAAGTTGCTTACTTTATATGGAAGTGATAATGAGCTAAAGCTATTTAGTAAAAGTTATAGTCTCCAAATAGATGTTTCATGTGTTAAGCTCTTGCCATTATTTACGTAGTAGTTGATTTCCTTTAGGAAAATTTGATAAATATCACCATCTATTGTTGGCAAAATTGGAGATAGCACCTCAAGTTTTTTTTTTTTTTTTTTTTTTTTTTTTTTTTGTATTTTACCACCTGAGTAGTTTTTTCCTAAACTTTATTCTAGGAAACTTGGCATCTAGAGCATAGAATTTTGAGTCAAATTCTGAAATTGATGGTTCAATTCCATCAGCTCACTTATTATATGAACATGTACATTGACCATTCTGTTTGATGTCTTTCAGCTTCAATAGGACACTTTAGAGATTTACTATCTCTATTCTGTACAATTCATACTATTATGGTGTCACACCTTCTGCAACGATTTTAAATTCCAAATTGTAACCTCTTATTGTTAAGTAAAGTAACTCTTAGTTGGCATTTTCCTCCATTTTTCCCACAATCGTTCTAGTGACTGCTAAGTATATGATTCGTAGCTTTCCCTTTTTATTTCTGAGAGCATTTTGTTTAAAATCCTTTGTGAAAAACTGGTGCTCTACTGCTCTGTTGTCTCAAAGTCCCCTGTAATATGTAATAAAATAATTAGCTCTTATGCTTTGGAGGAACTAGGAAGCTTATTGTGTAAAGTTAACCACCTAATTAAGCTTTCCTAAGGCATGTTCCAACTTCAATTGTCACTACTTATGGTAATTTTGGCAGTAATTTTCACTGAACAGTCCCTGTTTCTTGATGAAAAACCGTGCTAAACCTCGTTCAATTCTCTAGTCTCTACTTTTTAATTTGCAAAATAAATCTAATTTGAAATTCTTTGAGCAGGAGCGTTTTACTCTACGATACAGGGGGTATACACATCAATTGGAAGCATCAATATAGAAACTCAAAATTTGTTTTACTGAAATTTGCATGCATAAACAGATTTGCAAAATCAGTCGAAACTTAGCTTAAATCGTAGTAGCTATGAGGAATTGAATAGATCGCCTTTCATGCTATACAGCCCCTTGTAGAGTTGGCAAATAGTCGTGTTGGCAAACGAAACCGCTAGCGCCCCTTGTAGAGTTGGCAAAAAGTCGTGTTTGATCTCGTGTCAATTTTGTGTTTTTCACAGAATTTATCAAAAAATATGTAAAATGTAAGATAAATGCATAATTGACCACTTTATCTAAACGGGCCATGTTCGAGTTAGTTTCATATCGTGCCGACTTTGTCGCGTTTTCTCTCAATAACTCCGTGTTCGTATAATCTCGGTTTTGATCATGTTGTCCTGTTGTGTCAAAGATTAGCAGCTCTAGAGCCCCCTTGTCCACATACATTGACTAATTGAGTATTGAATGCATGTGTAGCTTTATATAATTAATTACGGGGTAAATTTTTTTGGAATCAATGTTGTCCTCTAGTTACATAACTGAAAAGATGGTCTTTTCGTCTCCTCTTCAACTTGTAATGTGTTGTTACTACTATTAAAATCAGTCATGACTCTTTTACACACGAGAGTCGAGAAATTATAGAAATTAACATAAAGCTTTCTCTCTTCCCCATTTAATCAGTTTCAAAATTGACATAAACCTTTGTTCTTCTTTAAAATCATTGCTTCCTCTCTCACTCTACTCACCTCCACAGCCTGAACACCTTTCTGCAGCCGTACGGAATTCATCAGTTAAAAGAGATTCAAAATGAGCAGCATGAACAATACTTTTCCTGACCATCTCATTTTCAAATATATCCTCCCAAAACTCCCTGCTGAATCCTTACTTCGCTTTAAATCTGTTTCCAAATCATGGCTTTCCGCAATTTCTTCCCCTGAATTTGCTAAATATGTTTGTATTAAGGTATGCTAGTTTTATATTTTGGGTTAGTTGCATTAATGTGTCGTGTATCAAAGGCATGCTAGTTTTTGAAACTAAGGCTTTGCTTGTTGTTGTAGTATCAAAGGTATTCTAGTTTTCAGACTAAGGTTTTGTTGTTGTTCTTGTTGTTATAGTATCAAAGGTATGCTAGTATTATACTTTGTTGCTTGAATTGGGTTAGTTAGGCTATGTATGCGTGCTGTATTAATGTTATCTGTTCCATTCAGTTATTGATTTGCTTATGATTCATATGCAGATGCAAATCTTCGTCAAGACTCGTTTCGGAACACACATAACTCTGGAGGTTGAGAGTTTTGACACCATTGGCAAAGTTAAGACTGAGATCCTAGATAAGATGGGAATGCCCCTAGACCAGCAGCGTCTGATCTTTGCTGGAAAGCTGCTGGAAGATGGCCGAATTCTCACTCACTACAACATCCAGAAGGAGTCAACCCTCTGGCTTGTTCTCCGTCTTTAAATCCCATTTTCAATCATTGCCTTCCTACTTATATATAAGGTAGCTCTTTGGGGGCATTTCATTAAAATCATTCTAGAGATCAGCACTATATGATATGTAGTTTTCCCTCTTCTGCATGCTTTTTGTTATAAATCCTCTGAGAAGCTAACACGAAAAAATAGGTGATTCATAGTCTCCCTGTCATATGTAATAAAATGATTTGCTTTCACTTATCCATTTAGGTAACCTTTACTTTGTAGGAAAATTAATTTATGAAGTTGACCACAAATTAAGCTCTTTGTTTTTTTTTGCCGGGAAAATTAAGCTCTTTGTTGGGTAAGGCATGTTCCAAATTTGAGTGCCCTTTTTTTTTTTTTTTTTTTTTCGTCTAATTTTGGTAGCAATTTTCTCATCAACCTTCAATTCTTTAGTCTCTATTTTAATATACAAAATAAATGTAGGAGTCTTGTGTTTATTGAGTAGTAGTTTTGAGAAAATTGTGAAGAAGGACCTTTTAAGAGGTCGACTTTTTGAAAAAGGACCTTTTAAGTTAAAACTTGTGAAAAATGACCTTTTAAGTTGCATTTTGTTTATATGGGTACTTGGGTGAGCTTGTGACCTTACGTGGTGGTATTTTTATGTGTATTTTCTAAGTAATTGTCTATTTCAAGATATGGTGCATAAATATGCAGTATAATCCCAGTCTTATTGGGAATTAATTGTAATTGGTTCAGGCAACATTTAACGGCTAGATTTACCATTGAGTTGCTTGAATTGTACTAGTACTTGGTCAGTTTTTGGATTTCAAATGGGGGTATTATTACTAGTGTTGTATTTAGGAAATTAGAACTCATGTAAGGGCTAAGGAGTAATGAACTAGTGATCTTTCAGTTGTACTCCGTTGTTTCAGTTTCTATATTTGCATTATGTACTCCGTATAATTAAGTAGTTCTCCTTAGCTTCAAAAAAAAAAAGTTCTTTCAATGTTGAGATAATTTATTTTACTTGTAGAGTTGTAGTTGCATTAGTTGATAAACATTGTTTCCTTTTTTTATTTGGAAAAAATTTGTGTACACTTGATTCAAAATAATATTATTGTGAACTTGATGAACCAATTGACGTGATATTGAACATATAGTGATCTTAATTTTCATATAACGACTCTAATTTTAAGATAATAACCTTTATTAAAAATTTCAAGGACATACTTCACAATAACATCATTGTATATATTGAAAATTAATATGCCAAACAACATTATGTTGAACATAATGACCATATTTTTAGTTTGAATGACTTTTGTTTATCATATTGATCAGTGTATTAAAACTTTCATTATAAAACATATTTATTTTCCTATATATGACCTTTAATGTAACACAATGACTTATATATTAACATAAAAACCTTTATTATGATATAGTGACCTTTATAAATATAATGACTTGATTTTAAAATATCAACCTTTAAACATAATGACCTCTAAGGGTCAATTCCGATTTACTCAAAACAACTGAAATAAACTAATTCGGGCTGGACTGAACTGAATAGAGTTGAAATGAATTGTTTATGAGAGAATCAATAGTAGAAAATAACAAATTGGCACCGAGTAATGGGTACCGGTTTTTTAAAAATCGTTTAGTTTAATAGAAAGGCCACCGGTTCAAACCAAACCGATGCCAAATTCCTTACAGGGCACCGGTTCAAACCGGTGGCATTAACCCAACGTGACCCGAATGTAACCTGACCTGCTATTAACCCAACCTAAACCCAACCCAAACCCGATAAGATGTATGACCCGACGTGACCCGACTCAAGCATGACTAAACCCGAACATGACCCGCATATGTTACGACATTAACCCTAATTGACCCGACTCGAGTTGACCCGACCCAACCTGATCCGTTTATCCGAATTAACAGCTCTACTCCGTATGAATGAGCATTAGGATTTAGGACTGTACAATTATTATGTAACTAGTTTAGCTCTCGCACAATGTACGGTTTAACAAAAAGAACACAAATTGATTAATAATTACAAATTTTAAAGCATTACAATTTCTTACAAATAATTAATTTTTAAAAAAAAACAAAACAATTGTGTTACATTGAATATTACTCAAAATTATGAAACAAAAAAATCAATAGATGTACACATTTTAAAATATGATATGATAGGATTATTAGTGAAGAGAAAAATAGTAAAATTTAATTAAAAAAAATAATTTAAATGGAATAAATAATAAAATACGAAGGAAGTAGTGCAGTAAATTAAATTACGAGCCAGTCCCCATTAATACCCAATATTAACGAAAGTTGTTAATATAGTGGTTTAAAAAAAAAAAAAAGTTGTTGATATAGTGGCATTGTTGTAGTAAATTGCTTTGGAGTTAGCTTTTTATAAATTACTGAGGTGGACAACTTTATAATGTTTACACCGTTAGATATTGGTCTATGACGGACGTTAATGTTTCTTTCAAATCGTCTCTTTTTTTTTAAAGCAATAAGACGGAGCTTAAATTCCTGGTTAATGGAGTGATATGGTGAAGTTAGACGGCTGTTTAGTGGTCCCTGTAGAACTTTGTATAACTTAACAGATTTGTCCCCAAAATAAAAGACGAAAAGACATAAGCACCCCTACATTAACAAAACTTATTAATATAGGATATTAACTTGTATTTTTTCTTAAATTAGATTCTAGATTTCTATCTTCTTAAGTAATTCCAAAAGCCATTCCAAAATTCTCACCAAAATTTCCGAAAAAAAAAAAAAATCTCCCCCAAAAAAATAGTCACAATAAATTACATGCTCCTACCAATTTACTAATGGCAAAAGCTAATGATCGCCCCGAGATGTTGAACGACGCGTGATTTTATCATGAATATTAGCAAGATCGTAGCCGCCCTTTTTATTAAATCATAGCCGCTTCTGATCCCACTCACCTCCACGGCTGCACAGCCTGAACGCGCTAGCCCAAATGAGCAGCATCAACAAATCTCTCCCTAACCATCTAATTTTCGAAGAAATCCTCCCAAGACTCCCGATAAAATCCTTACTTGGCTTTAAATCTGTCTCCAAATTATGGCTTTCAACCATTTCTTCCCTTGAATTTGCTAGATCCCACCTCCAATTCTCCTCTTCCAACCCTAAATTTATCGTACTTGCTGAGCGTAATCGTGCAACGGAAGACGAATTTTACTTGTTAGACTATGATGATAACAACAATTACAAGATAAGATACTTTGATGAATTGCAATTTGAAAATCTAGTTAAATTCTTGTATATTGTTGGTTCTTGTAATGGCCTTGTTTGTTTACATGTCCAAGAAGTAGGAGACCGTGAGGCTTTCTTTATAGGTAACCCGGCTACTCGCCGCCATCGGAAAATCATGATCCCTCAAGGTGTAAGACATGGTCCAGGGTCCAGGTCCAGGCGCTTGTTTTATCATGAATCGTCAACTGATGATTATAAAATTCTTGGTTTGTTCGTATCTGATACTGGTAGATATGTTCAAATTCATGTGTATTCTATGAATGCTGGAAATTGGACAAAAATTGGTAAATTAGACCAAAATATGATATCATTGGATCTTTATTTGTCTTATATTGGAGTTTCATTTGCACCTGAGTTAGACTTGGTAGTGTTGATTCAAGATACTTTTTACATATTCATAGGAAAGTTTCTGGTGGGGGACGATTACAATTATGTTGTTGGGTTTGATTTGATTACAGAAAAATTTAAGGAATTGCCGCCGATGAATTGGCTAAACAAGTACAACACAAATATGAGACTGCGTTTATTGGAGTTGAGAGGGTGCTTGTCGTTGCTTTGTACAACAACTGATTTTGCTAAAGATGATGTTTGGATGTTGAAGCACTCTAATGATGGGAATTCTTGGCAGAAATTGTTCTCTATCAATATTACTGGTGTCTTATACTATAGTTTGTCTGAGACTGGCAAGTGTTTGCTTCACACTAAGAAAGAACTCAAGGTATTCGATCCAAGTCGGGAGAACCCACAAATGTCTCAACGGGGTATTGCTTTTGATAACGGTGATGACATAGTTCACTCAAAAGGTTATATTGAAAGCTTACTTTCGCCTTTCTAAATCCAAGACAAATGGAAGTAGCGGAGAGAAGGGAATTGCGCTCATTTTGGTAATGTCTACCTGGTTTATATTACTCTTAATCATGTTGCTAAATGTTATTGGCCTTTTGTATTTACTTAGTTGCTTTTGAATCAATTTCCTTTGCTTGATGATTGGTATTCATCCACAATTAATTTCTTTGAACATTTGGACTATAGTTTTGTTTGTGTTATGATACAGTTAGTATAGAGTATAGTTATGTTTTATGCTTTAATTTTATGATGTGGTATTGGTATGCTTTTATGTTTCATGTGGTAAGCTTTGGTCAATAATTAGTTGCCTCCCTTTTTCTAGTCGAAATGATCCTAGGAGTTTCGGGCATCCTGAGCAGAGAAATTTGTCTCAAGATCTAAAATACATGGTTTAATCTTCCATAAGCTCATTATAAGATCATGTACATTGACCATTTTGCTCTATATCATCCAGCTCCAATAGAATAAACTAGAGGTTTAGTTTCTACTTCGTACAATTTATATTGTAGTACTGTATAACTTCATACTATTTAGCTTGGTCAAAGCAAAGTAACTCCTAGTTAGCACTCTCCTTCACATTTCTCTCTGTAATCATTCTAGAGACCACCAGTTTTATGGTTTTTAGTTTTCCCTGTTTAATTTTGCAAGCAATTTGTTTTAAATTTTCTATGAAAACTAACACAAAAACAGGTCACCCTTACCCTGTCATATGTAGTTGATCAATGATCTCTCATGAATCCAGGTAACCCTTACTTTGTAGGAAGCTTTAACCACAAATTAAGCTCTCTGTGTTTAAGGCATGTTCCAACTTCGGATGCCTTCCTCTTAACTCTGGCAGCAATTTTCGCCGAAGAGTCTCAAGTTTTAAGATTTCCATGAACAATTCTTTTATGGTGTTATCCTGCATTTATAGGACAATCATAGGATTTTAACATCAGTACACAACTTTTTTTCTGAAGTTATTGTCCTTTCATGGCAATAATTTTGGATGATGTATACAAGGAACAGTTGTTTTAGATGATATGAAATGAACTCCAAAATGATGACTGAAGTAGCTCTAAGGTGGCATTCCACACCCTAAAGAAATTTTCAGTTAGGTGGCCAAGATATACATTCTATAGGTTTTCCTCTGGATCTCTGGGATGTCCTGTTGTTTCTTTTAAATCCGCAAATTTAAAACAATATATTGTGAGAGGAGATTAACGTTTCATGTCAATCTCAGAGATTAACTTGAATTCTCTCCTCGGCTTCTCCTTTTTTTCATATATATTCTGTCTGCCCGGTGAATTGAACATTGCTTAAGGGTTTAAATATACGAGTAAGTTGTTTTGGTTAATGTATAAGCCAATTCCGATGTGTCTTAACTTTTGATTCTTTATCTATGTGACTGAGTGTGGTGAGTTGGAACAGAGATCTAGTTAGATTGCATTATGTATAATACATACAGGCTATCTTCTTTTGGCAATAAAAACACTTTTACTCATCATTTGTAATCAGCAATATAGAAACTCAAAATTTGTTTTCATGAACACTTGTATGCATAAATATGTTTACAAAAGCGGTCAACATAAATTACATTGTAGCAGCTACGAGGAACTGAGATGATCGCCTTTCATGCTAAGCAACCGATCTGACTTGATTTCTCGTGCTTTGCAGCTATGGGGAACTGAAAAGATCGTCTATCATGCTAAACAACCTGTTCACTTGATATCTTCATGCCTTCAAAGAGTTCAAGTTGAAGAGAATGTTTGTGTTTTATATACTCATTTTTAAGTATAAAATAGCTTGGTTTCTATTGATGATTGCCTTTTGTGGTACCAGTTATATAACTATGTGTGTTTGTACTATGGAGTTAAAAAATTTTGCAACGTTTGAAATGTTAGTAACATTGCGGATAAATGCTCTTTGGCTGCTTATGTTGTAGTGTTGTACCCAAATGCTCAACACCTTTGGCTACTACTTTTGACTCAGTGTGGATTATGATTCTCATTGCCATAGGGTTAGCAATAGGCCTGTTCACGGATCGGATATCCGATCCGAAATGTGATTTTGAATCGGATATCCGAAGACTCGGATATCAAAAATTGATATCCAAATCCGATTTGAAAAATTCGGATATCCGATATTCGGATATCCAAAATTTTCGGATCGGATGCTTCGGATATCCATTATCCAATATTAAGTAAAATTGTTATGATTACTTTCTAAATTTCATTAATTTTACCGTTTTTTTATCGCTAAGTTGTACAAAATATTTTAACAAAAATAGTAGTCCTTTTGCAATTAATATTATCATCAAATATATTAAGAATATTACAATAAGTTAATAATACAGGGTTAGTTTTATATGAATAATTTAAAAATTATATTATTTTAGGTTTTATATTTCGGATATCTTTCGGATATCCGAAATTCTGAAAATTAATATCCAAATCCGCATCCGATATCCGCTTTTTCGGATCGGATATCCGATCCGAAATGAAAACTCGGATCGGATATCCAAAAATTCGAATCGGTTGCGGGTCGGATTATCGGATTTTCGGATAGTTTTGTACAGGCCTAGTTAGCAAAGTAGAATAACTAGCATCTACCGTGCCAAAGCTTAAGTAATTAAGTGTGTTAGGTTAAGCATCAATTGAGAAAGAGAGAGTATAGGCAAAGTTTATACTAATTTGCGCGTGATTTAATTATGCACTAGTGAGTAGCCCGGGCATTGCCCCAGGTTGCTATTGTTGTAGACATGTAATTTTAAAGGCTTTTCAAAACTGCAATTTTAATTGTCAAACCAAAATTCAGTTATTCTTTGAATATTTTTTTTTTTTTAATTGAACCTTATGGTTTGCACTTATATAAATTTTTATACATATTAATATCAGAGTTGATAATTGGCTTAGATGGTGAAGTAATCATCTTTGCATGCTATGGTGATGTGGCATCATAAAATGTTGGGGAGATGACGTGGCACAATTAAAAAAAAGGGTTACGTGGCACATCGACATTTTTATGAACGGTTTTTAATATATTAGTATAGATAGATTTCTAAATTAATACTCAACAATATACGAGTTTATTTTGATACAAAGGCAAGTGATGAGATTCGATCTCAATACGTCATGGAGCTTAAAGGAAAGCTTCAACTACTATTTAAGCTATCTCTCACCACTACTAGAAAATCGTCCATTTTCGATGGAAAAAATCCGTCGAAAACACCTTAATTCCGTCGGAAAAAACGTTTCCGACGGAATTCCGTCGAAAGTCGTCGTCAGAAAAGTGTTTGTAGGAAAAACGACCCTTTCTGACGGAAATTTCGTCAGAAACACTTTTCCGACGGAATTTTCCGTCGTTAGAGGTTTTTCGGCACCGGCATAAATTCGTCGGAAATTTCCGACGGAATTTACAATTCGGTTGGAAATTTCCGTCGAGGATTCCGTCGGAAATTAATTTCAGGATATTAAAAAAAGTACGTCGCGCCACCACAGGCACGGCGTATCACCACCTCCAACCACCCTAAACACCCCTCTCAACCACACCATACACTACCCACCTTAACCGAAACACCACACCAAAACCCACGCCGGCCACCCCTGACCGAATACACTAACCAAACCTACACCACCCACCCCTAACTGAACCCCACCAAAACCCACCCCTGACCGAATACACTAACCAAACCCACACCACCTACCCCTAACCAAAACCCAACCAAACCCACACCACCCACCCCTGATCGAATCCTAACCACACCACCCACCTTAGCCGTGGCGGCACCCAAGACCACCGCCACCAACAAACATAAAAAAAGAAAAAAAAAAAAAAAAAGAAAGAAAAAGACCACCGCCATGACCCACCCAAACACGACCCAGACCTAACCAACCACCGCCATACCCTGACCGAAAACCACCCAAAAATTAAATTAAAGAAATTACCCAAACTTAGATCCACCACCACCAAAAATTAAATTAAAAATAAAAATAAAAATATTAAAATGTACCTTAAGATAAAAAATAAATAAATAAATTAATTAAAAAAAAAACTTCGAAATTCACCTCGAACTTGGTTTAATAAGGCCAAATTCAACCACGAAAACCCTAGATCTGGGATAGGGTTTTCATGGTCGAATTTGACCTTAAAACCATTGACTTGACCTTAAAGCATCACCATAAATGACATAAACAAGTAGGAGAGGAGAGTAGGAGAGGAGAGAGAAAGCGTGAGAAGACAAGGAGGAGGAGATCAAAAGAGGAAGAAAGGAGAGGAGAGAGGCGGAATGTGAATGAAAGGGGAGGGGTAGGAGGCGCCATTTTATTAGGGTTTTGGGTTTTTTTTAATTAAATTCTGTCGGAAACGGGGTTAAATTCGTCGCAATCCTCCAACGGAATTAATTTCGATCGTAAATTGTCGGAAATTTCGTACTTTCCTCGGAACGGTTCCATCGAAAATGACCTGTTTTCTAGTAGTGCACTCGCTCTCACATTTAATACGAAGTACTTATTTGTGGTTCTAATATATGGACTTTTTTTTCACTATTCATGCATTAAGTTTGATCATAATTTTCTTTTACTAATATAATAAAAATATATTTTATCATAAATTAAATTGTTAGATAGATTTTAATTTAAAGTTTCATAATGTGATTTTTAAAATAATATTCATTAATATTTAGTTATATAAAGATAAAATTAAAGTAGTACATTGACATATGTGCATTGTTTGACTGTGTTATGTATTATGAGACATAGGGAGTACAAGTAACTATTTTGACAAATAAGTGAAACTCTTGTTTATGTATATGTAAGATTCAAAGATAATATAAAAAAATACAATGAAAAAAGTTTTTTTTTAAAAAAATGAGGGTATAATAATCGTTGCATACTCTCTCAATTTTTTTTTTTTATTTGCATCACTTTAGATTGCACAAATTTTTAAGAAAGAAAGGGCATGTTCACATTTACTGAACCGAACTGAACTAATTGGAGATGAACTGAATTGATTGAAGCTAAAATGAATTGAACTAAGCTGAAATGAATATTTTATGCGAAAGAGAAATTAAGAACTGAACTGAAATTAAGTAAATGTGAACAGGCCCTAATAATCCCTACATGTTTTTTTTTTTGCATCACTTTCATTTTTGGGGCGTTTTTCATTTTTTTAATGCATCACTTCTATATTTAGTAACTTTATACTATATTTTATCATTTCCCTCTTTTACCTTAAACCTCACTCAACTTATTTTATCATTATTCTCTCTTTCATGGTTACCACTAAAATAATATAATTTCTCTTTCATGGTCCCTATCTTACTTTTATTATAATAATTTATTCACCCACTCACAATATTATATTATTCTCATAAAACTTTATACAATATAAAATGATGCAAATAAAAATTAACGTACAAAGTTTTATGCAAAAAAAAAAGAAAAATACGAAGTACTCCCTCTGTGTTTTATAGTAATATTGTTACAGTTTGATCGGCATATAGTTTTAGGCATTTCAATGGACTTAAATAAAATAAGAGGTAGGTGAAGTAGTTGGAGTACTAAAAAAAATGTAAAAGAAAAATAGTAGGATAATAGTTTATTGAAAAGTATTGAATGTGAGATGGAGTATCAAATAAATAAAATTATAGTGAATTTATATAGGGACAATTAAAACAGAAATGTATAATATTTAAAAGCAATTTTTTGTCAATTTAGAACATTGAGGGAGTAATAATCACAAATTATACTGTCTGAGGTTTCCTTTGTTTTAACCAAAAGTAACTTTTTGGGAGTACTAAAATCTTGTCCACAAACGCAATGAACGACATGGCGTTTGACACTTGACAGAAGAAACTTGAAATTTAAGTGCAGGGGAGAGGGGTGCAGACGTTCAGTGCAGCATAGGGAAGGAAAAATTATCTCTGCCAAAAGATTTATCTGCTGCTTATCTCTGCCAAAAGACGTTCAGTGGTTTAAAATGCTTGTCAAACTACAGTAGTGTGATTTAATAAGGACACAATAAAGTAACTTTTGAATTTCAAAAGCACAAGTATACAATGGACAAGATAAATTAAGGCTGATTGTAATAGTAATTGAAAAGGTACAAATTCAAATAAATGAAATTGTAAGAGTCTTGATTTTGTAAGTTTATTTCAGCTCAGCTCATTTCAGTTTAATTCAGCTCCTAATTTCTTTCTTTTAAAAATTATTTATTTCAATTCAGTTCGGTTCACTTTAGTTCAATTCACTTCGGTTCACTTTAGTTCAATTCAGTTTAGTTCAATTCAGCTCAGTTCAGTTCGGTTCAGCTGAGTTCAGTCAATTTGATACTTTGTATTATTTATAGGATAATATAATATTTAAAAATTATACTTCGTTTTTTAATATGCATCATTTTGGATTGCACAAAATTTTAGGAGAGTAATATAATATTGTGAGTAGGTGAATAAATTATTATAGTAAAAAAAAAAAACAAAAATCATGAAAGAGAAAGTATATGAGAGATGATAGATATTTTTAGTACCTCCGTTACATATTATTTGCAACGATTTGACATATACTAGAAAGAAAAAATGTCTAATCGTTGTAAATACTCTCTCCGTTTTTAAATACTTGCTTCACTTTTCTTTTTCGGGCATTTTTAAATACTTGTTCCATTTCCTTATTTGAAAAGCTTTTACAATATTTAATTAATTTATCTCACTTAGTGGACCCAACATATATTCTCTTTTCTCCAATTCTCTCCACTACTTTTGCCCTTTACATTTTTTTTATTCTTCCACCAACCCCACTACCTCCATATTTTATTACTTTATCCAATTTCTCCTAAAACCCCTCGCATGGAGAAATGGAGCAAGTATTTAAAAACGGAGGAAGTAATAAGTAACGGATGTAGTATTATTTTAGTGGGGGCCATGGAAGAAAGAGAGAAATGATAAAATAAGTTGAATGAAGTTTAGGTAAGAAAGAAAAATGATAAAATATAGTATAAAGTTACCAAATATAAAAGTGATCCATTTATAAATAAAAAAAAAAAAACACTATTAAAAGGAAAATGATGCAAATTAAAAAAAAAAAAAAAAAAAAAAAAAAAAAGGAGGGAGTAACTAATATAAAAGGAAGGTAGTAATTATTTGGTTAATTTAAAAGTAAAAAATGTAGAAAGTAGAAATTACTTAAGTAAGGGTCTGTTCTCATTGACTGAACTGAACTGTTCTCATTGACTGAACTGAACTGAACTGAACTGAACTGAGCTGAACTGAACTGAACTGAACTGAGCTGAACTGAACTGAACTGAGCTGAACTGAAATAAATATTTTATAAGAGAAGGAAATTAGGAGCTGAACTGAACTGAACTGAACTGAGCTGAACTGAACTGAATTGAGCTGAGCTGAACTGAACTGAACTGAATTTCAACGTAAGAGAACAAACCCTAATTGAAATTTCTATAGAAGATAGGAATCAATTTATCCCTTTCTTATACACAGAGTCATAGTCACTCAAAGTTTCCATAAATTTGGAGACACATAAAGTTAACCAAACAAAAAATAGCTTAGTAATTTATTGGAAATACAATTTCCCTTACAGTATGTCAATGTAACATGAATTTAATATTTCCTAGAAATTGCAATTTGCCAAGTTCTCATGTACTATTGTTTTAACTTTCTATGAGCAATTAATTCTCATAAATTATACTCCCTCCGTTTTTGAAAGAACGACCCATTTAGTTTAATTTTAGTCCCAAAAAGAATGACCCATTAGCATTAAAATACCCACCAATTTGCAACAATATTTGTGCAAAATTAGCTTCCCCATATAAAATTTTGTTTTTCCATACATTTTTATTACTATCTCTCTTTACTTTTTTGTAAACCCCGTGTAAATTTATCTTTCGAATATACTTTTACTTCTTTTATTTAACTTTATTAATACCCGCGAAATCAACCCAAAAGGGTCGTTCTTTCGGAAACGGAGGGAGTATATAGCAAAGCAGAACCTAAGTACTCCCTAATCCCTATGTATCGTTTATACTCCGTATGTGTTATTTCAATTTTCAATTTTAGTTGTTAAATTTTAACTATATTTACCTGGAATGTTAATTTCACCTTGGAAAGAACAATTTTTCTGAATTTTTACTTAGATTATATTGAATATATTGAGTATGATTGAACATATACTACATTAAACCTGTAAAAGTGAAAGTATAACAACAGATAAGAGACATGAAGAGTACTTACGTTAGTTTTGAAAGATAAAATAGAACTCATAGAAGTAAATGCACTAACGTGTTAAGAGTAGAAGGTACGATTCCATTCTTTTAACATATACCCATGAGAAAAGAAGTGCTGAACCGCCGAAACAACAGACGAACCAACGTCAGACCAGTGGGCTTTAAAGAAAGCTGAAGAAAATCCATCAGGTCCTGGAGATTTGTTGTCATCGATACCAAAAATAGCACTCTGAATTTCCTAAGCAGAAAAAGGAGCCATAAAAAGCTGTTGCTGAGCTGAAGAGAGAGAAGGTAATTGCAACTGATCCCACCAATCAAAATCTTGGGTAGAAGCATCGCTTGAGACTGAATAAAGATCTTTATAAAAATTCAATGATATAGAGGCGATGCACTCAGAATCTCTTTGCCAGACACCAGCCGAATCTCTCAAACCACATATCTTATTTTGACGACGTCGAGATTGCACCAAGGAAAAAAGGAGACGAGAATGAGAATCCCCTAATGCATCCCATTTCACTTTCGCACGTTGACGCCAGAAGAGAAAAGCTGCTTGTGCCTCTGCAACTTTCTCGTCCTTAGTAGTGATAAAAAGACAACGATCAATGCGGGAAGACAATGCCAAAGAAGCTTGTTGAACTTCCGAAACCAGAGTCTTCCAATTAATCCCCCACGCCTTCTTATGAGAAATGCACCAAGCTAGCAATCGTTCTCTAACAACTGATAATTTCCGAGATAGAGAAAACATTGGAGAGCCCGGGAAGAACAAGGTGATAGCAGTGTGTACTATTTCACGAACCTCAGAGGCCGACAAACACCAGTTTTCCACCCTGTAAGGACGCTTTACATATCCTGATTCCACTTTATCCGAGAGAATAATAACAGCGTGATCCGAAAACAAAAGAGGTTGGTGTAAAACTCTTGTGTCGGGATAATCTAGCAACCAAGCGGAAGAGGCGTAGGCCCTATCTAGCCTTTCAAAAATCGGATCTGAATCAGTCCTATTATTAGTCCAGGTAAACTTTGGACCAGAAAAAGGAACATCAACCAAATTCAGCCCCATGCGCCAACTAATAAAATCCATCTGTCCTGGAATAGATGAGCTACCCCCCAATTTATCCGAAAGGTATTCAACTTGGTTAAAGTCGCCAATCAAGACGACATTAGGAATGGTTTCAAGAATATTTGTAATCAAATTCCAAACCTCCGAGCGAAAAGAAATGTGAGGCGAACCATACACAAACATTATATGCTTAATTTCATCTCCTTGCTCCAATTTACATAGAAACACATTCTGAGAAATATACACAGGAACCAAACCCAACGGAGTAAACCAAAACACAAACAGGCCACCACTAAGGCCAACAACATCCACGCCACTACAACCCAAAAAGGACAAAGGAGCTAACTTTTGTGCAACATTATCAACAGACACCATAGTTTCTAAAAGACAAACAATATCCAAACCATGAGAGCGGACTAGAGAAGAAATATAAGGAATTTTAGGGGAGTCCGCTGATCCCAAGCCCCTACAATTCCAAACACCGACTTTCATTTAGACTTTGGTGATGACCCAGTACGGGAGGTCACCGATCCCTCAGAAGTTGTTGTAGATGCTGAAACCGAAACTCCTTTGCGTTTCTTATAAGGTAGTAAGCACGAAAAACAACCAGTTTCCTGCAAATTCTGAAGTTGTAACTCAGCTAAAAGTGGTGTAGAAGGTTCAACCTCACTACTCAACCGTTTCTTGGTACCGTGATGCGTAACCCATTCCCACATCTTGTCTCCTCTCCTCCGCTTCTTCAAACCATAACATGCTATTTTCCTAAAAGGAGGTTTTGGTTGTTTGAGAGGTTGTGATTTTTGTGAGGAAGTGGACACATTAAACACCCTAGACTTAAAATTAAGTAGGAATTTTCTAGTAGGTGAGAAAGTATGAAGAGTTGGTGTGTCGCTAGTTGTTGTAGGAATATGATGGGTATAAGCTATGGAGTCGGAGCACAATTTCCTCTTTTTCGAAGGGGAGAAAGATTGATTAGCAAACATAAGGGGCCTCTTCTTTGATTGGCTACTCTGGGATTGGTGTAGGACAATATCCTTAAAAATACTCCGAAGATTAACTCGAGTAGTTCTGAATTTTTCAGTCCTTTTTAGGCCAATGTTCGAGTTGGAGAGCTTATGGTCAAGATCAAAAGTAGACTTACAACATCCAAATTTGTCATACACCAAAGGAATAGTCTTATCAGAAGATGAAACACAAGAATTTTTCCTGTGACCAACTCTATTACACTTAGAGCACAAAATAAACAAGTTCTCATATTTGATATTAATCCATTTAAACTCAGAGTTTCCGAGGTCCAAGAAGAAACCTGGTAATAACGGTTCAAATACATGAATTTGGAGCTTTACTCTAAGCAAGCATCTAATTGAACCTGAAGAGTGTTTATCAGTACACAAAATATTTCCAGCCAAAGAAAGCATCGGTTGTACAACATCATACGCGCATAAATTCAGAGGTACCTCATCAAGGTGTACCCATATAGCAGCCTCATTAAAACTAATATCTTTTATAGAATCACCTGGAGTCCATGGTTTGAAGACAAGAAGAGCCGCCTGGTACGCTGCAGATCCCTGCTCCAACATGGCGTCTCTGTCTCGAACGTCTTCACACAAAAACAAAAAAGTATTATTGAATTTTTGAACAGTGATATCCCCAAATTTTATCCACTGCTCTGACACCGTACCCATTCTTGGATGCGTTGCTCTGAATATCGACGATAGTCTACAAATTTGTCGAAAACCAGGTGACGATGGAAATTGGAATTTTGGGGTGGATAAAAAGACGGATTCAGACTTGGGTTGTCGGAAAATTGAGATGAAGCCATATCTACTGATAAAGGGGAAGATGAAAACAGGGTACTCGTAATCGAAACCCAAGAAACTCGAACAGAGTATCGAAACCTAGGAAACACGAACAAAGTATATAAACTCGAACAGAGTATCGAAACCTAGGAAACACGAACAAACAAGCTTTAGAACTGAATTCTCTCTCTAAATTGAGAGCTTATCTCTCTAGGATTCTAGAGCCTCTTCCCCAACCTTCCTCCACCGTCTTTCACCTTCCTCAACAATCAACAAGAACTATACTTTTACCTTTAATTTTCTTCAATTTTTCGGGTATGGCTTGGAAGGTTGGTTCGGGTTCTAAGGTTCGGATACTTGAGGATGATTGGGTCCCAAGGGGGCCTGTTGTTTTTCGTGATGGTTCTGGTGTGTCGGATCCTCCGACACATGTTTCTTCTATTATTAATCCGCGTTCTTACGCGTGGGATTCGACTTTAGTTCATCGGCTTTTTGATACTTCTACAGCACTTCGCATCATGGCTTTAGATCGCCCTCTTCAGCCAATGGACGATTTCGTTTACTGGAAGTTTTCTAAGAATGGATCTTTCACTACTAAGTCTGCTTACGCAATGTTGCTTAGTCATTTGGTGTCTTCCAGGGTCTCGGGTACAATTCCGGCCTCTTGGTGGAAGCACTTCTGGGGGTTGCCTCTAATGCCAAAACTCTAGTGTTTTTGTTGGAAATTACTTCACAATGCTCTGCCTCTCTCTGGGACTCTGCAGCTCCGAGGGATTCCGATTGATCCAACTTGCGTGTTTTGTTACCAAGAACGTGAAACAACAGACCACCTATTTCGTGATTGTTCATTCACTTCTCATCTTTGGGCCAGTGCTCCGATTGCTTTTTCATCTCCACTTTTGCATGAAAAGCCTTTTACTGACTGGTTTGTTGATACGATCTCTAAGCTTCGTTCCTTTCAAAATTGGGACGGTTTGGTCTCCTTTGTATCCTTTTTTTGGGCAGTTTGGATTGCACGTAACCACAAAATTTTTAGACAAGCAGTATTGTCTCCTGGCGTGATTTTCCATTTGATGTAGGACTGGATCTCTAGGAGTGTTTTAGCGCAAGGGTTCAGGTCCCTTGTTCGCTCGTTAAGGAATTCATCTCTCACTAGTTCGGTAGCTTCTGATTCATGTTATATACAGGGTGATTTTTCCTCTACCTTTGATGTTTGCCTTCTTTTTGATGGGGCCTGGAATGCTCAGAATCTTAGTGCAGGAGCAGGTTGGATTTTTAGGGAAGTGTTTTCAGATTCCGTGTTGGGAGGTGGCTCGAGAGCCTGTCACTCCTCTTCGGCCCTTCAGTCTGAGTTACAGGCATGTTTGTGGGCTCTTCGGGCTGCCGGTCGTCGGGGCTTTCGTCGTCTTCTTATCTACTCTGATTGTTCGAATCTTTTTTCTCTTCTGCGAGATGGTGGTGACGGAGATATTTCTTGCCACTGGTTGCTTTACGAGATTCGGCTTTCTGTCTTGCAATTCTCTATCTGCAAACTTCGCAAGGTTCCTCGTCAGTGGGTTGCCCCTACTCACTGGTTGGCTGCTCAGGCTCGTCGTCGACAATTACTTAGTTGGACCTTCTAGTTTTAGTGTGTTTTTTCCTTTTTAGGTCTTCTTGTCAAAAAAAAAAAAAAAAAAAAAAAAAAAAAAAAAAAAAAAAACATGTTTTAACAAATATATGTTCAAATGCGTGGCTCCTACAGGATATGCACGATCTGCATGGTGTATCCTTTAAAAAAAAAAAACAGAAAAAATATTGTATAGAAATGTAAAGAACATTTAGTTAAAATGAAAATAAGATGTTATAGAATTGTAAAGAACATTTTATTAAAATGTAAATAACATTCAGTTAAAGTGAAAAGAACATGTTATAAAATGTTAAATAATATTCTTTATCTTCATGTGCTTTGATTGTCAATATAATGTACTTTTATTTGTGATATAATATTAATTGTTTATTTTGAAATGTTCTTTGAATTTTGTCTTTAAATTACAATGGTTGAATAAAAATAATGTTCATTACATTAAATTATATAGGTGATTAAAAATTCGGGTCGAGCCGAGCCTTAACATAATATCTCGTAGCCAAACCCGGAAAATATAGCGGGTTTTTCAGGCTATTTACGGGTGGAGTTTGAATTTTTAACTAAAGATGCATTTTTAGGCTTGTCCAAACCTGCCTTATTTTCGGGCTGGATCGAGCCGGGCTGAAGTTGACCACCTTTAATTATCATTTTTTTATGAATATTACGGATGTTTATATATATATATATATATATATATATATATATATATATATATATATATATATATATATATATATATATATATATATATATAAAGAACATAAAATTTGATTTTTTTTTTTTTTTTTTTTTTTTTTACAAAATAGCTATATGTTCTGTACAAAACAAATATATGTTTATTACAATACAACTATATGTAATGTTCTTTATAAAATAGCTAGATGTTCTTTATAAATAAATGTATGTTCTTTACTGAACAACTAAATATTCATTCCGCCTTTAAAAAAAAAATGCAAAGAGCATTGTACATCCGCATCCATGGAAAAAATTCCATATATGTTCCAACTAGAAAAGAATACTTGGGTACTCCTTACTTCGTATTATCAATGAATACGTAGTATGAAACTATCAATGAGATCTTGACCTACTCGAATTTGTCAAAATTGAGGGTTAGTAGACAGTGTATAACTGTATACTATGTCAAAGTTCTACCTTATCAGTTATCACCATTTACAATTGTAAGTCCTAATCATTAATAGGGTGTATCAAAAATGCAAAAGTCTATCTTCAAATAAAGCCACAAATTCAATTCCATAGTACATTTTCGATTTGTGATAATTACAATATTAGGGCATATTCTCATTGACTGAACTCAGCTAAATTGAACTGAATTGAGCTGAACTGAATATTTTATAAGAGAAGGAAATTAGGAGCTGAACTGAACTAAGCTAAACTGAATTTTGAAAAAGGGCCTTAGTCATATTAAACACTTAAGAAATTTTAGAAATGGCATTTTGTTGCACCAAAAAAGAAAGTATATGTAGTTAATTAAAAATGGAATGGCATAATCTTTTGTCAAACATTTCAAGAATAAAACTTTAAAGTGAAATAATTTAACATTAGCAAGGCGAATATAAGAGAATACAAATAAAAAACCACTCTAATCCTTACATAATTCTGAATACAATATAATACTCCGTTTGAAACCTAAATAACTGACTAATAATTACGAAGTACTTTGTAGTAAAATACGGAGTACTACAATTTGAGTAACTACTCTGAAAATCTAGCCATGAAAATTACAGAGTAGCTTCTTCATACATCTTGTTTCTTTTTGTGACATAGATCATAGAAGTACACATTAAGATTAGGTTAGTCTAGTAATACTTATTCCAGAACTGGTGAAACCAAATTCATCTTATAATTCCAAGCGTTAACAATAGGACAACCAACACTAGTTCCTCCTTGATATTGTCTATCAAATGGTTTGCTCGGATCAAGTAACGCAACCTCACCGCGGTTTAAAACCAACCATTTTCCGGTCTCGGAAACACACAACAATTTCATACCATCACGATTAAGATCATACAATTTCTTCCAAGAAACACCATCCGATTCCAACATCCAAACATGACTACCAAAACACCACGACATCCTCCCTTTTATCCCATATAACCTCAACCTATCCGAACCACCGCAACGCTTATACGCATCCATCATATCTTTATACATTATAGTAATTCTACTTAACTCTGAATTGACTAAATTCACCCCTACACAATGGCAAACCGAAGGCCAGTATAGAGTATCATTGACAAAAGCCGGGACATCAGCCGGGACAATCGAAGAGCCATCTATTTCATCAATAGACAATCTATCCCACCTGTTATTCCTTAATGAAAATATATAGATTGTATACAAATCAATGTCTTCTACAACAATTCCACCAGATAACCCCAGTAAATAAACAATCTTATAATCATCAATCGAAGAAACATAAGCAAATGCAGCAGTTATCACAACAATATGACCTCTAGGAGTTTGAGGACAATCAATAACATCACTACACTGTTTGGTGACAGGGTTGCAAATATAAAAGTTATAATGTTTGTCAAAAAAACATACCAAACCATTGCAACAACCCAGCACGTGAATAGGTCCACCGTTAAAGGTGAAGTTGAATTTAAAGGTCTCTTCGACACGGCCGTGTTCATCGAGTGTAATCGAGGTGAAAATAGGATGATTGTCGCTGTTCCCTGAGAACAGGAGGAATTGAGGGGATGGAGAGGTGAATAATTTGAGGTGGGTTTTTGTGAATTTTGGGTTAGAAATTGTGGAGAGCCATGATTTGGAGACAGATTTGAAGCGAGTTAAGGGTTTAACTGGAAGTCTTGGTAAGATGTGCTCGAAAATAAGATCGTCTGGAAGAGTTAGGGTTTGGGATTCTGAATCCTCAATCTCTTTCTCCATTTTTGAAAATGAAATTTTAATTGGAAGTTTGAGAATAAAATGTTTTAAAGTTTATGATACTAGAGTGGAGATGAAAACAGAGAATAAATCCCTACCTTATAAAAAGTAAAAAGTTGTTCTTATGAATAGTGCACGGACTTTTATACCCTTCAAAATGTTACTTTACCTTTGTACCCCTATTTACTCTTTAAAATGTGTTTTACCTTTGTATCCCTATTTGTAATTTTGTACTCCAATAGTCTAACTTCAAATTGTTCTTACCCGTCTACATTTCCTTACACATTTGAGCTTTCTCTCCTCTCCATGACTCCATCTCTTGAAAGTTTTTAACTTTCTCTCTCCACACTATCATTGTCAATCCAAGTACTAAATTCCACATCTTTGTTCACCACCTTCCCAAAATTTCCAAATCAAATTGTGGCCAAAAAAAAGTTGACAATACTAATATATAGCGGTTGTTTAATATTGTTAGCCTCTGTGGTGGATTAGGAATTGGTCGTTTCGGTTTCATCATTGATGATTATTTCTCTATTTCGTATTGTACCACCACAATTAAGTAATGCTAACATCAACACAACGAAAATAAACAAACAACAATTCTAACATTTGTTCCTTTTCTACATTATCATTGAAAAACCTAAGAATTATATTCTACTGTGACTCTACATAGTATTCCAATTAAAAGAATCACCATATACAAATAATAAATATAAAGATTTTTTTTCAATATACGAGATATTTCACACGTAACATTCAACTTAGCACAACTACAAACAAACAATGCCTAAGCAATAAAAATACTACGTATATTCCTTTGTCGATCTTTTATTCCTCCATGTGAAGTGCAAACACAAGACAAGTAAAATTAAGTTGTAAAAGCTAGCCATTTCGCGCGCAACGCGCGCGTTGGCTGCCCTAGTAAGAAAAAGAAAAAAAAAAAAAAAAAAAAAAAAAAAAAAGGAGAGAGAGACTTGTCTCAGAACTTCACAGGTCAAAAACTTTTCGAAGTAGTCTAGTACTCTACTACTCTAGCACTGTACTCTAGCACTGTTTAATAGTTCAGCACTTCAGCTAGTGAAAGTAAATTTTAAATGATTTCTAAAAAAAAAAAAAAAAAAAATTTAATTTTGAATGACATTTTGATTGTCCCACACTTAAGTACTTTGTTTATCAAACTCTAAAATACGGAGTAGTAAATACATCTATGAAAATGTTCAATTAAAATGACATTTTCACGATGAACAAATTTTGTTTACTCCGTATAACATGAAAAATTGGAACCTTTTGTTAGGCACTATTTAGTTCACCTTATTTTCACTTATTTTAGAAAATTTAAGTTCAGATCACATCACAATAGAAAAAAAAGTTTAAATAAGAAAAAATAAGTTCACACCAAATCATCGTTTTATGTGCAATTTTTATCGCTAAATATCTTTAATTTCGTAGTGAAAAAAAATTATGAAAATCACATATTAATAAAATACACATTATTATAAATTTAACAAGACTTCACTTAATATATTTTTTCCGTATAAGTTATCAATTTTTAAGGATTTTTTAGAAAATGACAACACAAAATAACCAAAAATTTGATTATAAATTTCAATCTTTTATTTTAACACCACAAAAAAAACAAAAAAAAAAAAAGAATTGATTTCAACAACACTTTCTGATGCCATTAAAAAAAAACCATTACTGGGCACCACACTTTACACGTGTCAATTAACTATCTGATTTTTTATATATATATAAAAAAAAAACTCCTTACCCCATCCACCACCCTCATCATCAGCGCTGATTTTCCTTGCCTCCATCGCCGTCACTCCAATCCCGGTTGTCGACTCCCCCAGACGACTACCCTGGACTGACAAAACCAGCTCTACTCCTCTGCCATAAGCCTCACTAACCCAACCTCCTACCATCACCGGTGAAACAACCTCACCCGAGCCCAGCCACCAAGCCCAACCGACGCTTAAATCATTTCAGCCAGCCACGAACAAAAACCAGCCACCTTGAAACACCATAGCCTTGAATGCGCTAGCCCAACCACGACCCTAACGGCCAAAAGCCCGAAATCCACCAATTTTTCACCCTTTCACCCTCAAAATGGGCGAAATCGACCATGGAAACCCATAATGGTAAATTTTCATGGTCGATTTGATCGTTTTAAGGGTGAGGAAAGGGGGGTGGTTTTACGCCATGGTAGCCGGGGTAGGTGGGGAAGGGAGCGTTGGCAGTTGAGCTACGGTTGTGCGTAGGCGCGTCTTGGCTAGGGTGGAGCGCCGACGGATGGGGTAGGAGCGAAAAGGAGCACCGATGACTAGGGTTGGGATGCCGACAGTGGCAGTTATGGTGGTGGGGCTGGGTTTAATTTTGGGGTGTAAATTTTTTTTAACCTATAATATGATGACATGTGGCAATATGGACCCCGTTTAACGGATTCCATTCAAAAATCTGTTAAGTGGTGGTGAAATCAATTTTTTTTGGTTTTCTGTTAAGTGGTGGATGAGATTCGAACCCGTGACCTTTGTGTCACACTGGCTTCAATACCATGTTAGATGACCAACTCAACCAAAAGCTTAAGCTGATGGTTGAGGCCCAAGAATATGTTTTATACTCTATCAAATAGAAAATAGACAAAAAGAGTAAGTAAGTTTTAAAATATAAACATATACAAAGTAACGTGTTAATACTACATAGTAAACATGTAGTTAAACAAAAGGATTAAACCATTAAGCTAATAACCTCAGTAAAGAAAACTGAACTAGATAAGAAAGCAAAATGTTAACTATATACTCTTAATAACTTTAGCAAAAACTGATTAGAATCGGTACCTTAATGTCATACTCAACAGTGGCTTTACTGAAGAGGTGAGCCCTGAGTTTTTCAGTCCTAGTGAGAGCATTCTTCTTCTCCACCTCGACTTGCAATTTGGCTCCTCTAAAGGAAACAGCGTACTCTGCCTCAACTCCTGGCAACTGAGCCAACTTTGACCAACCGGCCTTCAGAGCAGCAAGCTCCGCATTTGCTTTTGCAACATCAGAAATGATCTTAGTCTCTGCATCAATTTTTGCTACATTATGCGCTGTTTCGCCTTCCCTTTGTTTGGTCCTACCCCCTTTCATCTTGGCCTCTTTAACATCCACCTTAAGATATAAACACATACTAAAATCAAATGGATCGTATTTTCAAAAATTTAATAGCAAACTAACAATAAGTCTGTCTAATTAACATTCGGAGTATGTATTTTCTTGGCCTTAAACAAGATAGTATCATCAACATCAGAAAATTATTTGTTACACAACTAGATTAGACCCGTACGCTGCACGGATTACAAAAATTATTGAAATGAAATAGCTTATTTGTATTATTTATTTTTGCGTATGTTCTTATAAATTAGATCATAAAAGATATCTATCATCATAAATTACATGAGTAACAAAATATAAAAATGAAAGCCAATCTAATCTAATCAAACCATATGCATACAAATTTAATTATATACCTCTGTATCTAAGAGTTCGAAATACAAAATAAAAATATGAGAAATTCCCTCTACTTTTTACTTCTAAGAGTTTGAATAGCATTTTCATGATGAACAAATTTTGTTTATAAATGTGAAAAACTGAGACTCCCTCTACTTTTTACTTCTCCGTTTCACAATAATCTTGACACTTTATGTTTACATGTGTTTTATAATAATTGTAATACATCCTTATTTGGTAAGGACATATTAATATTTTATTATTTCTTTCTCCTATTAAACTTACTTATATTACATTTTTTTAGCTGACTTGATTTGAACCAAAAATCAATTTAATCTAATCTAATGATTTTATTTTTCCTAATTTTAATTTCAATAATAATATGTGTTTACACTTGAAAATCGTAAAAAGCTAAAAAATCATAAAAATTTAAACACTAATTACACTTATTTACGCGTGTTTTTGTCATGAATTTTTAATTTTATACAATTTTCAAGAGTGTATTTAATGCTTATATATAACCCTTACTCCCTTAGGGCTACACATAATATTATCTCTATTATTATTATTATTAAAAAAATGTTATATTTGCTACCGACGAAACCACCTAGCTTCACATTTACTGCCGGTTTAAATTTTTATTTTATATTACCACCACACAAAATCACATAATTTTAATTTTGCTACCACTTAACACTTTCCGTTACAATTTCCGTTAGTGAGATCAACCACCCTCACTGCCACCCCTCTCTCCTCGAACACCCTCACTACCTCCCCGTTTGCCACCTTCGACCACCGTGATTTTTTTTTAAAACCCAGCAACCTCCCTACCCCCTGTCGGCCCCACCACCTTCCCTTATCCCCTCCTCGCTACCGGCTGCCACCCCACCCCCACCCCCACCCCCACCCTTAAACACCAGCTCGACACCACCCTTCCCCCACCCAAAACAACCACCCCCAACCCTTAAACACCAGCCCCAACATCATCCCAACCGAAATCGAGCCGGAAACGGCCGATTTTCCCTTTCCCTAACCTGAATGAAGCCGAAAACAGCCGATTTCCCCCACCCCAACCTGAATCGAGCCGAAAACAAAATCCCAAATTCGTTTTGGGTGGTTTTGGGGTGGTTTAGGTTTAGGGAATGCCGAAAACGGTAGGGGAAGGGGAGGGGGTCGATTTCGGTGGGGGGAACGGGGCTGGGGGCGGATTTCGGTGGGAGGAAGGGGAAAGGGGTGGTTTTGGTTCGGGTGGGGGTCGGGGCAGCAAGTACGGGTGGGGGTTCGTCGGTTCGCATTAGCTGCGTTGGGGTGGGAGGAGGGTGGGTTCGCCGGTTCGCGTTGGTTGCGTAGGGTAGGGGGAAAGGAGGAGGGTGGGTTTGCCTATTCGCGTTGGCTGCGTAGGGGTGGGGGAAAAGGAGGGGGGTGGGTTCGCCGGTCGCCGGCAGGGGGTGAGGGAAGGGGTGGCAGTGGAGGGGGGAAGGTGGTTTTTATTTATTAGTTTTTTTTTAATTTATTTTTTTTAATAAACTTAACGGAAATCCTAACGGATTCCGTTAAGCGGTAGTGATTTTTAAAATGCTCTGATTTAGGTTGAAATTAAAGGGGTAACAAATGTAAATTAAGGTCCTTTCCCTGTTAGCAAATGTGAAATTTTCCTTATTATTATTAGCTCAAAATACAATGGTCAAACAAATGCATTTACTTTATTCCTAAAATATTTAAAGTTCATAACAAAAGTTCTTCTACAAAATGACATCCACAAACAAAAAAACATAGCCAACCAACGATACATGTACAAGTGTACAACCATTTTTTAAAAAAAAAAGCTAAGAAGAACTTAAGGTGTTGTTTGGTTGATATGGTATTTTATTTCTCATAAGCAATTGCATTCTCATTGTAATTAAATTCCCACATTTAATTTTCCAGGAATTGCATAAATTTGTTTGGTTGCTATAAATGAAATTGTAATTCATGGGAATTTTGAATTACCAAGGAGGGCCTTGGTAATTTATTCCCATGAATTTGCAATTCCTACATGTTTTACTTTTTATAGCCAACCAAACAACAAACCCCCAATTTCTAAATTCCCATGATTTTTCAATTCCCCCGTTTTCTTTGTTCAACCAAACAAGGCCTAAATATACATAATGCAATTCTTTCCAAAAAAAAAAAAAAAAAAAAAAATGCAAACATAGAAACTGAAAGTACGGAGTACAAGTAGTGTACAACTAAAACGGCCACTAGTTACTAGTCTACTACTCCTTACATAAGTTCTAATTTCCTAATTACAACACTAGTAAATAATAATAATACCGCCATTTGATATCCAAAAACTAACTCATTGGTAAATCTAGCCGTGAAATTTTGCCTGAACCGATTACAATTAGTGCCCAATAAGATAGGATTACATTACATATGCTTGAAATCTTCAATTACACAATTACTCAGCAAAAACACAAAAAGATTAGGATCGTCTTGTCACGCTTACTCAATTACGGGTGAAACCAGACTCATCTTGTAATCCCATGCTTTGTATACATGACCACCAAAATGAGTACCTCCTTGATATTGTCTATAAAAACTTTTACTCGGATCAAGTAACGCAACCAGATTATCATTTGATACCAACCATTTTCCAGTCTCAGAAACACCCAACAAATGCATTTGATCGCGATTAAGATCATACATTTTCACCCAACACAAATCATCTTTGTTCAACCTGTAAACTTTACGAACACAACACGATGACCTTGACCTAATATTGAAAATATCAAACCTCAAAACATTAGGATCATAAGAATCATAAAACACACACAATTGCCCTTTAATCCCAATTAACTCTATCCTTTTAAAAGGTTGAACCGAATTAAGCAATTCATCAGGAGGTGTTAAAGGAATTTTACTAATCTCAGAATTGACTAAATTAACCCCAACAACATTCCCAAAGTTAATCGCACACCAGTATAGAACGTCATTGACCAAAACCGGCCCAACATCTCGAGCAATTGCAACACCTTCTACATTATTTAATCCAGGGGATGATCTTTCCCATTTCAAAGTAGTCAAAGAAAACATATAAACATCAAAATCAACCAACTCATTGACATGAAAATTGTTTTCATTGGATGTCTTTGTTAAACAAGCAATCTTGTAATCATCAATTGAAGAAACATAACCAAACCCAGCACCTATGATTTTTTGGTTAAGGCCGAAATCAGGACATTTAATAATACTACTACGTTGTTGAATAAAAGGGTTGCAAATAGAAAAGTTGAAATTTTTGTCACGAAAACATACCAAACCATTGCAACAACCCAAGAAATGAAAACTAGGACCACCGTTGAAGGTGTAGTTCAATCTAAGCGTCTCTTCAACACGGCCGTGTTGATCGAATGTAACCGAGGTGAAAAGAAAATCAGAGTCGCGGTTGCTCGATAAAAGGAGGAATTGAGGGGATGGAGAGGTGTATAATTTGAGGTGGGATTTTGCGAATTTTTGGGTGGAAATTGTAGAAAGCCATGATTTGGAAACGGATTTGAAGCGAGTGATAGATTTAATTGGAAGTCTTGGTAAGATATTCTCAAAGATTAGATCTTCTGGAATTGTTAGAGTTTGAAATTTTGGTTTTTGTGTATGTTCATCCATCTTTGGTAGGAAGTATTGGTGGTTGTATAAGAGAAAAAGTTGTTTGAGCTAAGAACACGGATTTAAAAATAAAAGAATTAAGCTTTTATTCAATAATAATAAAAAAAGGATGTAATGATGTATGAAGTAAACAGAGTCCTTTACATATCAGTTGTCATTGTCAACATGTTAAAATCGTTTTCCTTCTGTTCCACGTTAAATGTTGAGTACTCTTGCTAGAGTAGCTAGCTGCAAACAGGCGGATAATAGGGAAAAAAAGAAAGTTTTAAAGATAGAGTGGTAAGACTCATTTGCACCCGGGACTATCCGTCTTTAAATGCTTCGTCCGTTTTTAAATACTTGCTCAATTTTTTTTCCCCACTGTTTTTAAATATTTGTTCAATTTTTTTGTTCTGGTCGTTAAATACTTGCCCTATTTCCTTATTTGGAAAACTTTTACAATACGAAATATTTAATTAATTTCTCTCACTTAGTGGACTCACCATAAATCATATTTAATTAAATTCATATTCTGTCTCCTCCAATTATTCTCTCTATCCCGCCTCATCATCCGTGGACCATGGCAGTATAAATTTTATCCCCATCCTTGACCCGCCAAGTGACTTGCCCAAAGACAACATAATAGAAAAAAATTACGAAATTAATAGTCCCTTCGTTTTAAAATACTTGTTCCATTTCTCCATGCGCGGAGTTTTAGTAGAAATTAGATAAAGTAATGAAATACGGAGTATAGAGATAGTAGGGTTAGTGTAAGGTAAATCCGTAAATTGGGGGAGAGATAATCTAAAAGTAATAAAATTGAGTCCCACTAGTTAAAAGAAAGAATAAAATATTATAAAAGCTTTCAAAATAAACAAATGGAGCAAGTATTTAAAAACAGTTGTAAAAAAAAAGTGGAACAAGTGTTTAAAAATGAAGGGAGTAATTAATTGATTAAGTTTTTAAATTGACCATACTCAACCCTTACCTTACACACATATTTTGGAGTACTTCCCTCGTGTTTGAATATTATCAACCAAACAAAAATTAAAGTCAGTTCTTAGGAAATGGGCAAGAAATTACTTTTCATGAAATAAAAATAATTACATGTAACCCTAATATTACTATTTTGACAATTGAGGAATATCCCAATGATTGACCTCCAATTGGAAAGGATCTTAAAATTGAATCTCATTACTCATCCTTGTGTACAGATCAATGTAATTAATTAATACTTGTATATTTCATTAATACCTTTCTCTATACATAGCCTTTTTTATATATATATATATATTCTTTGTTTCTCAACTGATGCTAAACCTGTGATACTAAATTACTTGTGCTTCAGCAAGTTATATTAGATGCTAATTATTCTACTTTGCTAACCCTATGGCAATGAGAATCATAATTCAAACTGAAGTAGCCAAAGCCAAGGTGTTGAATGTTGAGCATTTGGGTACAAAAGCAGCCAAAGAGAGCATTTATCAGCAATGTTGCTAACATTTTTCACATTGCAATTTGCAAAGCAGTTTTACTCCATTATACAAACTCACATAGTTATGTAGCTGGTACTAGTTTGCAATTAAATTACACGCAAAAGACAAACATCAATAGATCAAAGTACGAGTACTACTAATATTAACCAATCTATTTTATACTTAAAAAAGACTACATAAAACACACTAGTAGAGATTCTTCACTCTGCCCATTCTCTTCAACTTTAACTTAAACTCTTAGAAGGCACGAAGATATCAAGTGCACAGGCCATTTAGCATGATAGACGATCTTTTCACTTCCCCATAGCTGCAAAGCACGGAGAAATCAAGTCAGACAGGCTGCTTAGCATGAAAGGCAATCATCTCAGTTTCTAGTAGCTGCTATATGTAAAATATGTTAACTGATTTTGTAAATATATTTATGCATGCAGGTTTATATGATAACAAATTTCGAGTTTCTATATTGCTGCTTACAAATGATGAGTGAGTTTTCTTTCCCAAAGAAGATAGCCTGCATGTATCATACATATGAAATCTAACATCACTCTCTGGTTCAATTTAGCACACTCAGTCACATAGCTAAAGAATCAAGAGTTAAGACACATTAGGATTGGCTTATACCAAAGTACCCAAACAACTTATATAAGAAACTTATAATTACTTCTATTTTAAAAGGAAATTTTGTCAACAACTACCAATTATAGCCTCTGTTTTGAAAACAACTACCTTTTAAATTTTTTTTTTAAAACAACTACCACAAAAATTTTAAAAGTTAGAGTAGCACTAGCACATTAGTATTTTCGGCTAGAATCTCCGGTGATAGGGGCCCACTTGTACCCCCCTCCCTCCGCCACTGCAAAAAAATTAGACTAAATCGCACTTTGTACATTCCTAATCTCACTTAACTTTATATCATCGTAGTTATAAGTTACAAAAGCTAGTTAAAGTGTAATTTGTGAATAGTGTAATGTAAAAGATAATTTTATCAAATTACCCTTTTTAATTATGTACTTAAACAACTTTCATCATCCTTTTCTCAAATCCCGTGATTTAAAAAATTAGTCGAGTAGATAATTTGAAGAGAGAGATATATGGTAAAATTTTACTCCGTACGTAGGGCCTGTTCTGATTTATTGAACTAAATTGATTGAAGTTGAATTGAACTTAACTAAATTAAGCTAAGCTAAACTAAATTGTTTATAAAAGAAAGAAAATTAAGAAGATGAACTAAATTGTTTACCGGCCATAATATCTCTAATCTCTTTTTTCCAATTATCTCCAAATTTCTTTTTTTCATATCACCTATATCTCTGTTTACAAGTCATTGTGCAACAGCGGGAGCAAACCAACTGTAAAACCTGTTGGCAGTAGTGACTAGTGACAAATGACTGACATGTGACATTTAAATTTCTTTACTTACTGCATACACTTAAAATCTCTTTACCTTTTTTGGGACTGATTTTTAAATTTGTTTTTTTTTTTTATTAAAAGTAATGAAAGCTTCAAAATTTTTACCCTTGTTATTAGCTCAAAATCTCAAATAAACAAAGCTCCCTATCACTTTCTCAATTCTCACACTCTCAGTCTCTCTCTTTGCATCAATGGAGAGAGAAACACAAAAACCAGATTCTCAAACTCCAACTCTTCCAGACGATCTCATCTTCGAGCACATCTTACCAGAACTTCCTCTAAAATCTCTAACTCGTTTCAAATCTGTTTCCAAATTATGGCTTTCTACAATTTCTAGTCCAAAATTTACAAAATCCCAATTTCTCCTATTTTCAGGGAACCACGATCCTCATCCTCTCTTCACCTCGGTCACACTCGATCAACACGGCGGTGTCGATCAAATCCTTAAATTCAACTACAATTGCAACGGTAAACGTATTCATGTGTTGGGTTCTTGTAACGGTTTGGTATGTTTCTGTGACGAATATTTTAATTTCTACATTTGCAACCCTTTTACAGAAAAATGTAATGATGTTATTAATCGTCCTGAAAATGCCCCTGATTTTACTCCTAATAAAGTCATATCTGCTGGATTTGGTTATGTTTCTTCAATTGATGATTACAAGATTGTTTGCTTAATTGGAAAATCAACTAGATACTTTTATCTTGCCTTGTCTAATGTTTACATATTTTCTTTGAGCAATTGGAAATGGGAAAGAGCATTGTCTAGATTAAATGTACATGGCATTGAAATTGATCCGGTCGACCGTGTGCCGGTTTTGGTGAATGATGCTCTTTACTGGTATGCATCAAACATAAATCATATTGTTGAGATGAATTTAATCAATGCAGAAGTTAGATCATTTCCTTTGACGACTGCGGATATGCTTAACTCGCTTCGACCAGATAAATGGGTGAGATTGTATGGGATAAAAGGGAGGTTGTGCTGGCGTTGTGGTCGGGAAGTTTGGAGTTTGAACAAAGATGATATGTCTTGGATGAAAATGTATGATCTCAATTTTACAGGGATGCGGTTGTTGTGTGTTTCAGAGGCCGGAAAATGGTTGGTTTTAAATCAGAAGTTTCTTGCTTTGCTTGATTCTAGTAAAAGTTTTTATAGACAATATCAAGGAGGTACTAGTTTTGATGGTCCTATATTTAGCGCATGGGATTATAAGATGACTTCTGTTTCACCTTTTCTTGAGTAAGTGTGACAATCGTGTTCAGGCAACATTTCACGGTAGATAAACCGATGAATTGGTCTAATTGTAGTATTTGGTATTTTTTGGAGTTTCAAATGGAGTATTAGTACTCTGTACTAGTCTTATTGTGTTTTGAAAAAAAAAATCTGATGTAAGGATTATGGGTTGTTAAATATATTTTTCCTATTATCCGGTTTATGTATAATTAAGAAGATATTTACCTTCCCAATGTTGTGATATTTTACTTTGAATCTTGCATAGTTGCATTTTACCGTGTTTTTACTTCTACTCCGTAATTGACTCCAATACCAAATCCTCATAAATTCTAGTTTTTTACGGAGTATTTAATTTAGTGTTCGTTTGGCATCGCTGTAGTTTTCTGTTTTTTGGTTTTTTGTTTTTAAAAAGTATATTATACATGTCACATAATCAATCAAAAATTATTTAGACTTATTAAAATCATGATAATTTTAAAAACTGACAACAGAAAAGTACCACTTTGAAACACCACCTTTTTTAAAAAGACACCACCTTTTAAAATGCTATAGCTAAAGCACCTTATTAATTTGAAAGTTTAATGCACATATGAAATCGTTAAATCTCTCACAAAGTAACAAACAAGTAAAACACTGATTGATTCACCATAACTTAGGAAATTCAAAACATTTTCAATAAAAAATGTGAATCATATGCGGATTTTATTATTTAAAGTGCCTAATTAACAGCCAATTCTAATTAGGTTTTTGATTAGGGGATAATATTTATTATCACATCAAGCTAAGGTATAAATTTTGGGGTTTAAACTTGGGGTTAATTAATAAAAATCACACATCATCCATTATTTATATGTGAATTCTAACTAAGGGCCTTTTCTTATTTATTGAACCTAGTTGAACTGAACTGAATTGATTGGAGCTTAACCGAACTGAACTGAATATTTTATGAGAGAGGGAAATTAGGAGATCAATTGAACTGAGCTGAACTGAATTGATTGGAGCTGAACTGAACCGGACTGAACTGAACTGAACTGAAATTAAGTAAGTGTGAACAAGCCTTAAATTGCTTATTAATTTTACACTCATTGCATGTAATTCTCTCCAAGTATGTTTTTACATGTCAAACCTATATTAATTTAGCCACTTAGGGCTTGTTGTCTTCCCCTTATAAAAATAAGTTTTGCAAAACTTTAATTCTTACACTATTCTTATACATTAGTAACGTTGTTTATTTATTGATACATTTTTTTACTAATTTATTTATAACAAAAGTTATCAATTAAGGGGATTTTTTTAAAAAAAAATTAAATATATCACAATAGAAACAAAACCATCCCATGGATATAGAGGTTTAAGATTGAAATTTCAATCATTATTCTGTCTTTAAAGTCATAATATTCAGATGAAATCTAATATAGTTTGATTGCATCATTAACCTCACCACCATGCTCAAAGGCGCCTATTCACAAGACTTTTATGAATCCGGGATGCAAAATCAATGGGTGCCGGAGCTACTTCCAATTGCTCGGGATACCCATCCAAAAAGCAAAAAACGATGTATGCTGTTACAAATTCCTAAGCTATCTTAACAAAATCTTTCATACTCCTCATTTTTTTTATTACAAGCGTTTAAAAATCTTCACCACTATTCCATATAGTGGCGATTTCAGTATGGATAAATCCTGAAATTTCTGACTAGATTTCTCTAATATAAAATTTGTATAAATAAAATAAATTTCTTATAAATTTGTTGAACTTCGCATGCGGCCCAGCAGTAAGAAACCTACTGATCAAATGAAAAGTCGCGGGCTCGACGCTGCATGACTTTTTTATTTGTAATTTTTGTCTCTCTATATTGTTTCTTCCTTATTTGGCTTTTACTTTGTTCTTTTTTTTTTTCAATTCTAATCAATGATCCGCCTTAAAATTAAATGAACCTCCAATACCTCAAATCGACACGTATTGTGCATACCCGATTTATCAATTTAAATTTTATTTTTTAATTATGATACTAGATATCATTGTATACGTTTGAAAATTACGAACTCATAAGAGCAAATTCATGGAATCGCCACTTGATGACAATCAAATAATAAAGACACAAACTTTGAAGAATAGCAGCAAAGTTTCCCTGTCATTCAGGATCATTTTCATTTCATGATTTTTGTGTGTCAATTTCTCTATGACTGCTGCAACATTCTCTCTGCCTTATATATGACAGCTACCAAATTAACCTAGGGAATTGGCTCACAAGCTACCACTAGGAAGATTACAGCTCACCACACTCTAGGACAAAAAACTAAAGGAATAAAAACAGAACAGACAAATTACAATAACAGCAACATATGGAAATACTACTGCCCTATTACTGCATACTATTGTTCTCTATTTCATCACTCCCCCTCAAGCTGAGAGTGAGGAGTGAGACTGAACTCCAAGCTTGGTCATGAGCTGATTCATTTGTTCAGTAGACAGAATTTTTGTGAATATGTCTGCAATTTGTTGAGAGCTGTGAATGTAGGTAGGCGCAATAACTCCTTCACTTGACTTGTCTCTAATGAAGTGATAGTCAATATCAACATGATTTGTTTTCTCATGATGCACAGGGTTAGCTGCTATAGCTAAAGCAGCTTGATTGTCACAATACACTGATGTTGTTCCCAGTTTTGTCATTCCCAGATCTTTCAGTAATTGCTTCACCCACATTACTTCACACACTGTTAGTGCCATGGATCTTGTCTCAGCTTCTGCTGTGCTTCTTGCAACCAATGACTGTCTCTTTGATTTCCAAGAGATAGGGGATTTGCCAAGTAAAATACAAAACCCTGATGTTGATCTTCTAGTGCTCTGGCAACCTGCCCAATCACTATCACAGTAAGCTTTTAATTCAGCACTTCCCTTGGAAGCAAGAAGAATCCCTTGCTGTGTTGACCCTGACAAGTATCTGAGCACTCCTTTTGCACACTGCAAGTGAATGTCAGTTGGTTTGTGCATGAATTTGCTTAGCACATGAACTGTGAAAGAAATGTCAGGCCTTGTTATTGTGAGATAAATTAGCTTTCCCACTAGCTTTTGATATGACTCAGGATCTTTAAGGATGTTTCCACCTTCAGCTGTTAATTTTAGATGAGGATCCATAAGAAGCTTGAGAGGCCTCACATTGACCATATCATACTCTTCCAAGATATCAGCTATATACTTTCTCTGGGATAAAAACATTCCTTGTTCACTTCTGTCAACTTCAATTCCAAGGAAGTACCTCAGTTCACCCATGTCTTTCATACGAAACTGAGATGCAAGAAATACTTTTGTTTCAACAATTGCTTCCATGTCATTGCCTGCAACAATGAGATCATCAACATATACAAGTACAATTGTAAAGCTTTCTCCTTTTTTCTTCAAGAACAATGAGTGGTTAGACTTTGATTGAGTGAACATATTGCTCTGTAAAGCACCACTTAGCCTTGCAAACCATTGCCTTGGAGCTTGCTTGAGACCATATAAGGCTTTCTTCAACTTGCATACTTTATTAGTCTTCAAATCAGATTGCTCCCCCTCTCCTTGAACTTCAATTCTGCTTCCAATTCCAGTGTATCCTTGTGGAAGCTTCATATACACATCTTCCTGCAATTCACCATGCAAAAAAGCATTTTTTAACATCCATCTAATGCACAATCCATTCTTCAAGTGCAGCTACAGCAAGAAGTGACCTCACAGTGGTCATTTTTGCTACAGGAGCAAAAGTTTGATCATAATCCACACCATAAATCTGTTTATTTCCTAGTACAACAAGTCTTGATTTATCTCTTTCTTTTTCTCCATTAGGTTTGTATTTGGTTTTGTACAACCACTTACAACCTATTGCCTTTTTTCCTACAGGCAGATCAGTTACATCCCAAGTGTCATTATTTTCTAGGGCTTCCAATTCTTCATTCATTGCTTGCACCCACTCACTTCTTCTTACAGCTTGTTTAAATGACTTAGGTTCAGTCACTTTTGTAACTTTTGACATAAAGACAGAGAATGCATTGCTAAGAGGAATATCAGCAGCAATCTCTATTTTTTCTGGTGCAGATTTCACACAGCAGTTTGATCTGGTTCTTCCCATCACATAATCTTTGTGCCAATGTGGTGACACATGATCTCTAGAGCTTTTTCTCACTGGCTCTGCTTCACTTCTCAGAGTGTATTCAGTTTGATCAGGTTGATTAACATTTTGTTCCATTTCCTCTGACTCACATGGTTCAATTTCTTCATCAATTTCAACTGTTTCTACTTCATTCTCTTCCATTCCTCTATTGTTTATATTTATCCCAGTATTATTTACAATTTCAGACTGAGTTTTACTGTTAGAACAGAACAATTTGTATGGACAGATTGACTCATAAAACTTCACATCCCTGCTTACAAAAATTTTGTTTTCAGCTAGGTTTAATAGTCTATAACCTTTTTGACTCAGGGGATAACCTAAAAACATGCAAGGAACACCTCTCAGACTGAATTTATCTACATTTCTATTTGGATTGCTTGCCATAGCCAAGCATCCAAAGACCCTCATATGATCATAAACTGGTTTAGTGTTAGTGAGTACCTCATAAGGACTCTTGTTGCTCAAGAGTTGAGTGGGAAGCCTGTTGATTATGTATACTGCTGCCTGCACACTATCTCCCCAGTACTGCAAGGGAACTCCAGCTTGAAGTCTGAGAGCTCTAGCCATTTCTAGAATATTCCTGTGCTTCCTTTCAGCTCTTCCATTCTGCTGTGGCCTGTCCACACAGCTTGTCTAGTGAATAATTCCTTCTTTGCAAAAAAACTCCCTGCAGCTTGTATCATCAAATTCTAATGCATTGTCAGATCTCACAATCTTCACCTCCTTTCCATACTGAGTCTTTCCCATACACACAAATTCTTTCAATGCATTGAAGGCTTGAGATTTTTCTTTCAGCATTTTCACCCATGTGACTCTTGAGTGATCATCTACAATTGTGAGGAAGTATCTCTAACTGTATCTGGTAGGAACTCTAAATGCTCCCCATATGTCTATGTGTATCAACTCAAATGCATGCTTTGCTCTTGAGTTGCTTAAAGTATATGGCAGTTTTGTGAACTTAGCAGCAGGACATATTATGCAGATGTCCTCACATTTGTTATCAACTCCTCTCAGCTCTTCTATTTTCTTGATTTTGGTCATTGGAGCATGACCTAGCCTTTGATGCCACAGTGTTGGAATGCTCAGCTTACTCACATTCTTTACAGTGCCTGGGATGGTGACAGCTGAACTTGTATTCAGAGCAACTTTCATCTTGCAACTTTCTCTCTTCATTTCAGCAAGTTTCTTTCCTACACTCTGCATTGACTCATTAATTAGATAATACAGTCCATTTTCTGCTTTCTCTATTCCTCTCATCACTCCACTCTTCTTGTCTTGAATTACACAGTAGCTTGCATGAAAGTTCACTTTGCACTCTTCATTTTGCACTAACTTTTGCACAGACAGCAAGTTGTGTTTGAAGACTGGGACATAGAGAACATCCTTGAGTTTTAGCCCATTTTCTAGGCTTATAACTCCTTTATGAGTGATTCCTGATGTGTGACCTGTAGACAAGTTAATTTTTGCTTCATTTCTTCACTTCTCTGCATTCTCCAACACCTTAAGATTTCCAGTCATATGGTCTGAAGCTCCTGAATCAATTATCCAAGTTGTGCTTGCTGCATTTGCATAGTGACAGCTTACCATTCCTGCATATGTGAACTCTAGTTCATCTTCCTCTTCTTGACTAGTTTCACCTGATTTTCCCACACTTGGCCACATTTTCACCAACTGTTCCAGTTGAGCAGCATTGAAAGGCAAACCAGAAGTGCTACTATTAGTACTTCTAGTTTCAATATGCACATTTGCAGTTGTTCTACCACCTCTACCAGTTCTTTCTCCTCTATTGTTTATACCACCTCTGTAACCTCCTATGAATCCACCTCTACTGGTGTTTCCTTTGAAATCTCTCTGAGATTTCGGATGTCCTGGTGGGAATCCTTTCAAATACCAGCATTTATCTCTTATATGTCCACCTTTACCACAGTGAGTGCAAGTAACCTCTCCTGTCACACCTTCACTTCCTTCTGCTCATCTTGATGCCTGCTGAGAGCAGTGATGAATGCAAATATCTCCTCATTTGTGGTGGTGATAGCTGGTAAGCTAGTCATGCTTTCCAGTTCCTCCCACAAAATCTTCAATTGAGTATAATAGTCTGTCACACTCTTTCCAAACTGTTTAGTCTCATATATCTCTTTGTTCAACTGATACTTTCTAGACCCATTTGCAATTGCATACCTTTGCTCAAGTTGTTTCCAGATCTGTGAGCAGTTGCTGATGAACATAACAGATTTCTTTATTGAATCTGATACATTTCCCAGTATCCAGGTGTAGGGAATAGTTTCAAGCCTTTAAAATCCCACTAGCTTGAACCCCACTGTGATCATACACTAAAGTACGGTGGCGTCCAAAAGGGAAGAAGATAGAGCAAAAGAGTCGCCAACAAGTTTTTAAGGAACTTGTAAACCATTCACGAGGTGAAGGTTACACCCCTTAACGATCCAAGAGATCGTCAACTCCATAAGGTCATGAACCAAATAAGGGTTCGGGGATGAAGGTACAAATCCAACCTAAAAGAGATTGAACCTGCCCTAATAATAGGCCTCTACTTTATTCTGCTCGTATTCATGTGCGCTTTCTGATTAACATACAGTCAATAGGATTAACCTTAAACCTGTTTAATCTATGTTGGTTGAATATAATGCACAGATAAACTATTATTGGCGATCACTTGAATTTATAATCACAATTAACCCTAACATGATTATTAATTATCTTATTAAGCGTGATTACAAGTACCAATTCCCTTTAAACATGCAATAAAGAAAGGTGATCAAGCAATAAAGAATAAATAATAATATGTATCAAGCAACATAATAAATAATCAACAATAATCATTAATAATCAATAATATCAATCATAATCATGTTAAAGCATAGCAAGATCCTAGGCATGATACTAACAAGATTAATAACAAACCCTAGCATGTCACTAAGCAATAAAAATCAAATCTTTAGCCCTAACATGATACTAACAATCATAAATATTAGGAAGAAAATAAAAGGCATCATAGCAATCATATTTAATATTAAAAATACCTTAGACATGATACTAGGAATATCATAATAACAATATAAACATGATGTCTACATCATAAATCAATTAAACCATTAAAGTACTTACTTGGATGCCTCGTACCTCTTTCTAATAACAAAATACACGCGTTAGTAACTTCAAGGAAAATAATAAACAAAATAATTAAATTAAATAATTGAAATAGAGATTTGGGACCAAACCCTCAGAAATTAAAACCTTTCACGTCTAGGGCGAAGGCAACTTCGAATATGGCTAGGTGTTTCTAGATCTAATGAATGCGGAATTTTGTGTGAGAAAAGGCTAGTTTAGAAAAGAGAGAGAAAATAATCAAGAAAATCTTGGTAATTGAATATTGATAATCCGTGATTGTTGATGAATCAAACCGGAGTTTTTGATACGATATTTATAGAGAAAATCATCCAAAAAAGATAATTTATCAAAACAGAGTCTGAAGACCGAAAACCAACCTTGGCGTCAGCCTTAGCTCATTGACGCCAGAACCAGTGGCTAGCGCCAGGCGCCAATGCTGGCGTCTGACTCCAATCCTGGCGTCTGACGCCAATCCTGATTCCAGGCGCCAAGGCGTGGGGTTGGACGCCAAACCGGCTTTCAACGCGTTTTCGAAAATCTGATAAATTTCCCGTACTGGAAGATAAAATAATATAATTTCAGTCGAAAATGCTATTTGATCTAATTAAAACTCTAAAGAGTCCTAATTAAATTAGGAATGAAAAGAACCTTCTAGAATGTTCTAGAAGACCAAAACCATTCCTAATTGCATTAGGAATGATAAATTATATTAGGCCCTCCCCTAGATCATTGGGCCGTACTTAAAGCTCAAACCGGGCCCAGTTTAGTAAATTGGCCATAAATTCCTCAATATTCATCGGAATTGGGCTTATAATATATCGTTGGAAAGATCTTTGCAAGCCCCATCCAACTACACAACTATTGGACCCATATCATGGACCAACCAAACTGGATTGGCTGTTTTCTTAAAATAAAGTTTTCAAAAACAGAGAGAAGAGATAAAAAGAAATAAAACTTTCCGCAACACTAGACCTTTCCACACTTTCGTTTCATTCGATTATGATTCGACGTGAAAGGTACTCATCACTGGGTTTGGTTTTGGGGAGACACATTTGGGTGTCTACACTAGGCTATAATCATATTGTTGCAGGTATCCCATGTTTCCTGTTTCACTCAATCACTAAGATCTCTTCTTACTGTTCCTGTTACAAATCCATATTTTCTTTTGGATCCCAGACTGATTTCCATCGATCTTTTCCAAGATCTGTAATTGTTTGAACCTTCCAACTTTTCTATGCTGATAGAGTTACTTCCATCAGATGGATGCAAGTATAAAGGACTTGTAGTTTATATTGTGGTAGACATAGCTATTTAATCAGCAATAATACAGCAGCTCTATTTATAAAGGTCTAAAATTTATGAGATTGTAATTTTCTTACAGATCCAACACAGACAATATTTATAAGAAATAAAGTTCTAAGCTTTAATACACGAATGCTGCTAATATACTAACCTCGTGCTCTGATACCATGATGACAATCAAATAATAAAGACACAAACTTTGAAGAATAGCAGCAAAGTTTCCCTGTCATTCAGGATCATTTTCATTTCATGATTTTTGTGTGTCAATTTCTCTATGACTGCTGCAACATTCTCTCTGCCTTATATATGACAGCTACCAAATTAACCTAGGGAATTGGCTCACAAGCTACCACTAGGAAGATTACAACTCACCACACTCTAGGACAAAAAACTAAAGGAATAAAAACAGAACAGACAAATTACAATAACAACAACATATGGAAATACTACTGCCCTATTACTGCATACTATTGTTCTCTATTTCATCACCACTTATTTGATAGATTAGTTATTCTTAAAAGACTAGATGATGCTTTAATAAAACAAAAATCTTGTTTTCTTAATAAGTCAATCTCCAATACTCTAAAAAATTATCAAGATTCTAGATTTTGTAAAAGATAGATTACAGTTCAATTTAACAAATCTAATGAAGGGATAGTTGAAGTAAATATTTTTGTGTTAAAAGGAAAATACAGAGTTGCGAATTTTATAGTTGATTTTGCACATTTTTATTTAGACGTAATTAAGAGCGTAACTAATTTCCTTAATGAGTAAGGATGCAGTTAATTTAAACTTTGGAGCGTCCTAAAAAAAAAGGTTAGACTTTAGAGCCTCTAATTAGTTTATTATATATAGTCTTCTCTTGACTTCTTACATACTCTATTTTCTCACTTCCATATTTCACGCCTCTTTCCAAAACCATCATCCAATCCAAGGCTCTAAACTTATTGCGCAATTCTTACAAAAACTTCAGGTAATTTAATCCGATCGCAAATTCATCACCATTTTAATCTCAACTATCATATCAAAACACGTTCAATTTTATTATTATTTTTTTTTCTTAATTATTTTAATCCTGACCCCATTCTAATTCATCAATTTCAGGTTTCAATTCAATGCAAGAAGTAAAAAAATCATTGAAAAAAATGGAGCAAACAACAGCAAAATCAGAATCCGAAACACCAACTCTTCCGGATGATGTAATAGTAGAGATGATTCTACCTAGACTTCCGGTAAAATCCTTAACCCGCTTCAAATGTGAATTGATGTAATTGATGGTGGATTTGAGGTTTAATTGTCACTATTGTTGATGCGCTTTAGTGTTGGTAAATTGAAGCGGCGTGGATTGAAGGTTGTGGTTGCGTTGGTGACTGAAAATGGTGTGGATGTGCGGTTGAGAGCTGGGCGGCGGTGATTGACTGCGGGGCTGAAGGATGCGGCAGACTGAGCTGCTGTAGAATTAAGTGCGGTGGGTGGAGTGGTGAGAGGGCTACTGGTGGCTGCACTACTGTCCAACCAACGGTTAGAGGTAGTTGTTTTGCTGCTTGGTGGTGTGGCAGCGGTGAGTTGTTGGGTTGCAGGCAGCCGGTTTGGGAGTTGTTGTTGGTGGTGTAAAGGTTGGGACACAAAGGGATTTTCATAATTATGATTAAGTAATTCTTAAAAAATACATGTATTCTAAAGAATACATAATATCAATACAATTTTAATATATTATGGACCTTAAAAATAATTCAAAATAAAAATCAAAATACTTAATATGGGCCAATCAAATTTCGCCATATCAGCATATTGTGGTGTCATTTTTTAAGAATGACATTGTAGATTTTTTAATGGATATAGAGGTTTAAGATTGAAATTTCAATCATTATTTTGTCTTTAAAGTCATAATATTCGTAAGTGTTCGCTACAAATTTATAAAGATGAAAACTAATATGGTTTGATTGCATCATTTACCTCACCACCATGCTCAAAGGCGCCTATTCACGAGACTTTCATGAATCCAGGATGCAAAATCAATGGGTGCCGGAGCTGCTTCCAATTGCTCGGGAAACCCATCCAAAAAGCAGAAAAACGATGTATGTTGTTACAAATTCCTAAGCTATCTTAACAAAATCTTTCGTACTCTTCATTGTTTTTATCACAAGTATTTAAAAATCTTCACCACTATTCGATAGATTAGTTATTCTTAAAAAAAACTAGATGATGCTTCAATATAACAAAAATCTTGTTTTCTTAATAAGTCGATCTCCAATACTATGAAAAATTAGGAAGATTCTAGATTTTTTAAAAGATAGATTACGTTTAATTTTAACAAATCTAATGAAGGGATGGTTGAAGTAAATATTTTTGTCTTAAAAGGAAAATACAGAGTTGCGAATTTTATAGTTGATTTTGCACATTTTTATTTAGACGTAATTAAGAGCGTAACTAATTTCCTTAATGAGTAAGGATGCAGTTGGTTAAACTTTAGAGCGTCCTATAAAAAAAGGTTAGACTTTAGAGCCTCTAACTAGGTTAAAATCCCGTGCAATAATGTACGGCTGTTAAATATTTTTTACAATCAAAATATAAGGTATATAAAATATATCCAGCAATATTTTATTTAGATATATATAGGATAGGATTAAAAAAAAAAAATTTTGCAATAAAAAAAAGAGATAAGTGAAAAAGGCGGGAAAATTTTTCACAAGGTATTGACAAGTGTTATAGATGGATTTGCTTTTAGTATAGGTTAACTAGGTTAAGTCCCGTGCCATGCACGATTATAATTAACTTTGCAACAAAAATTATAAAGAATGGTTTTTTTTTTTTTTTTTTTTTTTTTTTTTTTTTTTTTTTGAGGGGAATAAAGAATGGTTGTTAATTTAACAATAATTTATCCAAAAAAAAAATATTTGAGACAAAATAACTTGAATTTTAATTTATACCAAATGCGTAAAGGTTATTATTTTGAATTATTTTATAAAAAAAAAATTATTTAGTAATAGAAATTTAGAAGCTATTAGATTTTATATAAGAAAATGAAATTCTAAGCTTAGGTTAGTACTCGTATATGTCTGAAAAAAAAAAAAGGTTAGGGCCTGTTCTCATTAACTGATCTCAGCTGAACTGAAATAAACTAAACTGAAATGAAATGAATGTTTTATAAGAGAAGGAAATTAGGAGCTGAACTGAACTGAACTGAATTGGATTGAATTTCAACGTATGAGAACAGACCCTTAGTACTCGTATACGAACTCATATACATTCGTCCTTATATTTTTGTTGACACACTTTGACCGGCATTAAATGAAAATTTAGTTTATTTTATATTACTTTAGGATATTTAGTATTCCGTAATCAACTTTTAAAAAATATATTTATAGTGAGTAGTAGCAGTTTTTATTTTAATTTTATTGCATAAAATGTGTAGAGTAATTAGATTGAAGTTTTCAATATATGGTTAGTTAAAATATTTTACACTATTCATGTGTCATCATTTACTTAATTTATTTTACCAATATACAATAAAAATATGATCATATAAAATGTTGTTGGATTTGGCATATGTCTGCTTATATATATATATATATATATATATATATATATATATATATATATATATATATATATATATATATATATATATATATATATATATAAATATATATATACATGTAAAATCATAATTTTCAATAATCTCTAATAAAATATGTTGATAATTAAAGTTGTGTCTCGGCAAATGTGCAAATCCAATTCTAGTCTATAAAAAACGGAGGGAGTATAATATAATAAAAAAAATTTAGTTAAGTTGTTTGTATAGACGTTGTGTATAATTTTAAGATTCATACAAATTACGCGACCAAAATGATTTTTCTATTTTTAATTAAAATAAATTTTATTGCCAAATGATTAATGTTGGAGCTTGGACGAAAAAATTGATACTCCTTAATATTATAATAATATTGGACAATGATATATTTCAATACCTTATTTTTAATCTATGTTAGTATATTTGTAACTAAAAGATTTTTTTTTTTTTTTTTGAAAACAAGCAAGCGGGATTTTATTATAATAGATCAATTTCCGCCAAAGTTATTAAACTTTGGGGAAAGGAGGACATACAAATACGTTCCGATGAGTTATAAGTATCCCAACGGACCACATTGTGAGCAAGAACATTCCCGCTACGCTTAACATGAGAGCAACTAAAGGAAATAAACAAAGAACTGGAAAGAAACACATCTTCATAGAATAAGAAAATAGGAGCAGCTCCTTGTTGCCTTCCACGAATTGCCGAGACCACTCTCTGAGCATCACTTTCAAGGACCACATGGTCGAAGCCAAACCTTCTCGCCAGTTGGATGCCATAAGCAGCAGCACCAGCTTCTGCAAGCTCAGGGCTCCACCTCGCCATGACCTTCTTTACCGCAGCCACCAAAAAGCCCTCCAGCAGCATCACGAATAACCACTCCAAAGCTAGCACTCACCCCTTCCACAATATGTGCATCAACGTTTATTTTCACAGCAGGGGCAACAAGGGGGATCCATCTTGCATTAGATACAGCAGTGCTAGGGGCAGGGGCACGATTACTAACCTTCACATTATAGCTCACATAATCTGCACATAGTTTTACAAATCCAATAGCTGTACTTACGGGGTCAGTCACTTCATTCTCGCTAAAAATAGCCTTGTTACGGCAGAACCACGCTGCCCACGCCAGTGCACAGAAGCAGCTAAGCATGGGTCCATCCAGTTTATCACACAACCATAAAAACAAGTCAGAGAACGAATTCAAGGGGGCATCATTCAATAAATCCAGAAAATTGCTTTTCTCCTAGATTTTTGTGGCAGCCTTGCAGAAGAAAAGTGCATGAATACCAGTTTCCACTCCCCCATTACATATTGTGCAGCGATTATTGGTTCGAATGTGGCGCTTGTATAGAACATCAAGCACTCACAAACTCCCCATACATGCTCTCCAAATAAAATGACATAACTTCGGGGGTCCTTTCAAGTTCCATACATATTTCCAGAGCTCAGTGTTGTCACTCCCATGGAAGAGTTCCCACGTTCGCAAATGCCCAAGCCTACCAAGCCAATACCCTGATTTATCCGAGTATAACCCATCCTTGGTCGGCCACCAATACCTCATATCACACGGCCACCTCCTAGATAAAGGAATATCAAGAATGGCTCTCTTGTCTCCCTAATTGAAATGAGCATCCAACACCCCAACATCCCAGCAGTCTCCATTAAAATCAATCCGCTCACACACACGAAGGTCCGGATTGTGATTTGGCAGAGGGGTTGGTACATAGAGCTGTCCTTCACCACGAACCCAAGATTCCTCCCATACCCGAATTGAGACCCCATTCCCAACCCTCCGTTTCAATCCATCAAGGAGAAGAGATTTTGCCCCCCACATGCTTCTCCAACTATAACTCGGATCAAAGCCCCTTAGAGCCTCTAAAAAGTCAGAATTTTTATAATATCGAGCCTTCAAAATAGCATGTAGCAAGGGGTTACCTTCTTGAGAAAGCCTCCAACATTGCTTTGCAAGCAAAGCTTGATTAAAGCACTTCAAATCACGGAATCCCAATCCCCCCATAGACTTTGGAAGACATAATTTCTCCCAACTATGCCAATGCATTTTCCTATCCACCCCGTTCGAGCCCCACCAAAATCGAGCTAAAATGGAGTGGATTTCATCAATAAGACCATCCGGGATTTTAAAAATACTCATCATGTATGTGGGTATAGCTTGAGCCACGGCTTTTATCATTACTTCCTTCCTCGGGCGAGATAACAATTTTTCCTTCCATCCTTGAAGCTTCTTCCAGATTCTCTCCTTTAGACATGCAAACACGGCTTTTTTTTATCTCCCTATTATAGTCGGCAAACCCAAATATTTTTCATGTCGAACTACCTCTCGAACCCCAAGAGCTGCCACAATCAAGTTTCGTTGGTCCAAAGACACACATTTGCTAAACGCGACTTCGGTCTTGCTTAGATTAACTTTCTGACCCGATGCCCTTTCATACGTACTGATTATATCAGCAATTTTAGAGCATTCTTGCAAATTTGCTTTAGCAAACACGATACTATCATCAGCAAAAAAGAGGTGAGATATTCTAGGTGCCCCTCTATAAATTCGAACCCCACTCAGAAGCTTATCATTCACCGCCTTAGAAATAAGAGTTGAAAAAGCTTCCGCACATAAAAGAAAAAGGTACGGAGAAATGGGATCACCTTGTCTTAGTCCACGGGACGGAGTGAGGGAGCCTTTGATCTTGCCATTATATTTGAAGGAGAAAGAAACACTGGAAAGACATTGCATTATTCGATTCACCCAAGCTATCTTGAACCCAAACTTTAACATCACCCTCTCCAAAAAGCACCATTCGACCCTATCATAAGCCTTGCTCATGTCCAACTTAAGAGCCGCCGTCCCATCTCGCCCTTCACCACCTCTCTTCATCGCATGAAAAACCTCAAAAGCCACAAGAGCATTATCAGTAATTAATCTCTTCGGAACAAAAGCACTCTGTTGTATGGAAATAATCGACTCAAGGAAAGGCTTTAGTTTATTTGCAAGGGTCTTCGAAATTATCTTGTAAAGCACATTACATAAACTAATGGGTCGATATTCCGTTATACTCTTAGGATCATTGCATTTTGGAATAAGCACAATACAAGTTGAGTTCACATCATTCAACAGCACATTATTAGGATGCATCTGAAATAAAGCTTCCCTAATCTCTTCTGCACGGAGTAGCTAATTTAGTACTCCTCCATACTAAATTACTGTACGTATAGCGTACCAGTACATAATGTTGGGTGAAAATAAGAAACAAGTTAACAAGAAACATGCATGTAATTAAACAGTATTACATGAAAAGTAATTAAAACGAAAAACTGGAATATAGATCTTAACAGAAAAAAAAAAAAGGCAGCAATACAAGCAACAACCACTTGATGATCAGCTGGAAAAACTACAAAACCATATTTATGATCAGTAGGATAACCTACAGAACCATGGGCATAACCATAACTTGATTGTTGTATAATAACAGGTGGTGGTGATGGTGTCCGATGGCCTCAGTCACCAAATAAACCACCAGACGAACAGCCAATGCCATTGTCGAGAACGGCCGTGACAAGCGTTGGCTGCACTACCATGATCGGTTGAAATTAATTAGTACAAGCTGTTGTAGAATATTTATAATTTAATTTAGATATAATTAAAGAGACGTGGTTTCTACGTACATCCATTTCATAATCAAAATTAAACAGACGTGCATTGGTTTTGTCGATCAAGTCAATGGCTCAATGCATTATGCATGCTTTCGAATAATATGGTGTACTATAGATTATGTCATTATCTTATGGGATCTCATTAGATTCATTAGGATGCAAATTTTCTAAATATATACAAGTAGTGCGGATTACATTTGTATAATTTAAACAAATATGTGATTTAAGATTTTAATGACTAAATAAGAGCATTAGAGATCACATGCATGTGAAGAACTTTATGAAACAGGAAAGCATTATTTTATTTACAATTTGACACTAACAGTCCCAGTTATGATTTACCTTCTTTAAAAGGTCTTAACTGTCGTTAAACAATTATGAGCAGTCCTAACTTTAGAGGAGTCCTTCTCAAAACAATCTCAATCAAATTTTTTAACCAATTTGACTGATTAATAGTGGCACTATGCATGCATGTCCTGTTTTCGTTATTAGGCTTAGTTAAAAAAAAAATAAATAATCCTTCACTTCTCTAAACTTCCACCCCCTATGTTTAGGTCGTTGTACTGTGTTCTTTTCATCTTAAAACTATATCATTATTAAGTAAAACGACCGCTAAATATTCAACACACGTGACATTTTTACTTGTTTGTAGGGTCATAATATGCTAGGGACTTTAAGAAATGCCATCCCAAAGTAGGTATTGTCATGAGTTAATAGATATATAGTTGGGATTGTTTAAAGAAGATTGTCCATAGCTAGGACATGTGGTGTAAATTATCCTTTTATTTATTACTAGTGTTTATACACGTGATGTGTGATTTTAATTAATTTTATACTTCTTTAAGGTCATTAGTAATAATTCTTCTTAAAGAACTGGCTATACACATCGTGTGCGTTGGATTCCTTAGTTTCAATAAAATATTAATCCACATATCAATCAATTTACGCTAATTTTAAAAATAATAATTTTGTCATCATTCATCAAATATCAAATAAATTAACAAAAAATAAATAGTAATCAATGAAATCATATTGTACACTTGCCGTAATATGCTGTATAGTAAGTAAAAGTAACACACATATATAATGTTGAATGAAAATAAGAATTAAGAAACAAGAAACATGTAAACAATATTACATCAAATATAAAATGAAAGTTTCCAATATAAATTTAAGAGAAAAGAAAACGGCAGCAATACAATTATGGTTGTCCAACACGCACTTGAGCACCTGCTGGATAAACTCCGCCTGGATAAACTACTTCGCCTGGATAAACTTGAGGACCATATGGATCATATACTACTGGTACCACTTGTTGTTGCTGTACTATTACTTGTTGTGGTGGTGGATCCCTCTGGCAAGCTCGACCACCAAATATACCACTAAACGCACAGCTAATACCGTCGGCTAAGCCGCCGGCAAAGGCCGTCACAAGCATTGGCTGCATTATTACCACGGCTATCAATAACACCACCATACACTTTGTGACTTGACTCATTTTCTTTTTGTTCTAGCTTGTTATATCAAAGATTGATTGAATGAAGTTAATTAGTGGATCGAATTGGATCAACCATTTATAATAAGGCCAGATATGTTAATTTAGAATATTTAATCAAACAGTAGACGTGGTTTCCACATCCATTTCAACATAATCAAATTAAACAGCTAGACGTGCAGTAGCTGTTCCTCATCCATCATAATTCATAATAATGCATGCTTTGAAAATTAATTTCTAAGTATATTTCAATATTTGTGTGCCACTGAATAATTAACATGCTCTACATGATGGCTTTTAAACTTTTTATAACTAATTAATTTAACATGCGTTTACTCTTGAAGCTAAGCAAAGGTAGGCCTTGGTCAAGCCTTGGATGAACTTAAGCAGTTACAAGATTAGAGTTGAAGCGTCCGAATTGAATACCACATATACAGGCACGTAAGCGATTGGTTAAGTTATACTCCGTACTAGATTAATTTATCCAGGTTATTCAATACTCGTATAATTTTTTCCTCGTACTTGAGGCTTTTTCTACTATTTGTATAATTTGGCCTGATCTAGTCAGAGCGAGTTAAAACATGAGAATTGTATACCAAATTTAGCTAACAATTTATCATTACTTAAAGTTATACTTGATTAAGTTATCCAGATTACCCAGTTAATTATCTTGTTGACTTGGATTCCACCATCACTAATACGTACGTACTCCGTTCATTTAAGTTGCAACTGGGTTTTGCAAGATTAGGGGTTAATTGCATTTTCTGAAGTGGGTTTATTTCTATTTTGGTTAATTTGTATGAATTGAGTTGTTGATCATGAGGGTTTTGCCAATTTGGACTCTACATGTATTGTTGTTAGTGTTTCTGTTGATTGGGTTTACGAGTTGCGAATTTGATTTGGATTTCGTGGACGCCGAATCTGAGGTGGAAGATGATGCTGTTAGAAGAGCCCCCCAATATGATCGTTTAGATGAAGTGAAAAAAGCATGTTCTAAAGTCATATCTTCTGCTACTGAACTGAAAATTGATGACAATGTAATTGATAGGATTAAGAATGAGATTTTCTTTAATAATGGAGATTGGGAGCAAGAAGGAACTAATGCACCTTTGTTGCCATTTGATGATAGACCACCGAGAATGTCATCTAGTTATGATTATGAACTATACAACGTTTCTCGTTTGATGCCGCCGTATAAGCTGTATCTTTCAAATTGACTGATGTTAGCAGTGCTCATCGGTCTAAAAGGACTATAGCTGTCAATGGCTATCTTTATTTTGTGATTACCTCTAGTCTCCCTTTGGCAACTATGAGTGAACGAGTGCTTAAAGGCCCAGAATTTTCCATGTGGAGCCAACATTCTCAGCTTCTTATTAGTCTCCAAGGGGTATATGCTGAATCAAGAAAAAATGGTGAGGAGAAAATGCTGTGTTTGTTGGGTAGCACCATGCTGCCTTCCCGTCAGCCTGATTCTAGTGATTCAGGCTCAAGTGATAATCAGCCAACTCTGCTGCAGGATGAGCAAATCCTAATCGTTCTTAACATTCCAAAGAAAGCTAGTCTAAAGAACAGGGCCATTCAAGGTGAGGTGCGGAGTTTGAACTCGAAAACAAGTCCAAAGTACTTTGATAAAGTTAAAATCACATCTCAGATGCAGGCTAATGCTCGTGACTATGAATTTAACTCTGATGAGATTATAGCAAAGGCATGTAATCCATATCCATACTCGGATACTTCCATAAGTAGCGGCATAGAGCCCTACAAGGGTGCTGATTTTTGTTCAACACTTAAAAAAAATTCCATTGATGGGGCTTTTGTAGTTGTGCCTCATTGGCAATGCAATGGCACTGATGAATTTTGTAGCAAGTTTGGTCCTTTTGCTTCAGATAAACAAGTAAACAGTACAGATGGAAGCTTCAAGGATGTGAGAATTCTTGTGCACAACATTGTCTGTGTAACTAACAAAACAAGGATGTATTTTTTTTTTTTGAAAACAAGCAAGCGGGATTTTATTATAATAGATCAATTTCCGCCAAAGTTATTAAACTTTGGGGAAAGGAGGACATACAAATACGTTCCGATGAGTTATAAGTATCCCAACGGGCCACATTGTGAGCAAGAACATTCCCGCTACGCTTAACATGAGAGCAACTAAAGGAAATAAACAAAGAACTGGAAAGAAACACATCTTCATAGAATAAGAAAATAGGAGCAACTCCCTGTTGCCTTCCACGAATTGCCGAGACCACTCTCTGAGCATCACTTTCAAGGACCACATGGTCGAAGCCAAACCTCCTCGCCAGTTGGATGCCATAAGCAGCAGCACCAGCTTCTGCAAGCTCAGGGCTCCACCTTGAAATAAGTATTATTAATAGTATATAGAATATATATTAAAAAAAAAATACTACGTATATTAATTGAGTATGATTGGATTAGATACGTTGTCAAAATAGAAATAAGTATTATTGTAGCTTATAAAATGGAAGTCATTAAAATTTGGCAAAAAAATAAAAAATAAAATAAAAAGGAAAGTGCAAAAAGGAGGGAAAATTATTAATGACATTGTGACAAGTGTCATCTTAGATTCGCTTTTAGTATAGGTTAATTGATAGATAGATTAGTTTATTATACATAGTCTTCTCTTGACTTCTTACATACTCTATTTTCTCATTTCCATATTTCACGCCTCTTTCCAAAACCCTCATCCAATCCAAGGCTCTAAACTTATTGCGCAATTCTTACAAAAACTTCAGGTAATTTAATCCGATCGCAAATTCATCACCATTTTAATCTCAACTATCATATCAAAACACGTTCAATTTTATTTTATTTTTTGTTTCTTAATTATTTTAATCCTGACCCAATTCTAATTCATCAATTTCAGGTTTCAATTCAATGCAAGAAGTAAAAAAATCAGCGAAAAAAATGGAGCAAACAACAGCAAAATCAGAATCCGAAACACCAACTCTTCCGGATGATGTAATAGTAGAGATGATTCTACCTAGACTTCCGGTAAAACCCTTAATCCGCTTCAAATGTGTATCAAAGTTTTGGCTTACTACACTTTCAAGCAACAAATTCGCAAAAACCCACCTCAATATTTCATCATTATCCAACACTAAATCCCTCATTTATAAAGAGATTAATTGTTACCGAAGGCATAACGGCCGCTTTTTATCCTTTGATGAATGCTACAATATGAAAGAATTTGTCAACTTAGAGGACAGATATCATGGCCCGAGGTATGGACCTACTCCTCGGGCTACTCGTATCGTGGGCTCTTGTAATGGTGTTTTGTGCTTGTTTGATAGCGATTTGTTTGAGTTTGTTCTGTGGAACCCTGTAACGAATCATTACCTGCTGGTGGGCTTGAACTTAATTATGTGCCAAATGATGATGTTACCAGTGTCGGATTTGGTTAGATATCTTCTATTGATGACTATAAGATAGGTTGTTTAGTACATTCTGATGAGGGGGTGTGTCATGTTCATGTTTATTCACTAAAAACTAGGGAGTGTTGAAACTAAGACTTAAGTGATATAATAATATTAATGGAGATAAACAAAAACTGATATCAAAAGCTACTGCTTGCATTCGTTAATCAAAGAGAAAGAAGTTAGGCCAATATATAGCCTTTACAAACCAAAAAACTAAACTAGCTAGAATTAAGCAACTAACAAATAAAGTGGATAAACATAGTCCACTCTTGACTCCACTAACTCAACTAACTACTGACTTAGTCTAAGAACAAATACTAACGTTGCTTACATTTATTTAGGCACTAAAATAGCAACTAATTAATTAATGTTTGAAGCGTAGTCAAACAGGGAGTGGAAAGAAACGGCTTGTTTAGAGGCAAAAGAATACGTGCCTATAGATCGATGTTATTATTCGGCCTTAGTTGATGATATTATATACTAGCCTGACCTCCAGAAGCTAGAGTTTATAGGGATGAGAAAAGTCACATCGTTGGGTTGAACTTAGTCAGTGGACTATTGACAAAAGTCCAATTGCCGAATTTACTTACTAGGAATTTCGATGCTAAAGCATTCGAGATAAAAGGGAGTTTGTCATTGTGTTGTACCATGTATGATCATGGTAGACGACATACTACACGAGTTTATGATGTTTGGACTTTAAAGAATAATGGTGACGGAAATTCTTGGGAAAAATCGTTCTCAATCAATATCAAAGGCTTGACTTTACTTCACATATTTGAGACGGGAAAATGTTTGGTAACTCGAAACTCAAACCAGCTTATGCTACTTGATCCTAATGAGGCAACATCGAGTTCATCGACTGAAGGTGATGGAGAAGTTGCGGCTATTTGGCAGCGACGCAAAAGATCAAGAGGAAATTTGTCAAATTTCTATCACAAAGCTATAGCAGACGTTTGGAACTATACAGAGAGTCTCATTTCGCCTTGTGGTATATTTGCGTGTGGTGAATGAAGATGACGGCAAGACTGGAGAAAGAGTTGAAGAAAATGCTTAGGAGCCGAGGCATCAAGCATACAATTATATGTATCATTGTAATATTCGGGTGGTATTGTATGTTCTTAGCATTGTCAAAACAGTTTGACAGTTCGGGTTCGGTTCGGTATTAAATCGGGTCGGTTTGAAATCGGTTTAAATGTATGCGGGTCGGTTTCAGTTCGGTTTAAATAGTTTTCGGTTCGATACGGTTTCGGTTTATTCTTGAGCGGTTTTAATTCGGTTCGGGTTGTAAACGGTTCGGGAAGTAAACGGTTCGGTACAGTCGGGTTGTGGTTTGTTAACGGTTCGGTGTAAACGGTTTTTATACCGGTTCAAACAGTTTCGGGTTGGAAACGGTTTCGAGTTAGAAACGGTTCGGTTCTTTTTCACTTTAGTTTTATTTTGGTTCGGTTTGTTGACGGGTTCGCCTTTTATACGATTTAACGTTATTCGGATTAGTTCCATTTCACGTTTACTAAATTATGGTTCAGAACGGTTTTTTATTTCAAAAAGTCGGTTTTTAATCGGGTCGTTTGGATTCGGGCAGTTAAACAATTTTGGTTTGAAATTTCATAGTACTTGCTAACTAACCTTTTGCTCGTTAGCAAGTTTTATATCAAGCCGAGATTTCATCACTTCATATTTAGGCATTAGGCAGTATATTATATACAAATTCTCATCGATTTTAAAAATACATATCATGTTATTTTCAAGTTTAGTCATACTGATGTTACTAGTTTATTACGAAGTAACGTAGATTATAAAAGTTTAGTGTATTAATGAATTATTATTGTTTTACTATCACATTGTTAGCCGCTTCTTATTCAATCATCTAATTGATGTGTCATAATCATGATTTGATGAGTTATTGTGAGATCAAAATTACAGTTTGATTTATAGACAGTTCGGTTTATTAACGGTTCAGTGCAAACGGGTTGCACTTTGTTAACGGTTCGGTGTAAACGGTTTTTACCTCGGTTCAAACGGTTTCGGGTTGGAAACGGTTTCGGGTTAGAAACGGTTCGGTTCTTTTTCGGTTCGGTTTGATTTTAATTCGGTTTAAAACTGGTTCGGTTTGTTAACGGGTTCGGTTCTTATACGGTTTGACATTATTCGGATCGGTTCGATTTCGGTTTTACTTAAATACGGTTCGGGTCGGTTTTCGGTTTTACAAAATCGGTTTTTAATCGGTTCGGTTCTCATTTGGGTCGGTTGGTTTCGGACAGTTAAACGGTTTCGGTTTGAAATTTGACAGCACTATATGTTCTCAATTGTATGCTAATTGCACCAACTTGTTTTTGGTCATAGGTTTATTATTTAGCTTTAATTTGAATAATTTCTATGTTTTATTAGGCGCAAAACTTATTTACTCTCTCCGTGTTTTAATAAGTGTTATACTTTGACGGGCACATAGTTTTAGGCAATTTAATTGAATTAAATTAAAATAAGAGGTGAGTGGGGTAGTTAGTTGGTGTATTAAAAAATTATAAAAGAAAGATAATGTAGTTAATAGTTTATTATAAAGTAATGAATGTGAGACTAAAATAATAATAATAATAATAATAATAATAATAATAATAATAATAATAATAATAATAATAATAATAATAATATAAAAAAAAGTAGTAGTAGGTTTGTGTGGATACTATGAGACAAATGATTCAATTATAAAGCCTAAGGTTAAAAGTTCAACTCTCCAATCCATGCCAAGTCTAGTCAAAGGCCCAGTCAACGTGGCAAGCCCACTTAGGCCCAATTCTCCCATTAAGCTAAGGTATAAAAGCCATCACTCCTCTCTCTTTACATTCATTAACTTCAAGGCTCAAGCAATTAATACTTTTGCATAGCCCTCTCTCTTTAAACACTGCACTAACTTTGGCATCGGAGGGGCTTCCTCGGCGGGCCAACCCATAAATGATTCAATTATGAAGCCTAAGGTTAAAAGTTCAACTCTCCAATCCATGCCAAGTCTAGTCAAAGACCCAGTCAACGTGGCAAGCCCACTTAGTAGGCCCAATTCTCCCATTAAGCTAAAGTATAAAAGCCATCACTCCTCTCTCTTTACATTCATTCACTTCAAGGCTCAAACAATTAATACTCTTGCATAGCCCTCTCTCTCTAAACACTGCACTAACTTTGGCATCGGAGGGGCCTTCCTCGGCACAACCCCGAGGCAAGTTTATGTGTGTTTACTATGCAGGAAATTAAACCCTCGGCCCATCCACCACTTGGACCGAGTTTAGCCTTTAGCCCACTAAAAGGACTTGTCCGTATGTCCCATTGTTTTCACCCGAAACAACCATGTTTGGTTCCATAGTTTCTAAATGATTCATGAAAACATCAGCTTAGCTTCTTGGCCTAATTTATTTATTTACTAGATAAAAGCTCGTGCGATGCACGGTTCTAGTAAATCTTTTTAATTAATTTAAGATTTTTTTTTATATGAAGATCATTCATCGGATATTTGAATATAATTCCTAATATCATAAGATAATTGTTTTTTTTTTTTAATTTTAACACTAAAGTTATCTTTCGTAGGTTTATTTATTTTACGTGGCGCTTGAATTTAAAATGCCAAACCTTATTCTTTAATTTTGCTTAATATAAAATAAATGACAAATCATTTTATTTATTGATTAAAATAAGTCCTTTGCAAATGCGTTTTTTTATATACTCGTTTTGTTTCAAAATGTTAGTCTCATCTAAAATCTTTTAACTATTAAAAAAATTAGGGGGAATCTTCTAAATTTCTCTTTGTATATAAGGAAAAACATAGTGATATGAGATTTAGTTTTATTCGTTTCGATGAGTACATTTTTAATATCTAATTTTTATAATATTTGCTAGGGAGAGATTAAAGATATTTACGATTAAATATTTACATCCATATATGTAAAAAAAGATAATTATTAGTTTTATAAATAATTTAAATTTTAATTGTTCACTATTCGTTATTTTTACCTAGGTGGCAAAATTCTTAAATCTTATTCGTCACTTTTTCTTAGGTGGCGAGTGAAATTTTTTAATTCTAAAATAAATTATTAATCTAAAATTTCATTGATCAAAATAATACCTTTTCTTATGTGGTGCGTCGAATGCTTCCGAAAAATGCCTACTTTATTTATATACTAGATGAAAGCCCGTGCGATGCACGGTTTTTTTATATATAAATCTCAAGAAAATATATTTTCGAATAGATTCTAATGTTTTTTTTAATTATATGATTTATTTTACTATCTAATAATTTCAGACAAAAAACACATAATATTTTAATTAAAGTGTTATTGCCTATTACAAAAAGTTTTTTTTTTAATGTAATTTATAATTCGACATTTTTTTTTTATTGTTGTTTTGTATTTTATTGTGGTTGTTAATTATATGACTACTGAATTTAAAAATATGAATAATTGTAAATATGATATCTTTCAAATTTTTTTTTTGTAAATGTGATATTTTATCAATTACATATTGGGATAAAATCTTTAATATGAAAAGATATTTTTTTATTTTTAAATGATTAAAATCCTAAATCATTATTCATTGTTTTTTAAAAGATAAAAATATTAAAAAATAATAAAATCATGTATACTATTTATCTTCTATTTAGATAAAATCACCACCTTCGTTCACACCCATATCGCTTCCATATAATCAAAATGGATAAATAAAACATGTTAGCAAAAATAAAATTCATATAAAATTAATCTTTATAGTCTTATAAAATAAATCAATATATATATCTACCGGGAAGTGAAAAATTGTTGTGAAATTGATCTAAAAATTTTAATTGTACAAAATCAAATCTAGATCTATACATTGAATTTTATCATCATCCTCAATCGCCCGAACAATAATATTTTAAAAAATTAAATCATTATTTTGTTGTTGTGCGATATTGCTTCTTATTTGTAACGATTGAAAAATATCTAATGGCCTGAACTTTTCTTTCAATTTATTTTGGACGAAATTGTATAAAGTTGACTTTAATTGAGGCACGAACGCAATGTAATTAAAAATAAAAATTAAGTTAATTTGAAGGCTTGATTATGCTACCAAAATCACAAAAAATTATTTTAATCATAAAATTAATTACTAAAAACTAAAAAGGTCTATAAAAAATTAAAAAAATGTAAACGATTTATAAAGATATAATACCTCTTCGCACTTTGATTTTCCAATCATTTTTGATTGAATTTAATTCTCTGATTTAATTAGATCTACATGTAAAAATAAAATTCAATAAACAAAACATAAACATATAATCATTAAGTTTTCCAAATAAACACAATGTAAGCAATAATCACAATATATACATTTAACACATGGAATTTAAAAAATTAAACTAATTAAGAATTACGCAACCATTGATGACCTAAAACGGACACAAAATTCGCTTGATTTGGTTTTGTATTGATATGAGATTTTATGTGTGTCGTAGAATGCGTCAATTTATAGTGGTAGGGATCACAAATTTTAATTTAATTACAATTAAATAATAATTTTTATTTCTTATCATAAACACTATAAAGATTATCTTAAGATGATTTTTTTAAGAGATAAATTTTAGTTTTTAAATAAATTAAATCCTCATAAATCATTATTCGTTGTTTTTACCTAAGTGACAAATTTCTTAAATCTCATTCGTCGCTTTTATTTAGGTGGCAAATGAATTTTTTAATTCTAAAATAAAATAGAATTCTAATTTTTAATTGGTCAAAAATATACCTTTGCTTATGTGGCGCGCCGAATGCTCTCCAAAAATGCCTACTTTATTTATATATATTAGATATTAGATTTATTTATTTATTTATTTTATGAGAAAGGGTAAAATAATTACGGCAAAGTTACATCCTGAGGGTTATCACCCCTATTTAGATTAGCAATGTCACTAGCTAAACTATTAATACATATATTTGGAGAAACTAGTATAATACAACGCTGGTTCAAAATATTTAGAGTATCTCTAGCATTCTTAGCCAGGTTATCTGTCACTTGGTTCTTGGCCTAATATAATGCTAACAATTTGTTTTTAGAATTGTGTGCTTTTTTTTGGGCTTAGTCTAAATAACAGACTCCTGATTCTAATTGTAGAATGTATCACCATAAATTTATTCACCTAAATCTTCATTATCAAAGCTGTAATAAAACGAGAATATCATATGTACTACTACTCCCTTCGTGTTTTAATAAGTGTTATATTTTGATCGGCACATAGTTTTAGGCAATATAATTGACTTAAATAAAATAAAAGGTAGTTGAAGTATTAAAAATTAAAGAAGAAAGATAGTGAGGTTAATAGTTTATTGAAAAGTAATGGATGTAAGAGAAAAGAAATAAAACTAACACAGTCGTATTTAATAAAAAAAAGTATTGTTGGGTTTGGGTGGGACCGTGAGATGAGAGAGATTATATTTAAATATAGCTTTTTGCTTAAAAAAGGAAGTGTAACACTTAATAAAACTAACACAGTCGTATTTAATAAGTGTAACACTTACTAAAACACGAATGGAGTATATGAGTGTCAATTTGCAAGCCGCCGGTAAGCTCATCATTATTAATATGTTTTGGACCTATGATTTTAGGAAGCATCTATTTTTTCTGTCCAAAAAAATAAATGAAGAAAAAAGTAAGCATCTATTTAATGTGTCTAATTATAAAAATTAAAGCTAGTAGAGTAGAAGAAAAAAAATAATAATTAATAAAATAAAGAGGGAAACAAAATGATGAAATTGAGTTAAATGTAAAAGCAGATGACTTTTTTCATTCTGAAAAGATTGATGTTCTCATATTAAATCTTCATAAAATATTATTATCCACTTGAAAATATATGAGACATAGTCTATCATGTATTCATGTTTAAATATTTGATAATAACTTTTTTATTCGTAAGAATTTTGAGGGTGGTGTTACAATCTTGTTAGAGATTGTTATTACTAATGCCAAAAATTTTGTTTTTTGAAATTGACATTTATTTTTAAAGAAAATTGTAGTATCATTTTTTTTAAAAAGTTGGAATGTATTTCTTAATGGTTTAAAAATATTTCGTGCTATTCAAATCTTCGTCACAAGCATTTAAAAATCTTCGCCACTATTTTGATAAACTAATTATTTCTAGCTTAATAAATAAAGTAGATTACGTTATATACAAAACAATTTTTTTGTTTCCCTACTTAATCGATCTCCTATATTACGGAAAAATTAAGAAGATCATAGCTAGGTTTGGTTGAAGATTTGCCATCAATTTAGACAAATCTAATTTGGGGATTGTGGGAGTATCATTATTGATTTAAGAGGAAGATACCATCGCGAATTTAATAACAATTTTCACATTTTTATCTACGCGTAATTAAGACCGTAACTAATTTTCTTTATCCATAAAGATATTTTAGGTTAGAGACACTCTCATATCTTGGGCTCTTGGCCTACTAGATATATACTCTTCTTTTATCTTCTTACACACTCAGTTGTCTCATTCCCATCTTTACAGCCTCCTTCCATAGCCCCAGTCTGATCCAAGGCTCTAAATTTTCTGCGCAATTGTTTCAAACCTTCAGGTAACTTAATCAGATCTCAAATTCATCCTCATTTTTATCTAAACTATCATTGAATTAAATTGTTATTATTATTATTATTATTATTTTAATCTAACCCAATTCCTCTTTTCAATTTCATATTCATCAATTTCAGGTGTTGATCAAATGCAAGAGGTAGAAAAATCAGCGAAAAAAATGGAGCAAACAACAGCGAAATCGGAATCCAAATTACCAACTCTTCCGGATGATGTAATAGTAGAGATGATTCTGCCTAGACTTCCGGTAAAACCCTTAACCCGCTTCAAATCTGTGTCAAAATTTTGGCTTTCTACAATTTCAAGTAACAGATTCGCAAAAACCCACCTCAAATTTTCTTCATTGTCCAACACCAAATCCCTCATTTATAAGGAGCTTTACAGTTTTCGAAATCGCGGCTCTTATTTATCCTTTGATGAACGCTACGATATGAAAGAATTTGTCACCTTAGATGATAAGTATTCTAATAACAATGACCCGAGGTATACTCGTCGGGCTCGTGTCGTGGGTTCTTGTAATGGTCTTTTGTGCATGTTTGATAGCGATGTTTTTGAATTTACTCTGTGGAATCCTGTAACAAAACAATACCACAATGCTGGTGGTCCTGAATTTAATTATGTGCTAAATGATGATGTTGCCGGTGTCGGGTTTGGTTACATATCTAGTATTGATGACTATAAGATAGGGTGTTTAGTACATTCTGAGGAGGGTGTGTGTCGTGTTAGTGTTTATTCACTGAAAACCGGGGAATGGAAAGCAACGTCTTGCATAGAAGAGAAAGGGTTCATTTCTATAGATCGACGTTATTACTCAGTGTTAGTTGATGATACTATTTATTGGTCCCCGATAGTCAGAAGAGAATCTGAGGATCAGGAAAGTCATATCGTTGGGTTGAACTTAGTTAGTGGACTATTGACAAAAGTCCCATTGGGAAATTTGCTTACTGGGTATTTCGATGCTAAGGTATTCGAGAGAAAAGGGTGTTTGTCATTGTGTTGCAATTCTGTTGTAATTGGTAGAAGACGACGTACTAAGCATGTTTCTGATGTTTGGACTTTAAAGAATAATGGTGACAAGCAATCTTGGGAGAAATCGTTCTCAATCAATATCAAAGGCGTAATTTTGCTTTACATATTTGAGTCTGGAAAATGTTTGGTAAGTCGACACTTAAACCAGCTTATGCTACTTGATCTTAGTCAAGCAGAATATGTAGAGGTTATTGTAATTTGGCAACGTCATAGAAGAGGACATGTCTATCACAGAGCTATAGCAGACGTGTGGGACTATACTGAGAGTCTCATTTCGCCTTCTGGGATATCTGCGCGTGTGGTGAATGAAGATGACCGTGAGACTGGAGAAAGAGTTGAAGAAAATGCTTAAGAGCCGAGGTATCAAGCATACAATTATATGTATCATTGTAATATTCTGCAGATGGTTAAGTCCTCAATGGTTGTATGCTAATTATATGCTAGTTTTATAGACTTATCATTAGCTTTGGGAGTTCTCTAAACAATTTATGCTCCATAAACAGAGTTCTACATTTACTTTTATGTAATTTGAATAATTTCTCTATTTAGGTGTGTGAAACTTATTGAGAAATTGGTTGTAATACTTTGATTATCTTGTTTTAAGCAGATTTTAATACCTATCTGAATTTTTCTTTCATAAAACCAAATACATACGTTTGGCATTGTTGTGGTTTTCTGTTTTTTGGTTTTTTGTTCTCTAAAAGTATATGATATAAGTCCCATAATGAATCAAAAATCATATAAACTTATTAAAATTATGGTAATTATGAAAACTGACAAAAAAAAAGTGAAAACTCTTTTTTCTTGTTATCTGTTTTTGGTTTTTGGTTTTTGGTTTTTAAAAAAACAGGAAACTGAAAACCAAAACTGATGCCAAAAAAGCCCGTACGCCCTGTTTTAATTTATTTTAACTTTATTTTGGATGGAAGGGATGGATTTAGTTTTTTTTTTTTTTTTTTGAGGAGAAGGGATGGATTTAGTTAACGGACATTTAAATAACTTAATGATGCTGATTTTAAGTAGCTTAGCCTTAAGTACACCTTTATTTACTAGGGCTAAATTTGCAAGCGGCCCAGCTATTGTAAAAATTGGTGCTGAAGAGATTTTAAGCCTTCTTTATCCCTACTTAAAGAAGAGAGATATTTAACTCCATCCTTAATTCCATGAGTCCTTAAAAATTTCCCATTAGCTCAATGTACATGTATTTAATTAGGTAGTTTAAAACTTAATGATTTCATGTTAGTTCCGTTGGAATACTTGCTTCAAATTGTTGGTGATTAGTTAACTCCTTAGTAATTAGTTTGTGTTAGTGGAGTCATAATATTAGTGGTTGGGTTTAGTGGGTTAATGTAAGGCATGATAGATTATGATGATAAGCTCATGTTACTTACTTTTAGTTAAGTTTTGCAATATACGTATGTATTGATTACAAGTTAGTTATGTTATTATTTCCCCTCTCTCGTGTCTATTTATAATTTCAGCAAGTTCAAATGATTTCAATTAAGGCTAGATAACCTAAAAACACGTTAATAGAATACACTCTAGATTTGGTCAACTGGTCGGATTATTGGTAAAAAATTGACCCCTAATGACAACTTGGTAAAATAATTTCGGCGATAGTTTATTAAGAAAAAATTATTCTCATTCCACACTTCTCTTAATAAAAAAAATCCCATGCAACATTTGGCTAAATATATCTATTTTTTATAATAGCTACTTGCAAATTAATAGGCGTGTCGCGTACCTATTAAAATAACAGGACTATCTCTACTATGTAGCTGAGCAAGTAAGGGTCGAATCCCAAGAGACTAACTGAATCAAAATTTCAAACTAATCAAATTGACTTGAATTAAAGCTAAGCAAGTAACCAAACAAATATATGAAATAATACTAAACTGAATTCTAGCAAGAAAATAATCAAGAATAACCCAAGAGCTAAAGACATCTAGGAATATGTATACCCACTAATACAAATCGATGCACCATTCTACAAGACGGGTTCTCCCTATAACAATACCAAGTGTTTCTTTCAATTAACAAGTGGCTTCCCTAATAAGCAATCATACATGTTGTCATGGAATCATACATATTAAAGACATTGAGAACGACACCCTATAAGTCCTAGCAAGAAAAATTAGCTATCCTAATGCATAAAGGCTCTTACTTTTGATTAGGGTTCTAAAATCAATTAAGATGAATCAACTCTCGTTGCAAACCTAATCACATTCAATTACACTATTCCTAGTCGTTTATTGATAATAAAATCAGCCCTAATGAAGAAGAATTATAAATTAATAAAAATGGGAATTGGGAATCAATTAACACATCAATCCATATTAAGGTTTAACCCAACCCTAGATTATGAAACTACTCAAACACGATAATTAAATAAATAAAATAAACAATAAGAGAAATAATAATAACAATAATAATAGGATAATAAAGGAGAGGAAATAAATTCTTGAATTGAATTACTAGAAGCTTGAAAGTAAATGTTCAATGAACAAAACTTGAATAATAAAGGAGAGCAAAATAATGCACGTAAAACTAAAATAACGCAAAACTCAAAATAATAAAAATATGAAAAATCTTATTGATTTATCTTCTTATTAACCTATTTATATCCTTATAAAAAACTAGAAAATTCTATCTTATTAGGACTCTAAACACATTGTTAAAAGAACGACCACAAGCAGGTTGTGGCTGCGAAAAAATTGCCACAAGCAGGTTGTGGAGTAGGATGCCATGCCTCCCATTGCACACTAAACACTTTCTCTAGCAAATCAAACCACCATCAAAGCTAACAACTAGCAAACTGAGCCATTTCCTACAAAAACATAATAAAACATACCAAGGAGAGCAATATTGAAATTTAAAAAACAATAGCTCTAAAAGAGTAAGAGAATGGAAAAAACACAATAAAATATGATCAAATATAACATATAAATCGGTTACAATATTGTATTATCAGAAATGCTGATTTTAATTTTACTTTCGTTGTTGTATTTTAAATTAAATTCTCTTGTTAATTTTTCATTTAAAGTGCCGACCCCTTTTTAAGGATTAAAAATTTGGAGGAAAAAAGGGTTTATATATTTCCACTTAATTTTTCCAACCCCTTGTTAAAAAAATGAAAAGTGGGGTTGGAAAAAAAATTGGGTAATTATGGAATTAGAGAAATAATAAGAGATATAATATTTATTTAAAAACTTTAAAAGGGAAAAAATAATTAAAATAAATAAGGCATTTTAAGGAGGGCTTTTTTTTTTTTTTTCCTTGGAAAATTATACTATAGATTTGTTGGTGCAAATGTCTCTTCAATTAATTTTTGTGTTAAATTGTCACTTAAGATCATTTTTTTTAACTAAATTGTCGTTCTTGCTAATGACTTTTCGTTCTTGTTATTAACAAAAAATAATGTAACCAAAAGATAGATTAGTCTTTCTCAAAATAGATAAACTCATGTTTTTTTAGTTGTGTTGTAGCACATAATCAACACAAAAAAATCATAAATAACTGAGGCAGTTCATTTAATTTATACCTGCGAAATCACTTTGAATAACTAGTATTTGTTATTAATGTCATTGAAATTCCCTTCCTCGTACCCTCTAAATTATTAGTACGTGTTTAAATTTTATCACAACTCATCATTTTCTAGATTGCACATTTAATAAGTACTACTCCGCACCTTAGTTTAGATATGAAATTTTAATACCGTATTTAATAGTGATACGTGGTTTCAATATTTTCATTAAGAGAAAAATAAGTTGTAAATTTCGTGAATCATTCCCAAGCAATACATGTATACAAATTAAATGCAACCACGGATTTAATGCATCATTTTACAAATTATTTACTTTCAGACATTGTTGAGAGCAATACCATTTTTGTTCACAATATACCGTTCAAATATTATCTTAGAAGTTACAATCTTATATTTCATTAATGCGTGATTGGCGCACCCGGGTGCACTACACTATTTTTAGGATTTCATAATTATTTCTCCGCATTATTCAAACATTGTTGTGCGCAATATGGCCAATATCCATTTTATTACTCTTATAAGCAATGAGGCTCTACAAACTTGACCTAATTGTACCCTAATCCCAAAATAACAAGTCAACAACAAAAATAAGGTTGACTTGACCATTGACTAAAAATATAAATAGTCTTTCTCTTTCCTCTTTCACTGTCACTTTCACTACAAGCCGCCACCCTAACCCTTTCATTGAAACCTCAAATTCAGCATTCTCATTTATCATCCGATCAAACCACTTAATCTGCGCCACTACTCTTCAGGTACTAATCTACTCGCAAATTATTCACTAATTTCATCTAAAATTTAATCAATTCAAAATCCCCATTTTATAATTTAAACTTAATTACTCCTTGATTTTTTTTTTTTTTGTGTTTTTTCATTTTTCTAGTCCAGTTATTGATCCGGCTTTGCAAGATGATGAACAACACATCAGCGCAGAAATCAAAATCCGAACCGACACACAAAACTCTTCCGGATCATCTCATCCAGGAAAACATCCTCATAAGACTGAAGGTAAAACCTCTAATTCGCTTCAAATGCGTTTCCAAAGGATGGTTTTCCATGATATCAAGTCGTAAATTTGCAAAACAACAATTTGAATTCCAGTCGTCTTTGAACGATCAAACCCTCATTGTTCAGGAGCAGCGTAATACTGTAGAAGATAAGTATTATTTATCCTTTGATGAAAACTACAATTTAACTGAGTTTGTTGGATTGAAGGAGAAATATCTTCCGCGTAGTTTTAATCCTCTAAATACTTGTGTCGTTGATTATTGTGATGGCCTATTGTTAATGTTTAATGAACAAACTATGCGCATATATGTTTGGAACCCCGTGACAAACCAATGTCGCGATACTAATGGTCCTGTTGCTCTTGATAACGTAGATGATTATCAAATGAAGTGTGTCGGGTTTGATTATGTACCGTTAATTCATGATTATAAGATAGGGTGTTTGATGTTATATAAGAATATTTCGGTACATGCTCTTATGTTTTCTTTTAAGACCGGGTTATGGACCGAATGGGCTTTATTAGATGACTATTATGAAACGTTGGAAAAATATGGAGATCCCTCGGTGTTTGTTGATAGTAGTAAAGTGTTTGTTGACGATACTATTTATTGGGCTCCGAAATGTATGTCCAATGAAGGAGATGAAGAGGAAATCTTTGGGATGGATGTGATAGCAGGGGATATGATGTTTGTCCCATTTGTACGCAGAGAACATTGGGAAATCGCGAAATTATTTAAGATGAATGGGAGATTGGCATTGTGTTTGATTGGAAATGGTGGTAATAAGACTGTTTGTAATGTTTTTTTGATGAAGTTAACTGATGCTGATGATGGTCATACGGTTGAAATCGCTTCATGGGAGAGAGTATTATCTCTCACTTATATTGGAGAGGATTTTGTGTATTTATTTGAGACAGGAAAGTGTTTGGTAAGTAACATATCGTTATCTTTATCTTTATCTCTATCCTCTCAATTTCTTCGGCTTATGCTACACGAGCTTAGCCAAGTATCATCACAAGAACAAGAACAAGAACAACCCGATGAAGGTACCATTGTTTGGGAATCAGTAGAACGAGGAGACTTATGTCGCTATTTTTCAGGGGTTGCATTGGGTTATTGCGAGAGTCTTTTTACGCCTTTTGATCCATACTTGTTGCAAGACAATCAAGATGGCTGATTAATTGGCCGTGAGAATTGATATTGATTAGCAAAAGGGACTTAATTATAAGAGCCAATAAATAATCATTTGGTATGTGGTTTAGTTTGTGTCATTGTAATAATTAGTTGCTTTTTTAGGCTCATTTTTAGTCCAATTTTACAGTATTTTGTTATTGTTAAGTCATAATACAGGAATTGTCATGCCACCTTTGTAGTAGAGATTATATCTTGTTTTGGTTAGCCGCGTAAGATTAATCGAAATATTGATTGTAGTACTTCTATGATGTTTTGGAGAATTTTATATATTTATTATTAATCTTAGAGCTGTCAAAAGTTGACCTGACCGAAATACTGACTCAAGCCCGATTATTAACCGACCCATCTGAATCCGAAAAAATGGTGACCCAAACCCGACCTGAAACCAACCATAGACCCGAGTTAACTAGAGTATATGAGACCCGAACCCGAACTAACCTGGAGATGACCCGACCCGAATGTAACCCGTAAATTATTGACCTGATTCGAACACAACTTGAACCGAAATTGACCCAAACCCGTTTAAATCCGTCAAAACCCCAAATTAATCCGACTTGTTACTAACATGACCTTAATTTAACCCGACCCGAATTTAACCCAATCTGTTACAAACCCGACCTGAAATCAACCAGACTTGATATTGACCTGACCCAAATTCAAACCGACTTGTTATTGACCCGACCCGAATTTTACCAGACCTATTACTAACCTGACCCAAAAATTCAACCCGATCTATTATTAACCCGACTCAAAATCAACACGACTTGTTTTTTACCCGACCTAAATTCAACCCAAATTGTTCCTGACCCAATCACCTTAAATGCAATTTAGACCACCTTATTATTATTGATCAAAGCATTTTGTCTAGGGAGATCAAGTCGGTCCAGGCCAGCAAAAGAAAGGAGTATCATCCTCAAATTTAAGAGTTAAATATAGTATATATTTGTTGTATGGTTAAAGGAGATAAGTATCTTCCTAAATTATTGACTATGGTTCCCTAGTATATTGCCAATTATAGTCAAAGGAAATAATTAGCTTGATAAAAATGACAATTATCTATTTATACTTAGTTGAACCCGAATATAACCTGACTTGGAAATGACCCGACCTGATTGTAACCTGCAAATTATTGACTTGAACATAACCTGACTTGAAGCCGAGAATGACCCGACTTGAAAATGACTCAACCTGATTATAACCCGTGAATTATTGACTTGAACCGAACTCGACTTGAACCCGAGAATGACCCGACTTAAAAATGACCCGACCTTATTATAACCCGCAAATTATTTACTTGAGCCGATTCCGAGTATCCGACTCAAAACCGAGAATGACCTGACCTGATTATAACCCGCAAATTATTGACTTGACTCGAACCCGAGAATTACCCTAACCTATTTTAACCCGTGAAAACCCGAATTAAACCTGACCTATTATTCACCCGACCCAAATGTAACCCGACCTGTTATTAACCCGATAAGAAATATGACCCGACGTGACCCTACTAAAGCATGACCCAACCCAAACCCGATGCGCATAGGTTATGGAATTAATCCGAATTGACCCGACCCGAGTTGACCTGATCCACTCTTACCAACCCAAACCCGACCCGTTTACCCGAATTGACAACTCTACCCGAAACCTCCAAAATTTCTCAAAAAGCGTGAATATTAGTCTTCAATTTTAGAATTTATTGACATTTTTTCACCTGGGAAAAAAAATTACCGAAATGTTTACCATGGTCCCTAATATCCTCCGGGAGTCCAATTGGCTGGATGGAACCACCCAATTTGCCTTTAAATGACCAATTTATCGGCTTACAACTTGCACCGATTTCATTAAATCAAGCCTACCACGAACATTTATGACAACATATAATGATCATATATGTTTCCAAACGGCATTATATGACCCCGAGATGTATCCTCTAAAATCTCAATGATTTTCAGCACCGGGCCCCAAAACATTCAAAATTTCTCAAAAAGCGTGGATATTAGTCTCCAATTTTGGATTTTTTTGACTTTTTTTTTCGTCCGGATATTAAAAATTTCCGAAATGTTTACCATGGTCCCTAATTTCCTCCGAGAGTCCAATTGGGTGGGTAGAACCATCCAATTTGCCTTTAAACGACCAATTTACCGGTTTACAACTTGCACTGATTTCATTAACTCAAGCCTACCACGAACATTTATGACAACAAATAATGATCATATATGGTTTCAAACGACATTATATGACCCTGAGATGTATTCCCTATAATCTCAAGGCTTTTCGATATCGGGCCCCGAAACCTACAAAATTTATCAAAAAGCGTGGATATTAGCCTTTATTTATGGAATTTTTAGACTTTTTTCGCCCGAAAATAATAATTTCTGAAATATTTACCATGGTCCCTAATGCCCTTTGGGAGTCCAATTGGGTGGGTTGAATCATCCAATTTGCCTTTAAACGGCCTATTTACCGGTTTATTACTTGCACCGATTTCATTAAATCAAGCCTGCCACGAACATTTATGACTACATATAATGATCATATATGATTCCTAATGTCATGATATGACCCCGAGATGTATTCCCTAAAATCTCAAGGCTTTTCGACACCTTGCCCTAAAACCTCCAAAATTTCTCAAAAAGCGTGTATATAAGCCTTTAATTTTGGAATTTTTGACTTTTTTTTCGCCCGAACATAAAAAGTGCTGAAATTTTTACCATGGTCCCTAATAACCTTCAGGAGTCCAATTGGGTGGGTCGACACTACTACAAAAATTGGCAAAGAGACCCGTTGAAATATGCCTGATAGACCGCCTCACAACGGGTCTCTATCTCAGGGGTCTGTTTGGTAAAGAGACCCGTCATTAGTGGGGGTCTGTTTTTGATGACAAAGAGACCCGTTGTAAGTGATGTCAGGTCTGTTACATGAGTTATAAATTTAATAAGTTTGAAGAAAAAGAAACCTGGTATTAGAGATAGGGGGTCTGTTAAGTGGTACCGAATAGACCTACCATGTCAAATAACGGGTCTCTTTGTCCTCTTAGTTTTTTTTTAAAAAAACATAATATTTTTGTTTTTTATTTGGTACGATTTTGGAGGTTTTTCATTTGATTTTTGAAAATTCTATTTATAAATTGGCAAATTATTTATAAATTGTAAATTACACTTTAAGAGCACAGAAAATAGCAAATTAAAATTGACGCGAGATACAATAAAATCCAACATAAATTTGCAAAAAAAAAAAAAAAAAAAAAAAAAAAAAAAAAAAAAAAAAAACTATGAATTTACTGAAATTTTACAATTACAATAACACCATACAACAACAAGGTTTGAATACTCCATTTCAATCTCCTCTGTTTGAGAATTTACTATGACGAAATCATACAAACCCTGACAAAAAAAAAAAAAAAAAGACAAATTAATGTTGATTAATGAAATTGATATACGAAGTAAAACAAAACAAATTCACTAACAAAACAATATACTACATCCAAAACAATTATAACATAGTTAGTAAGTTACCCACTTGAGTATAATAAGACTGAATGGTGAAGAACACCAGCAAAAAAAATACAACAATTAGCTCCGGAAACCTGACCCGAAACAGGACTATAACCAAAATTGAATATAAGGTGTAATTAAGAGCCGCATCATATGTAATTCATAAAAAATACAAAAAAAATAAAATTGTATGTACTTTTCATAACATTCAACTCATAAAATTTGTTCAATTAAATTGAGAAAATTCTTAAACGAATGAATGATAAGAAACTTTATATAAAGTACAATTCAAAAGTTTAATAACAATCAAACCACAAATATAGAGACAATTTAAACTGAAAAATCAGTTTATAGATCGATTACCTTAATTTTAATCGGAATTTCAGTCATAAATTAGACAAAATTCTTCATAATTTGCAGATCTATTATTGAACCGTCATCGAAACTTAGCAAATAGCGATTTTCTCAAACTTGGGAAAAAAAAGAGGATAAAAAGCAAGCATGTATAAGAGGAGAGAAAGAGCCCATTTTACCATTCTTAGAATAAATGTAGTATTTCGATTTAATGGAGAAAAATGACAGAGTATTGATTCAATGGAGAAGGGAACTGAAGAGTTGACGGCGGCGCATTCATAAGGAAAAGATGAGGGTTTTAATTATGGGTTGGGCTTGGGAGGAGGTTTTGTAGAGAGAGAATAGGTGAATGCCAAGTAATGATGAAAATGAAATGGTCAGGACTCCAATTCTACTAGCAGGAGGCCAGGAGTAAGAGCAAAGCTAAGAGACCCGTGATATTAGTCAACGGATCTTTCAATTCCCTTCTCTAATTAAAGGTGTGGGACATAACAAAATAAGAGACTCGTTAGGACTTATAACTGGTCTCTCATTTCTCACTCTCTTTGTTTAATACACATAAGAGACCCGTTATAATTAATATTGGATCTTTTACATCAAACAGACCCTATTGGTTAAATATCGAGTCTTTTATTGGGGGTCATTTTTCCAAGTTTTGTTGTAGTGCGAACTATCCAATTTGCCTTTAAACGGACAATTTACCGGTTTACAACTTGTACCGATTTCATTAAATCAAGCCTACCACGAAAATTTATGACAATATATAATGATCATAAATGGCTCCAAACGATACTATATGACCCCGAAATGTATCCCCTAGAATTTCAAGACTTTTCGACACCGGCCCCCGAATCCTCCAAAATTTCTCAAAAAACGTGTATATTAGCCTTCAATTTTGTAATTTTTGACTTTTTTCGCCTGAAAATTAAAATTTCCAAAATGTTTAACATGATACCTAATATCGTCCGAGAGTCCCATTGGGTGGGTGGAACCATCTAATTTGCCTTTAAACGACCAATTTACCGATTTACAAATTGCACCGATTTCATTAACTCAAGCCTACCACGAACATTGATGACAACAAATAATAATCATATATGGTTCCAAACAACATTATATGACCCCGAGATGTATCCCCTCGAATTTCAAGACTTTTCAACACCGGGCCCCGAGACCTCCAAAATTTCTCAAAAAGCGTGGATATTAGTCTTCAATTTTGGAATTTTTTGACTTTTTTTTTCGCCCGGAAATTAAAATTGCCGAAATGTTTACCATGCTCCCTAATATCCTCCGAGAGTCCAATTGGGTTAGTGGAACCATCCAATTTGACTTTAAACGACCAATTTACCGGTTTACAACTTGCACGAATTTCCTTAACTCAAGCATACTACAAACATTTATATATAATGATCATATATGGTTCCAAACGGCATAATATGACCCCGATATGTTTCCCATAGAATTTCAAGAATTTTTGACACCGGGCCCTGAAACCTCCAAAATTTCTCAAAAAGCATGGATATTAAGCCTTCAATTTTGGAATTTTTTGACTTTTTTTTTTGTCCGGAAATAAAAATTGCCGAAATGTTTATTATGGTCCTTAATATCCTACGGGAGTCCAATGGGGTGTGCAGAACCATCCTATTTGCTGTTAAACGGCCAATTTACCGGTTTACAATTTGCACCATCTTACCGGTTTACAACGGCCAATTTAATTAATTTGCAACGAACCCGACTTGAACTGAAATTGACTCTAACCCGTTTTAACCCGTCAATACCCGAATTTAACCCGACTTGTTACTAACCTGACCTGAATTCATTCCGACCCGTTCCTAACCCGACCCGAATTTAACCCAATCTGTTACAAACCCGACCCGAAATAAACCTGACTTAATATTGACCTGAACCAAGTTCAACCTGACTTGTTATTGACCTGACCTGAATTTTACCAGACCTATTACTTACCCGACCCAAAATTTCAACCCAATCTGTTACTAATCCAACTCAAAATTAACACGACTTGTTATTAACCTGACCTAAATTCAACCCAAATTGTTCCTGACCCGATTTCAAATCACCTTAAATGCAATTTAGAGCACCTTATTATTGTTGATCAAAGTATTTTGTCTAGGGACACCAAGTCGGTCCAGGCCAGCAAAAGAAAGGAGCATCATCCTCGGATCAAATTTAAGAGTTAAATATAGTATATATTTGTTGTATGGTCAAAGGAGATAATTATCTCTCTAAATTATAGACTATAGTTCCCTATTATATTGTCTTATATATTATAGTCAAAGGAAATAATTAGCTTGATAAAAATGATAATTATCAATTTATAGTTAATTAAACCCGAATATGACCTGACTTGGAAATGACCCGACCTGATTGTAACCTGCAAATTATTGACTTGAACATAGGGACTTGAATTCGAGAATGACCTAACTTGGAAATGACCCAACCTGATTATAACGTGCAGAATATTGACTTGAACCAAACTCGACTCGAACCCGAGAATGACCCGACTTGAAAATGACCCGACCTAATTATAATCCGCAAATTATTGACTTGAACCGAACCTGACTCAAACCCGAGAATGACCCGACCTGATTCTAACCCGTAAATTATTGACTTGAACCGAACCCGACTCGAACCCGAGAATTACCCTAACCCGTTTTAACTTGTGAAAACCTGAATTAATCTCGACCTATTGTTCACCCGACCCGAATGTAACCCGACCTGTTATTAACCCAACCTAAACTCGACCTAAAGCCGATAAGAAGTATGACCCGATGTGACCCAACTCAAGCATGACCTAACCTAAACCCGACCCGCATAGGTTATGGAATTAATCTGAATTGACCCGACCCGAGTTGACCCGACCCACTCTTACCCGACCCAAACCTGACCCATTTACCCGAATTGACAACTCTAATTAATCTTATTGTGATAAGAGGTTATGTTTGGATGCACTAAAAAAGATGGCTAAAACCTGAACATCTATCAACTAACTTCATTTGCCCTCAATAGATTTGCATGCATCCAAATTAAACATTGAATAAATTGATATTTAGTAAATAGATTAGCTCATTGGCATGCATCAATCAATACATAATACTAAATCAGACATGGTGTGTCATTCATGGTGCTATTTTTTCTCTTCAAAATTCCCTAACCCTATATCTTTTTTTCCTTTCATTTTTCCAGCTAATGTCACCTATAATTTATACACAAATTTGTTAACTACTGCTAAACCAAAACGTTGCAGACGTCATCACTGTCCACATGTCACACTTATAATAATTTTTTTCCCGTTTAAATGCTTGAATGATGCCATCTCTCTTTCTCTCTCTCTCTCTCTCTCTCCCACTCTCTCTCTCTCTCTGTTTTTAATTTTTTTTATTTGTGGAGCTACCCTAGCCTATTTAACAATTTTTGAATATTACTAGTTTTTACATTAAAACTACAGCCTATTAATTTATCCTTAAAGAATAAAACAATTGTAAATAGCGCACTAATAACTGGACTCCTACATTGAAATATGTATTAAGGTACCGCATGTGCCGCAGGAATGGGAAAACTATTTGAAAGCAAGGAGAGGACCAGATGAAAGAAGAGCCGACCGAGGTTGAATGAATTATTCCACCTGGCAACAACAAAAGTAGAGTTTGGCACAGGTTAAGTGACATTGAACAAATATATATTATATCATAACTTGGTGATATGAAAATGAAAATCTAAATTATTTAAACTACAAATATATTTTTAGAAGGTGTATAGTTCTTATTTATATTTACCCTTTTTTTAAATATAAAAATTATATAAATAGATTTTATATAAAACGTGCATCGCACGGATTATAATCTTTTTATACACTAAACCGAGATAATTTTGATTCACATAATTTCCATATCCGTTATAAAATATGTTTTATATATCTATTACTCCGTATGCCATATCTTTAAATAAGATAAGAAACCACATTTTATTTTTAAAAATATTTATATATTTTAAATAAGGTAAATTTGTAACAATATTAAAAAAATATATATATATTTGATGAATCCCTTAAATATAAAATATTATCTTTTGAAATTAGATAAATGCATAACGAATTAGAGGAAATTAAAAATTTATTTTAAAATAAAAATATTAAATTATAGTACGGGCCTATTCACATTTACTTTATTTCAGTTCAGTTCAGTTAAGCTCCAATCAATTCAGTTCAGCTCCTAATTTTCCTCTCTCATAAAATATTCATTTCAGCTCAATTCAGTTCAGTTCAGTTCAGCTCCAATCAGTTCAGTTCAGTTCAGTTCTGCTCCAATCAGTTCAGTTAAGTTCAACTCAGTTCAGTAAATGTGAACATGCCCTACATACAAACAATCAATATTTGTTTTAAAAAATACAAACAAACTGTGCATCACATGGGTTTCATCTTGTCTAATACCATTATGAATTTATTTGTTTCATTAATGGTTGACAATATTTTACATATGTAATTAGCCCATATATTAGTTGTTTGTTGAAACGAACACTACAAGAGGGGGGGGGGGATTGTAGTTGAGTTTCTAGTGACTACTTTTGAAAAATATAAAACAGAATATAAAGGAACTTTGCAATGCACACAGGATTTTACGAGGAAACCTTCCAGGGCCCAAGTGGAAGTAAAACCTCGACCCTTCTAAGGGATTTCCAGATAAAAATCAATCCACTATAATAGGGAAAACCTCAAGTTACAAACCTATTATATGACATACCTTTACTCACAAGTTCTAGATTGAACCTGCTACACTTGAATTCACTCGCACTATCACAGTACTACCTCACAACTTTTACACTCAAAGTTATCTTACCTGTATGCAATATAAATTTCACACACACACCCAATAACCCAACCAATTACAGAAAATATAACATCTAGAATATGTTAGGCAAGCAATGCACGAAACCCGAAACAATTATGACAAGATTAAAAGCTTGGCAAACTTACACAAATTAAGCTTAGAGATTTCTTCACGCAAAACTCACAAAAAACTTATGAAAATGTGATCTCTACTGTTTATACAAGATTAGCTTATATAGCAAGTAGGGTTTTTCTAAAAATAATTAAGTTAATTTAACTAAATCACAAAATAAAGTTTTTATGTAAATATTTTAAGAGAAAATCTTTTTGGAAAATAAGATAAGATAAGGTATAGCAAAAAGAATAATATCTTTTGTTAAAACCAGATTTTAAGAAATAAATTATCTCAAAAATCTTTTCTTAAAATCTATCTATTATCTTTTTCCGTTTAATTAAATTTGCCAATTATCTTGTCATGCTTCTAATAAGTTTCGTGCATATCTACTTAACATATTTAACAATAAATCTAGAAGATAAAATCTTAACTAAATTGATATTGATGTGCCGCGTTTATGTAATTTTGAATTACTTGGGCTTCACGCAGACCAGGACCAAGTTTCTGCTGTCACTCTTGCTCCAGTCTTCAACTGGAACTTCGCAGACTAAGTTCCTTCCAGAACTTACTGTCTTCAGCTTGCATCCTCCAAGTTCCTGTTAGAGAACATTCCTGTTAAGGAACTCAGTTCTTGTTAGAGAACTCTTCTTCTATATTGTTTGACTTTTCTTCAAAGGTCTCTTCATGTTTTCTTAGCTTAAGTTACTCTTCCACCTCCAAGGTCAACTTCACCTGTACTAATTAAACACTTATAAACCTTTATGAGTTGAGTTTGCTTTAGTTTAAGTACATCATCATCAAAACCTTTAAGGTTGAACATTAGTCCTAGCTTGTTTGATTAATTATTTATATTCTTGATACTATTGAGAATGTGTCATTCTACATGTTGGGTGTGGCCCAAATTTTAATTCATAGGCCCATTGTTTGGTGGAGTATTTATACATATTCTAGATACTTACAGAAAAATTAAGCAAGATTAATTCATGTTTAAATTTTCTCTAGAATTATCTACTTAATCGTTCTAAAGAATTTTTGACATTAGAAGCAACTAGAATATATGGTTCGTGAACAATTTAGAATATTATGGCTACTAGATTGATGAAGGAAAGTCTGGAATCTGTGAGACATTTTTTCCAAGATTCATCTTCAACTATAAATAGGTTATGTGCATAAATTTCAATCAAGGCATACATACACAAGAAGTCATAATTATATAGATTCTTAAGCAATCAATCTACTATTTTGTACCACTATAATTTCATAATTAGTAATTATAGTTCGCTCTACCTATTGATTTTAGATTGAAACATTTAGTTGCAGATTTAGTTAGCGTGTTAGATTTGGTTATGTATCGTCTATTGATAATTATATGATAGTGCGTGTATGATGTTATTTCAGAATTCGTTACATATTGTGTATCCTTTGAACACTAGTTTATGTAATGAGACGGCTTTGATACAAATATGTATTATGTAATGATGTTTAATATATCAAGGAAAAACCTCGACGTTTGTCGATAGCAGTAAGACGAGTATTGATGATATTAGGATTCACAATGTTTAGTCGATGAAACACCATGATGATCGATATTTCATATTTTGATGTGTAACAGAGGTAAATTTAGATATGTAACTTATCTATCAACTGATTTCATTGCTCTCAAGATATTGGAATGTGTCCGAAAACTAATTAAAGTATTTTATTGATATCTAGCTGCCTTATCTCGTTGGTATATATCTACTCCTTTTATGAAAAATTTGTTTTGTAAAAGGTTAGCAATTTCACCCAAATAAAAGTAAAAATGACACAATTGAGAGTAATAATGACAATAGATTGGCATTTTGAGTTAAATGAAACTTCACCCAAATGCATTCGCTCAATTTCATACATACACTCGCCTAAAACCCATCATCTACTCTAAGTGGAAATTTCATTTAGGTTTGCAATATGCAATTCCTTAAATTACACAATATGTGATTTTAACTATTATTATTTTAGAGAGAGAAATATGGATGATAATTTATTTATAAATATTGAGATTATGCATCGTTCATGTATTAGAAATAAATAGTCATAAATTCATATACACTTGGTGGCACATCGATTCCCTCTAAACACTATTGATAGATTTATATGGTTTCACAATCTGCATTTTTATTAATAATGTTTCTTGGTGTAAATACTATCACTAATTATAGGAAAAAATATACATTACTCAAATCTTTAATTTTGAGATTATTAAAAGTAACAATTTTTTTTCCTTTCTCGCTTTGCAGGATTATCTTTCTGATGCAAACAAATTAAATGCGCGAATTTAACAGTTCAATCTACGCATTATTTACATATCGACAATTTTCTTTTCCTTTCATATGTACACTTTCATCACGTCGAGAAGCAAACCAACTTTGAATTTCTTAACTTATTCCAACAATTATTTGCCTTTTATAATCATTGAGAGCAATCCATGTATTTTCACAATAAGCAACTCCTTTCACGGTACAATCTGCGCTTTTATTTATCATTATTTTGGAAAAGAAAATTTGGTAGCTAAATTTACTATTCACTCTAAACACAATTTACGTCTTTGCAATATTGAGATCATGCATTAAACATGTTTTAGGAAAAAAATTAGTCGTATATTCGTAGCTTGGTTGACACATTATTTACCTAGTGACACTATTTATAGCGGTTTCCTATTTTCACACCTCGCACTTTTATTAACAATATATTAGCAAAATGAATAAATCCGCAAAATTTAAAACATAATCTACACATTCTTACATTTAATTATGACATTATCAATAGTGAAATCAATTATTATGTTTTTTTTTCTTAAGACTAGGTAATGGATATAAATGGCTACAATAGACGCGTATAATGTAAAACGAGTAGAAGTCTCGACGTTTATTTATTAATGGCAGTAAGGTGTAACTAGAATTTTATGATTTCATGGATTGGCCCGGGGATTGATTTGTTATGATATTTTTTGGAAAATTTTTATAGTATTTGATTTTTTGAAAGCTATGTGATTATAATAAAAGACAGAGTGGTTTTATTTATTTATTTTTTATTTTTTTTATTTTTTTAAGGTCATTTTAAGGGAACACAACAACCTTCCCTTAGCTTATTTAATAGATCGAGATTTATATTTTGACACATTTTAGAACGATGTATGTTTCCTTTCATAATAGTATACAATGCAGTTTAATCAAAATCTAAGAAAAGCAATACAACCACAGATTTTACAACAAAATTAAAAAAAAAAAAAATATTTACCTCCGGACACCATCGAGAGCTTTATTAAATTATTTTCACAAAAAGCAGTTTTATTATTGACCTATAAGAAGCAATACAATTTTTATTTTTATTTTTTTAATTCACACATTTCACACCACTCATTTTAATTTTAGAGTTTGTTGTGCGTAATATACATTTTTTATTTTTTGGAAGGGAAATATCCATTTCTTTAATATATTCAATTCCTTAATAATGAAGGGAAATAAACATTTTATAATTTCGTCAGCAGTGACGTTTAGGTCCTGTCTACTCTACAAACTTGACCTTGACCTTGACAAAGACCTAATTCTACCCTAATCCCAAAAACAACATCAAAATATAAATAGTCTTTCTCTTTCCTCTTTCACTGTCATTTTCATTACAAGCCGCCACCCTAAACCTTGCACTCAATCCTCAAATTCAGCATTCTCAATTTTCATCCGATCAACCCTCTTAACATGCGCCACTACTCTTAAGGTACTAATCTAATCGCAAATTCTTCACTAATTTCATCTAAAATCCAATCAATTCTAAACCCCTAATTTTATAATTCAAACTTAATTAATATTTTTTTTTTTTGGGTGTTTTGATTTTGCAGGCCAGTTTTAGATCTAGCGTTGAAAGATGACGATCGCCTCATCGCCAAAGAAATTGAAGCTTGAACCAACATTCACACCTCTTCCGGATCATCTCATCGAGGAAAACATCCTAATAAGACTTGAGGTGAAACCTCTAATTCGCCTCGCAGGCGTTTCCAAAGGATGGTCTTCCATGATATCGAGTACTAAATTCACCAAAGAGCACTTAAAACAGTGGTACCCCTCCAACGATCGATCTCTCATTGTCCAGGATGATCGTGATACAGAAGGCGAAGATAAGTATTATTTATCCTTTGATGAAAACTACAATGTGAATGAGTTTGTTGAATTGAGGAATAAATATCCGACTTATTTATTTAAACCTCTAAAGACTTGTGTGGTGGGTTCTTGTAATGGTCTATTGTGTATGTTAAATGAGGAAACCATGCGCATCTATGTGTGGAACCCTATGACAAATGTGGTCCGCGATACTATGGGTCCCGCCCCTCATTTCTGTAGGTCGGAGGATTATGAAGTGAGGTGTGTTGGATTTGGTTATGTATCGTCTATTGATGAGTATAAGATAGGGTGTTTGATGTTTTATAAGAAAACATTACTTTCTCTTGTGTTTTCTTTAAAGACTGGGAGATGGGCTAAAAGGCGTCAGAGAAAAAAGCATTATAAAAAGGTGTTAGCATGTATAGATAGGGAAACCCCGGTGTTTGTTAATGATACTATTTATTGGATTTCGGATATTATAGAAGATGGGCATAGCTTCCTAATTGGATTGGATTTAGTTTATGATGATATGATATTCCTCAAAACATTCGTAAATATCCCTCAGGGATTCGCGAATGCAAAATTATTTCGGATGCAAGGGTGCTTGGCATTGTGTATAATTCAGAATGGTGATGGTGATGGTGATGGTAGGGTTCTTCAAGTTTGCAAGATGATTGAAAATGATGATGAGGAAGATGATAGATTTATATGGAATGAAGTTTTTGATCTCAACTACATAGGAAAGAATTTTGTTTATTTATTTGATACAGGAAAGTTTTTGGTAAATAAGATATCGCATCAATCTCAACAACTTATGCTACATGAACTTAAGGTATCATCATTAGAGGAAGAGGAAGGGGAAGGGGAAGGGGAAGGGGAAGGGGAAGGAGAAGAACAAGAGGAAGCAGAAGAGGAAGAGGAAGGGGAAGAAGTAGAGGAAGGAGAAGAACAAGAGGAAGCAGAAGAGGAAGAGGAAGGAGAAGAAGTAGAGGAAGGAGAAGAACAAGAGGAAGCAGAAGAGGAAGAGGAAGGAGAAGAAGTAGAGGAAGGAGAAGAACAAGAACATGAAGAAGTGGAAGAGGAAGCGAGAGAGGAAGAGGAAGAGGAAGGAGAAGAACAAGAACAAGAGGAAGCTGAAGAGGAAGAGGAAGAGGAAGCTGGAGAGGAAGAGGAAGGAGAAGAACAAGAGCAAGAGGAAGCTGAAGAGGAAGCGGGAGAGGAAGAGGAAGAACAAGAACAAGAACAAGAAGAAGGAGAAGAACAAGAACAAGAGGAAGCGGGAGAGGGAGAGGAAGAGGAAGAACAAGAACAAGAGGAAGGAGAAGAACAAGAGCAAGGGCAAGAGGAAGAGGGTGAAGATGAGCAAGAGCAAAACCTAGAACCAATCGATGAAGGTACTGTTGTTTGGGAATCAGTTGATCGAGGAAGCTTGTTTCGCTATTTTTCAGGGGCGGCCTTTGGCTATTCTGAGAGTCTCATTTCACCTTTTTACTCGGGCTTGTTGGGAAAGGATGAAGATCAGATAGTTGATGTGATTGACTGACCATGAGAGTAGATTCTGAAGTGTAAAAGGGACTTAATTAAGAGCCAATTAATTAATAATTAATCAGTGCATGTATGGTGTTGTTTGTGTCATTGTAATATTTAGTTGCCTTTTAGGCTCTATTTTAGTCTAATTTTATGGTTTGTATTTGCTAGTCTTAATCCAAACAAAACTATGTTACCTTGTAATAGAGATTATCTCTTTCTTTGGTTAGTCGCGTTAAATTAATTGAAAAATAAGTTCTAGTACTTATGTTAGCAAAAGTTTCAATGTTTCTCATCTTGCTAAGACAAAGCTAATGTTTGGATAAGTTAAAAGCGGCTATACATGCATCTATCAACAAACTTCTTTGCCCTTGGTAGATTAGTATGTATCCGAACACTGAATAAACCATTCTAATTGATATTTAGTAGAACGCTTAGATTATTGGCATATATGCTCTTCTTATAAAGTTTTTCTTTCGAAATAAATGGTTAACAATTTCATAGATTTGACTAACACATATATTAGTCCCAACTTAGTTTCCTCCTAATACTGTTGAGAGTAACGTGTGTCATTGTACATTATTTTCCTCCTGATACTTCTGAGAGCAATATCCATTTCTTTTCACAATTTTTTCTATCATTGATCATAGTATAAGAGAGGCAAATGTAAGTAGTTGGTGATTCCATATCTTATGCTACATTTTACTAACTTTTTGGCACTGTTTAATAAGCGATATCTAATTCACAATTTATTGTAGAGAGGTGAACATGGTAGATACTTTTATTATGAGTCATGCTACAAAGCATTTACGTCTTTGCACTATTGAGCTGATGCATTATCCGTGTCTTAAAATACAATATAGTCATAAAATTTTAGCTTGGCCAACACAATATTCACCTCTTGACATTATTGAGATCAGAGTAGTATCTATTTTCACAATTCGCACTTTTATTAGCAATGTTTTAGCAAGATAAATACAGTTGCAAGTTCTATAATACAATCTACGCATTCTTACCTCTAAATTTGACATTAATAAAAGTGTCATCCGTTTTCTTTCTCAATTTGCATTTTTATCATTTTTTTTTAATAAATGCGCAAATTTAATTGCACAATCTATGCAGAAGTACGGTTGGATCGGGGGACAATTTTACAATAGCTATAATAAAACTGTAGTCATAGTAAATATATACTTTTGATCTTTGTCATTTATTATTAACAGTACACATTCTATCTCAACCACTCATGATATTAACCAAGATTGAACCAAATATTGGTTAACACTTGAAAACTTCTCATTGTGGCTATAAAAAAGGCATCCACTGTTGAGAACATGCAACAAATATCCTTTTCTTTACATAATGTACACTTTTATTACGTACAAGAAAGGAGGAAATTCATCCACTGTTGAAAGCATGCAATAAATATTCTTTTTGATATTCTTCTCATGACCAGCCAATTTTAGAACTTTGCCCTTTGTGGAAGTGGAGACAAATCAATTTTAGAATTTGTAATTAAGAGGATAGTTCATTGTCCTTACTTTCCTCACCACTTTGTTCTATTCCATCACCTATGATCTTTCCAAAATCTTCAAAACCTTATGACACAAGTAAGGGCATTTTCTATTTTCTTTTGTACCATGCGGCTATAATAAAATCTTAGATAAGCAATACAGCTATAGATCTCATAACTTATTTTAAAAAAATATTTTCTTTCTGATACTGTCGAGAATAATATCCATTTATTTTCACAACTTGCAAATCCTTTAATTCGTCGTGTAATTTGCACTTTTATATATCATTATTTTGGGAGGAAAGTAGGGCAGCTAATTTGTGGCTCATTCTACACATATTTCATTTTTTGCATTTGCATTATTCATGTCTTAGAAAAAAAAACATAGTCAAAAATTCAATTTGTAACTAGGTCGACACATTATTTACCAATTCATGGCGTTATCTATATTTTTATAATCAGCACATCTATTAACAATGCTACAGTCGTAAATTCTACAACACAATCCACACATTATTACGAGTTATACTCATTTCAATTTTATCATTCTCTAAGAGAAGCAAATAAATGCGAGAATTTACTACCTCAATCCACGCATTAATTACGTGATGGGATTATTGTATGTTATTATTAGATGAGAATATTGAAAAATTTTATTGTAATTTGATTGTAAGTTTGAATTTGATGCTAGCAATTATTGAATGTTATTATAAGGCATTATTGAAGAATTACCTAAATTAAATGTTATTAGATGGGATTATTGAAGATTTTAAGGTCAAATTGCTTTGTTGATTTGTCTACTGGCTAATTGGTGTGCTTTACTTAAAAGTGTCACAGATAAGGAGTACCGCCGATGAGGAGTGATAGACGTGTTGGAGTTGTTATTGATGAAGAGATAACACAACTTACACATACTTAACTTTAATTTTGACATTATTAAGTGACATCCTTTGCAAGCATTTTCTTTCTCGATTTGCATTTTTATAATTATCTTGTGGACGCAAATAAATTATGAATTTAGTCGCTCAATCTACACATTATTTACGCCTCACTGAGAGCATGCGATCAATATACTTTTTCTTTCATAGTGTACGGTTTCTAGCTCATTGTCTTGCATGGATAAATCAATTTAGGTTGCATAATTATGGCATTTTATGCGTAAAAAGACTTTGTGGAAAGCATTTATGAAGTTGTACTGGTTGCGTCTTATTATTTTTAAGAACCCATGAAATAACTCAGACATAATAGAGTAATTTGCATCGGCTTTTAATAGAGAACTGAAATGCTTGGTGACACATCTTTTTCCACTTGACACTAGGCGTGGTTATTGAACAGAGCTACCCAATGGCAAAAGGGTCGGGCTTATAATTAAAGGGTTTTGAACTTTTGACCTTTTTAATTTTAATGTACAGGGCTGTAATAGGTTTATATCTAATAAGGCTTTTATGGGATTTTCAATTAGAGCCCAATAATTAAAAGAAAATCTAATAGGCAACCCAATAAGAACAATGAAAATAATACTCCTACACAATTGAATACCACTATACCAGCTTCAATAGAAGCGAGCGCTTACTCTCTCTCCTCCATTGAAGTCACTTCTCGGTTTTCTCTCTTCCATTGAAGCAGTTTCGAAGTTAAGATGATTTTGGTTTTTTTTTTTTTTTTTTTTCATTTCTAAATTATCGAATATAAATTTTACAATCTAGTGGAATGTTTGCTTATTTAATTTTATTTTAGAAATCACATCGTTATATTTTGTTGAGATTTTAGGGGTTAGAATTCTTGATTTTTCATACATGAATTGATGATTTTATTGTTACTTGAAGAAAATGCAAAGAGCCCAATCGGATAATACATTTTCATTCCTAATTTCAATGAATCAAGCAATATTATGATTTCAGAGCAGCAAACCTTAAGGATTTGAGACACTTTTCCATCTGTTAGATGCCTTATCAAAGACATTAATATGCCACATTTGACAAAAGACTATTTGAAATAGATATAAGTAAATTAAGTGGGCAATGGCCCATTAATGACCTGCATTGACCCTGACCCACTAAATGTTTCCCTTGAACCGCAACTAACTCGCCCCGCTAATGACCCGCCTGTACTCCTCTTGTGTGTGTTCAGCTGTGTAGTCCGGAGGTTGCCTTGAGATTGGTGGTGGTTGCCCTGTAATTTGTTAGCAGAGCGTGTGGGCATGATCCGGTGTGTGGTGGTTCGTGGTTGGGTGGACCCTGTAAATCGTGGGGATCAAGTGGGTATGTGCGTGGCCGAGAGCGAACCGTGATAGTTGATTGTGTAATCAAGCGACGGGTCCCGTGGTAGTAAGGTCGGTACTAAGATGGGCTAATAACAGATTGGGGCTATCGTTCGAGGGGAGGCCATGAGTTTGTGGTCCTAGGTCTGAGGGGAGGATTGTTGGGAATATGCATCCTAAGTCCCACATAGAAGAAAGGAGGAGGAGGAGAGCTCCTTATTGATGAGATGTTCACCACACTAGTATGAAGCCTTTTGGGTTGTTCCCAAAAACAAATTCATGCGGGTTTGGCCTGCCCAAAGCGGACAATATCATACTAGTGGGTGTTATAAATAAAGAAGAAGTCTAGAACAAATAGTATTGAAATATTAAGTAAGATCGAAAAGATGATCTTACAAACAAAAGAGCAAAACCAGTGTGTCGTGATACAAATCATTGACTTGAAAACGAAATATCGGCGCAACCACGGTGCTCAATTGTATTCGCCAGCACGTTGTCTAAGGTTAACACACCACTTCCGCACAAAGGCACTTTTGGGTGGAAGGTTGGAGTCAAGTATCTTATGCCAAAAGAGAGATGTAGTGTTTAAGCTATTGTGTTTTGTATATATTTCTTGTATGTGTAAAAATCAGAAAAGCATCCACCAATTTATAGAAATGAATGATTGAAGAAGATGAAAGATCATGGAGTAATCTTCTATGAAAAGGAAATGAAATCAGAAATATTATGGTGATTAAAACACCATAATCAACCTCTTAAATGGAGGGTTACAAGAAATCAAACAAGAAGAGGAATCCAAGGGAACCGTTGGAGTTCAACGAATAAACACGCGACCGATCGAACGGACACTCCCTTTTTTCCAAACGTCTTCTCGCGCCCGGTCGGACGGGTCTCGCCCGGTCGGGCGCCTGGTCAGGCGCCCGATCGGGCAGCGGAACTTCAGAATTTTACGACTCTTCGCAGGGCTCGCCCGATCTGGCAACAGAACTCTATAATTTTATGACTCTTCTCGCGCCCGATCGGGTGATGCCTGCCCGATCGGACGCCCATATCTGACCCTTTGAATTTCCTTTCTTTATTTCCAACAGTGGGTGTGTGAACTTGTGCGGCGACACTAACAAGTGGTATCAGAGTCGACAATTTGGTTGATGCCCAGGAATAATTTAGAGTAACATAATTTTTTCCCTTCTCAGTTTGCATTTTTATCATTCTATTGGAGATGCAAAAAATTGTATGAATTTAATAGCTCAATCTACGAATAATTTACATCTCGACACTGTTGAGAACATGCAATCAATATCCTTTTCCTCTCGTAATGTAAACTTTCATCGCGCTGAGAAGCTAAAAAACCATAAATTTAACTTATTATTCCAACAATTATTTACCTTCTTACACTATCGAGATCAATCCATTTATTTTCACAAAATGTATGTTCTTTCACTGTGCAATTTGCGGTTATATTTATCATTAATTATATTATAAAAGTATATATGGTAACTAAATTTACAACTCAATCTAAACATAATAAGTGTCTTTGCAATATTGAGATCATGCATTAACAAAAAAAATTTTAAATTTTTTTTTAAAAAAAAATCGTAGCTTAGTCCACACATTATTTACCTTGTGACACTATGTTGATAGATCAGATCTATCTATTTCACAACCCACATACACTTTTATTAATAATATTTAAGTAAGGTAAATTTATTTGCAAATTTTAAAACACAATCTTTACATTTAATTATGACATTATAAACAGTGACATCAATACTTATATATGTTTTCTTTGAAGACTAGGGAATGGAAATAAATGGATGCGATAGATACGCATAATGTAAAACGAGGAGAAGCCTCGATGTTAATTAATGATAGTAAGGTGTAACTAAAGTTTTTATATTTGATGAATTAGGGATTGATTTGTTAAAATTATTTTATGGGGAATTTATGTCAATATCTAAATTCGAAAGTTATTTAATTTAGAAAACTATGGATTATTTTTTTTTAGCCATTTTTTTTATTATTATTGTAGCTTAAGCCAAGGGCACTAAGGTTATTTTTGTTGAAACTAAGACTTAAGTTATATAATAATATTAATAGAGATAAACAAAAAACTGATATCAAAAGCTACTGCTTGCATTCGTTTAATCAAAGAGAAAGAAGTTAGGCCAATATATAGCCTTTACAAACCAAAAAACTAAACTAGCTAGAATTAAGCAACTAACAAATAAAGTGGATAAACATAGTCCACTCTTGACTCCACTAACTCAACTAACTACTGACTTAGTCTAAGAACAAATACTAACGTTGCTTACATTTATTTAGGCACTAAAATAGCAACTAATTAATTAATGTTTGAAGCATAGTCAAACAATTTTAAGATCGAGAACACAACTGTCGTCTACTATTTTAAACAGTAGAGATTTATAATTTGAAACATTTGAGAACGACGCCCATTTCCTTTAATTATAGTACACATTTTTATCAAAATCTTCAAAAAGCAATACAACCACAGATTTTTATAACAGTAAGATATTGTTTACATCCTAATCTGACACCATCGATAGCAATATCCAATTATATATATTTCACAATACGTAGTTATATTATACTTTTTTATAATTCCCAAATTTCACGCTATACATTATTTAGTACTTGTTATTTTTTTTAGAAAACACATTATTTAGACTTTGTTGTGCGAAAATCAAATTTATTTTTTTTTAAACGCGACACTATTCATTTTTTTCTTAACAATGAAGGGAAATATACATTTTCATATTTTCGTCATCGACGACTTACTAGATCGGTGCAACTCTACAACCTTGACTTACCTAATTCTACCCTAATCCAAAAATAACAGCAAGAAATAGGGTTGACTTGACCATTAATATAAATAGCGACTTTCTCTTTCCTCAGTCACTCTCACTTTCAATACAAGCCGCCACCCTCACTCTTACATTCAAACCTCAAATTCAGCATTCTCATTTATCATCCGATCAACCCAATTAATCTGCGCTACTGCTCTTCAGGTACAAATCTAATCGCAAATTATCTACTAATTTCATCTAAAATTCAATCAATTCTAAATCCCCATTTTATAATTCAAACCTAATTTGTTTTTTTTTTTTTTTTTTGGGTGTTTTTATTTTGTAGGCCAGTTTTTGATCCAACATTGAAAGATGACGAACACCTCATCGCTGAATAAATTGGAATACGAATCCACACACACACCTCTTCCGGATCATATCATCGAGGAAAACATCCTAATCAGACTTGAGGTGAAACCTTTAATTCGCCTCAAATATGTTTCTAAAGGATGGTTTTCCATGATATCGAGTACTAGATTCACAAAAAAGCACTTAAAATTGTGGTATCCCTCGAACGATCGATCTCTCATTGTCCAGGATGATCGTGATAATGTCGGCGAAGATAAGTATTATTAATCCTTTGATGAAAACTACAATGTGAATGAGTTTGTTGAATTAAGGAATAAATATCCTGCGTTTAAATTTAATACTTATGTGGTGGGTTCTTGTAATGGGCTATTGTGCATGTATAATGAAAACATTATGCGCATGTATGTGTGGAACCCCGCGACTAACCAGGTTCGCAATACTTATGGTCCTGTCCTTAGTAACTGGGATGATTATGAAATGAGGTGTACCGGGTTTGGTTATGTTTCGTCTATTGATGATTATAAGATGGGGTGTTTGATATTTCACAACGAAACATTGTTTATTTTTGTGTATTCTTTGAAGAATGGGTTATGGACCCAAAAGCCTAAGACAAAATGGTATTATGAACTGTTGTTTGAATATCTAGATGAAACCCCGGCGTTTGTTTGTGATACTCTTTATTGGTTCCCTAATCGTATAGAAGATGAGAGAAACTACATAATTGGATTGGATTTAGTTGAAGAGGATTTGGTAATCATCCCATTATCAATTCGTTTTCCTGGCGAATTTGCAACTGTAAGATTATTTCAGATGCAAGGGTGCTTGACATTTTGTTTGATTCACAGTGATAATGGTACGAATTATTGTCATGTTCGCCGTATGACTGAATATCGTGATATGGGAGATGCAATGAAGTGGTCAATTGCGTGGGAAAATGATGATGAGTTAGCTCTTAACTATATAGGAAACAATTTTGTTTATTTATTTGATACAGGGAAGTGTTTGGTAAACAAGATATCACATCAATGTCAACAGCTTGTGCTACATGAACTTAGCAAGGTACCATAATCGGAACAAGAGGAAGAGGAAGGAGAAGAGGAAGATGTAGCAGAAGAGGAAGATGAAGCTGAAGAGGAAGAGGAAGAGGAAGAACCTGATCTCGATGAAGGTATCGTTGTTTGGGAATCAGTTGATCCAGGAAGCTTGTTTCGTTATTTTTCAGGGGTCGCCTTTGCCTATTCTGAGAGTCTTGTTTCACCTTTTGGACATGGCTGATTGACTGATCAGAAGAGTAGATTCTCAATAGTAAAAAGTACTTAATTAGGAGCCAACTAATTAATAATTAATCAGTGTATGGTGCTGTTTATTTTGTGTCATTGTAATATTTAGTGTTTTGATTTTAGGCTCAATTTTAGTCCAATTTTATTGTTTCTATTTGCCAATTTTAATATGACATTACTATGTTACCTTATAATAAAGATTATCTCTTGCTTTAGTTAGTCGCGTAAAATTATTATTATTAGTTTACAATAACTTACCCAGTTCGAAAAATCCCTAACAATTATGAAAGATCAATTATTTGATGATGAATTCGATTCGAAAGAACCAACCCTAGATTCTGACTGATCTTGTTAATCAGAATTCACAATTTAATCAATAATATAAAGAAATAGTGAAAAAAAACATGCAATAGGGAAATCAAGAGGCAAGTATGATTCGTCTTCAAGGAAAGCTCATAAGCCACTTTAATAGAGAAACCCGAAAGAGAGAGGAAATCAACAAAGGAGAGAAAAACCAGTGAGAGGTGATTGAAGAACATGGTATGGTTGAACCTTGGATTGAAGGAGAGAGAAACCACCAGCGAGGAGACGATTTTTTTGTTACTCCGTATTATTGAAGGAAATAAATCAAACTTTCCCTCAAAATTCTCTTCTCTAGCTGATGAGGACGAAATAAAAGAGATCCCTAAAAAAATAATTATAATATAATTTATTTTTTAAAAGTATAAATAAACTTTGGGGTAATTATCTTTCATCAGGTCAAATGACCGTTGACATGATGAAAAGGTAATTTTTTTTCTTAAATGCCATGTGTCAAAACTTTATTAGTAAAAAAAAGACAAAAAAAAAAAAAAAAAAAAAAACAACCACCTGATCACCTCCATCCCACCGCAGCCCCTCCTCCTCCTTCCCTAGCCCCACTGGAAACTACCATCTCCCTCCTCAACCCCACTGAAAACCACCAGATTCCCTCGAAACCACCAGCAACCTCGCTCCCTTCCCTTGAAACCAACCGCGGCCTCACCTCCTTCCCCCAACACCACTCGCAAGGAGCCCCACCCCCTTCCGCCAAAAAACACCATATCATATTCGCCCCACCAGAAACGTCGGCAACCGACGCCGGCAGTCCTCCCCCATCTAGTAAAACTCCTACAACCCTCGATTCCGACCACCTCCTCCCTTCTCCCACTTGAATTCAATTTTTCGATCCCAAATTTCGCAAAATCCCTAGGGTTTGCAATTGCGCCAATTTGTAAAGTTATGTCAAAAATTGAATTGATTTATCGTCAAATGGCGGACAAATATGGCGAGGAGAGAGAAATTCTAGTGAAAGCGATTCAATGGAGTCTTGTCGGAAGATGATTCAGAATAAGGGAGGGGGTGGCTTGAATCAAGGGATAGATGTTGTTAGGGAAGAGGGGAGTTTTATGGGATGGTGGAAGGGTTGCCGGTGTTTTCTAAGCGGGGGAACGACGAGAAGGTGCTGGCCTGGGGTGTTTCCGATCTAGCGAGGGAAGGGCAAGGGGTGGGGGTATTTTTGGTGGGGGAAGCGTTGATGGTGGATTTTTTTTTTTCATTTTTAATTTTTTATTTAAAAAAATGTTTATAGCTTTTTTAAAATTTTTTTAGACCAATTAGGGATCGACACACGTCAAGTAACCTGTTATATTAGGTCATTGACTATTGTTGATCGGTCATGACCTGATAAAAGAAAATGTCCCCTAAAGTTGGGATTATTCAAGAATAATCAATAGTTCGGATTAATAAAAGTAAATTCATAGCTCAAAGTTGGGATTAATAATAACAATTTTTTCTAAAAAAAACCCTGATTATTTATTTATTATTTAATAAAATGTTGATGGCTTTTAATAAAATATCGATGGCTACAAGCCATCGGTAAAATACCGATGGAAAAAGTCATCGATATTTATTTTTTACCGATAGCTTTTAGCCATCGGTGAAAAAGTAACATCTTTTTCTTAAAAAAAAAAATTTATCGATGGAAGAAATCGATCGAAAAAATTATACAGATGGTTAGGCCATCGATATTTCTCAAATTAACGATGGCTTGAAAAAACCATAGGTAAATTATTTTTTTACTGATGGCTTTTACTAGCCATCTGTATGTTCCATCGGTAAATGAGCTTATTTTAGTAGTGGGTGTGACTAGCCACACACAAGACAAGCTGCCATGAATTTTATAACTATTACCAAAAATTAGCAACTTTTGATGCTATCGAGAGGAATATCCACTTATATTCGCAATATGCAATTCCGATCCTTTCACTGCATGATTTGCTTTTTTTAATTTATTCATTTCGCGAAATTTTTATCATCATTTTATAAAAGCAAATTTGGTACCTAATTTTGCGTCTCACTTTAAACATAATTTGTGTCAATGTAATATTGAGATCGGATGAATTTATATATTTTCACAACCCACACTTTTAACAAGTTGTAAATTTTAAAACACAATCTATACATTATTTTTACATTTAATTATGAAATTATAAAGAGTGACATTAATTCTAATGTTTTCTTTGAAGACTAGGGAATGGAAATAAATGGGTGCGATGGATACGGATAATGTAAAGCGAGGAGAAGCCTCGGAGTTTATTAATGAGAGCAACTAAAGTTTTTATATATATTTGATGAATTAGGGATTGATTTGTTAAAATTTTGTTTGGGAATTTATGGCAATATCTTTTTTCCAAAGTTATTTAATTATAATAGAAGATGACGTATTAGTTTTATTTTAGCCATTTTTTGTTATTATAGTTTAATCCACGGCCAAGGTACTAAGGTTATTTCAAGAGACCACAACAGTCTCCCATTAGCTTATACAATAGAGATTTATAATTTGAAACATTTTAGAACAACGTCAGTTTCCTTACATTACAACACGTAATTTTATCAAAATAAGCATCAAAAAGCAATACAATCACAGATTTTATGACAGTATTAAAATTATTTACATCCTGACACCATCGAGAGCAATATCCAATTAAATTTCACAATAAGCGGTTTTATTATAACTTTAATTATTTATACCTTTTTACTTCATTTTTTAAGGAAACACAATAGTTAGACTTTATTTTACTTAATATCCAATTGTTTTGTCAATAATGCTAGATAGTGCAACTCTACAAAACTTGACATAATTTTACCCTAATCCAAAAAACATCATCAAAAACTAGGGTTGACTTGACCAACCATATAAATAGTCTTTCCCTTTCTTTATTCACTGACACTTCCATTACAAGCCGCCACCCTCACTCTTACATTCAAACCTGAAATTCAGCATTCTCATTTCTCATCCGATCAACCCACCTAATCTGCGCCATTACTCTTCAGGTACTAAATTAATCGCAAATTCATCACTAATTTCAATTTAAACTTAATCAATTCTAATCCCCCAATTTAAAAATTCAAACTTTTTTTTAATTAATTTTTTTTCTTGTTGTGTTTTCATTTTGTAGGCCAGTTTTTGATCCAACGTTGAAAGATGACGAACACCTCATCGCCGAAGAAATTGGTATTCGAATCCACACACAGAACTCTTCCGGATCATCTCATCCAGGAAAACATCCTAATAAGACTTGAGGTGAAACCTTTAATTCGCCTCAAATCTGTTTCAAAAGGATGGTTTTCCATGATATCGAGTACTCAATTCACAAAAGAGCACTTCAAATTGTGGTACCCCTCGAACGATCGGACTCTCATTGTCCAGGATGCTCGTGACACTGTCAACGAAGATAAGTACTATTTATCCCTTGATGAAAACTACAATCTGAATGAGTTTGTTGAATTGAGGAATAAATATCCTGCGTTTAAATTTAATCCTCAATCTACTTGTGTGGTGGGTTCTTGTAATGGGCTATTGTGCTTGTATGATGAAAACATTATGCGCATGTACGTGTGGAACCCTGTAACTAACCAGGTCCGCAATACATATGGTCCCGTCCTTTGTAAGTGGGATGATTATGAAATGAGGTGTGCCGGGTTTGGTTATGTTTCGTCTATTGATGATTATAAGATAGGGTGTTTGATAATTTATAGGGAAACGTTATTTATTTTTGTGTATTCTTTGAAGATTGGGTTTTGGACCCAAAGGCCTAAGAGAAATTGGTATCGTGAACTGATGTTAGAATATTTAAATGAAACACCGGCGTTTGTTGGTGATACTATTTATTGGTTTCCTGCTCGCATAGAAAATGAGAGAAACCAAATAATTGGATTGGATTTAGTTGAAGAGGATATGGTAATCATTCCATTAGCAATAAACTTCGCTGGTGATTTTGCAAATGTAAGATTATTTAGAACACAAGGGCGCTTGACAACTTGTGCCATTATTGAGGATAATGTTGGTAAGAAATTTTGTCATGTTCGCAGTTTGACGGAACATCGTGATAAGGGAGATGCGATGTCGTGGGCGATTTCGGGGGATAGTGATTTAGCTATGAGCTATATGGGAAAGAATTTTGTTTATTTATTTGATACAGGAAAGTTCTTGGTAAACAAGATATCACATCAATCTCAACAGCTTATGCTACATGAATTTAGCAAGGTATCATCATTGGAACAAGAACAAGAACAAGAGCAAGAGCAAGAGCAAGACCAAGAGCAAGAGCAAGAGCAACAAGAGGATGAAGAGGACGAAGAGGAGGAGGAGGAGGAGGAAGAGGAAGATGAAGAGGAAGATCTACCATTCAGTGAAGGTACCGTTGTTTGGGAATCAGTTGATCGAGGAAGCTTGTTTCGCTATTTTTCAGGGGCCGTCTTTGGCTATTCTGAGAGTCTCATTTCACCTTTTTGACATGGTTGATTGATTGATCATGAGAGTAGATTCTGAATAGTAAAAAGACTTAATTAGGAGCCAATTAAAAAATAAAGTGTCCGGTGTTGTTTGTGTCATTGTAATATTTAGTGCTTTTTAGACTCAATTTTAGTCCAATTTTAATGTTTGTATTCGCTAGTCTTAATGTGACATTACTATGTTACTTTATTATAGAGATTATCACTTGCTTTGGTTAGTAGCGTAAAGTTATTAGGATTATTAATAAAAAGTAAAATAAAATTCAATGCTTCTTAACTTGTTGTGACACAATAGCTGGTTCCTACAGGCGCCTGTACGGTGCAACGTACAGTCGTTTTGTAGGAAAGAACATGATATATAAAAGTAATGAACATATAGTTATAGTGAAAAGAATATACTATTAAAATGTAATGAACATATACCTAAAGTAAAAATAACATACTATCAAAATGTAATAAACATATACCTAGTGTGAAAAAAACATATTTGCACCAAAAAAATAAATAAAAAGAACGTATGTTTATGTTCATTGATCAGTCAGTGTAATGTACTTTATTTGCAACATAATGATCATTTCTTAATGTGAAATGTTTATTAAATTTTGTCTTCAGATTAGGGTGGTTATATATAGATAAAGTTTATTACATAATATTATCATGTTCTTTATTAATATTACAGATGTTCTTTAAATATGAAAAAAATATATAAAATTGGATGTTCGTTACAAAACAACTATATGTTCTTTACAAAATAGTTACATGTTTTTTTTTGCGTTTTTTGGCTGTACCAAGCAAGGTACAGCCGCCTGCACCTAAAAATTTCAGTTGTGACAGAGCTAATGTTTAGCTTCCTCAAAAAAAAAAAAAAAAAAAAAAAAACTAAACCAATGTTTAGATGAGTTAAAAACGGTTAAATCCTGAACATCGATCAACTAACTTCATTGCCCTCGGTTGATTAGTATGCATCCGAACGTTGAATAAACCATTATAATTGATATTTGATTAGTAGTATGCTTAGGTTGTTGTGTTAGATGTGGCCCAAAATTTCATATGGACCAAGTTTTAAAGAAGCCCAATACAATTCTTCTTGCTTCTAGAGTATGTCAAATATTCTACAATTATGTTGATTATTCTAGAAAAATGGTCAACTTTCTAGAAGCAATATTATCATGCAAGGAAATCTAGAGAATTCTTCATACATCTTGAGGCATCCATTTCCACCGACCTAACCAACTATAAATAGTTGGAGTTTGGCTCATGTTGAGGCATCCAACCAATATACATTCAACCTCCATACAAATTTACTCACCCACAAAATTACTCATCCATTTACACTAGTCTCCCTAGTTAATCTCCTCCTTGTAATTTATTCCACTATTCTCTTTTCTTTTATTTTGAGAGTTTTAATTGTAAGAGTTGTATCTCAATACCCTTTTATTGAGGTAACTTTGTACTCTCATTTTATTATAGTGGAATTTTTTGGTGCTCGTCATCGTGGTTTTTTTTTTTTACCTCTATTTAGAGGGTTTTTCCCACGTTAAATATCGTGTCTCCCTTTATTGTTTATCTTACATTTTACCTTTAATTTCTCGTTCTATTTTACATTTCCGCTGCGTGCTCATACCCTAACATGTTGGCATATATCATGTCTTCTAAATTATTTATTTTTTCTTTGAAATAAATGGTTAACTATTTCACAGATCTAACTAACCCATATATTAGTCTTGACTTCCCTAAAAAAAAAACAAATATTAGTCCTGACTAATATCTCATCCTAATATGTTGAGAGTAGCGTTATTTACCTCCTCAAACTAGTAACAACAATATCCATTACTCTTCACAATTTTTTTATTTCATCGATATCATATTACTATTTATGTCTAGACTCTATTGGAGGTGGGACACTGTATTCTAAAAGAAAAGGGTTTCTAGTTTCCCTCCTAAGTGGCAATGTGCCATGGGACAGATATTCCATACAGAAGATGAAGATATAAGAAATATTAAATCCCTTTGCATTGTCTTAAGCCTGTAAAAGCATGCATTTAATTGTCTTGAAGTTTTATCACTAGCCATGACTTGGAAGTGTAGAAACTATAAAGGGAGAAGGGAAAGAATTACAAAACTAACTTGTATTCATCAATTCAATTAAAACTAAGTACAATAAAAGCCCTTATATAGGCATAACAAATTAAGGAATAGCATGACCCATATTCCCACGTCTAACTTTAATAAAGCACAGCTAATTAACCCACTAACTCCACTTAACTCCACATATTCAACAAACTACTTAAATTAACAAAACATGTTCCTATCCTAAATTATAGCAACTACTTTGAATCAATCCAACAGGAAGGAAGTAGAAGAAATGCACCTCATCAACAATATGTCAGGCTTCTAAACCTAATTATGGCTAGACAAAACTTAATAAATGGTCACTCATTCCTGACATAGGCCTTTTCAAGTGGTCAATTTTTAGAGCAAACTATCATTTGGAGCCTTATTTGGTTTTTATTGAATGCAGGTTTCAGAGGGAACTATGTAATTGTTTTCACAACCCCTCCAAGGCAGAAAACTACATAATTTGATTACGTGAGATGATTGCATTCAACCTTAGAAGCAAACTGCTTTTTAATATTCTTTGCTAGCAGCAAATACATATGTACTATTGTACATTTTACATAAAAATCCATAATTGTAACTTAATTGCAGTCTACACAACTACAAAATTAACAAGTAGCCATGTTATAATGCATTCAAAATTTACTAAAATTGTTGAATAAGATAGTAAAATAAAGTATTATTAATTGAAAATCTTCCGAAGAATAGTGGGAGTTCATGGATAGAAACAGTAGACTATATATGCTTCTTAGCTCTATTTAAATAATTAGATAAATATATCTAGTGATCTAGATAAAATTAGAAACTTGAAAATAACTAGGAATTATTAGATTATTAAAGATAAACTAGGAGAATAAAATAGAAAAAAAAACCTACCTAAATTAAATTACATAAGATAGTATTATGGGAGAATTTTAAGGCCAAATTGCTTGATTTGTTCGTCGGCATGTTGATGTACTTTACTTAAAAGTTTCATATAGATGAGGAGTACTGCCAATGAGGAGTGATCGCTGTTTTGGAGTAGGTATTTGATAGAGTATAAAACATATTCCTGGGCCTCAACTATAAGCTTAAGCTTTTGGTTGAGTTGGTCCTTTAACATGATATCAGAGCCAACGTGACATAGAGGTCACAGGTTCGAATCTCATCTGCCCCTCCTTTAAAGTGGAATTAATTTGCGCTGGGTATGAGAGAGCCTGTGCTGCATGATGGGGTGATGGATGAACTAGAGCTCTACCAGTATCCAACCCTCATCCATTACTAGACTCATACGTTACTTAATTTCCTCTTCATCTATTTGGATCAGATTTTTCATCAGTAATCATAGTTTTTTTTTTTTTTTTTTTTTGGTTAAGAGGAACTGAATTAAAACCATAAATTAGAAAGTTTTACAAACCAGGCCTGGAAAACAGACCAAATCATAATCCTACCCATGACTAATAGGGGTCAAAAGATAGATCAGCTACAACCTGCTATCTAAAGTTAGTGCCAAAAGACCAAGAGTTATTAGAAGCTACATAGTTTAGATTTACAAAATGATTCAAAACATCCTCCTTAGTTTCCAAACCAATTGACTGATGCGGAAGAACCTTGAAAGTTGTCCTTGCCAGAGTATCTGCTAGCTCCAGAGCCTTCCTCCTTACATGCTGGAGCTTTCCCTTTCGCAGCCCTTGGATCAACTCCCTGCATGTCATATAATGGAGATACATGTCATCCGGTTTAACCTGAGAATCAGTTATTCCCAGAATAGCTCTTTCGCAATCAGAGAAGATGGAGATGTCCTCCCATTGCTTCTCAGCAGCCCACTGGCAAGCAGCCATATAGTTGGTGCATCCTGATTGAGATTGTCCGTAATTGAGATTGTGTCATTCTACAAGATTTACATCCTGATACTTGCTAGTGAGAGCGATATCCATTTTCCGTTCACAATTTTCTCTTTCATCGATCATAGTAAAAGAGAAGCAATTACAATTATTAATTTCATATCTTATGCTACATGTTACAATTTATTCGACATTATTGGGAGAGAGGTATCTAAGTTATTTTCACAATCTACGCTTTTATTTATCATTCTTTCAAATAGGCAAATATGGTAGCTAATTTTCTAACTCACCCTACACATAATTAACGTCTTTGCACATTAAAATCACGCATTATCCATGTCTTAGATTTGCCCAACATTCCTTCCGGGTCGGTAGCCAGTAACGGCACTAGCACCTTTTTTAAAATATCCCCAGAATCCGGAGGTTCTATCCAAGAGCTAAGTAAGCAAGCAAGAAGGAGAGGCTAGAAAAGGCCCCGCTTCCTCTGCTTGCTTTCATGTAGTTTATTGCGGCTAGACTGGATTTCTTCTTGTCTTTACTAGAATTTTTAATCTCTCTCAATTCGAAAATCCAGGATTTGACCAAAAGTGTGAAAAGCTGGAGGACTTTGTCGTTCCACTTCGGGTTTTTGTGTTTTTCTTGGGTTGGTTTCATGGTCCTCGAAATGCCAACCTACTTAGCTATAAATAAGAAAACATCTTAAACTGGCAGGCCCTTCCATAAGTGGGTTACGCCCCTCATCTTTTTTGTAAAAAGCCGCTCCACGGTAGTAAAGTCTCATCTTGTGTGTTGGCTGAAGTGACAATAGGTCTACTTCGGTTACAACTTGATCTACGGTGCGATCAGACCAAGTGCGAGATTGGATCGAGAAATCAAGCAGGAAGGTCAACCCTTGAATTTATGGCTAAGTTATTAAGACTAGCCGGGAGCAGTGTTAATGAATCCCTTAGACAGAATGCTTGGTCAATACATTATTTACTTCTCGATGATATTGAGAGTTTTATCTATTTTCACTATCCGCACTTTTATTAATAATATTAATGTAAATTATATACAATCGTACATTATATAACACAACCTGCACATTGAGTTTATTTCTTTCTCAATTTGCGGCTTTTTCAAGCTATTGCTTCGTTTGAGATGAGCGAAAGTGCAGATGATGTTGATGGGATATGATAGAATGGTTCATCTTCTGGAGGTTTCACTATCAAGTTAGCTATGGATATAATTCGAGGTGAAGTTGATGAACAAGAAGATGGAAAATGGGATGTAATCTGGAATAATCAAGCGCCAAAACGTGTAAGGATGTTTCTTTGGTTAGCAATCCAAGATCAAGAGATGACAAATAAAAATAGATTCATTTGACATTTGGTGGATGACCCCAGTTTTCAAGTGTGTAGGGTCGTTGAAGAAAAAACCGAACATTTATTACGCCAGTGCCCAGCTGCGAGAGTTGTTTGGAATAAGTTAGGAATTAGTTTTGGTATGAGAATGGATTTATCTTTCTAAGAATGGATTGTGAGGAATGTTGATGTGAAGCAACATAGGGGTGAAGAGGGATGGTCGTTGATGTTTGATGTGACTGTTTGGTGACATTGGAAATGGCGTAACTCAAGATGTTTTGAAGGGCAAGCTGCACAAATTCCAATTGATCAAGTGGCATTTATATATGCTGGTGTGGCTACGGTTAGAAGAGCTTGGAAAAGGCATATGAAATTTCATGCCCCAGCCAAGAGAATTAGAGAGGAAATTTCTGTTCATTGGCTACATCTAAAAGAGGGATGGGTGAAGTTAAATTCAGATGGAGCAGCGAAAGGAAATCCAGGAAAGGCTAGGGGTGGAGGTTTAATCCGCGGACATATCGGGGAATTGTTTGAGGTCGATCTATGATATTAATTGTGGCGCTTGTACGTGCACTAAGGCTGATTACTTTCTGTGCTAAAAACCTTGGCAATAGCGAGGAATGCGAGTCACTGGAAAGTGCAAGTTTGTGTGGACTCATAGGTTGTTGTTCGAATGTTAGTGGAAAATAACTTTCCTAACTCTGCATATATACATATCGTTCAAAAGTGTTGTGCTCTTATCTCTCGTGAGGGGTAAGAATTCTCTATCGAGCATTGTTATTGTGAGACAAATCGAGCAGCAGATTTTGGTTAGCCAATTTTGGGGCAGAGGCGTCTCAACCACTCACTATCTTCTTGGAGATCCTGAAGGATCTTGAGGATGTTTTATTAGAGGATCTAGGCGGTGCTACAAAGCCTCGTATGGTGCCTACTATGGGTAGTCTGCGTTAGTTTGCCTACTGTTCTAGTAGTTTTTTTATTTTTTCTTTTTGTTTTTCTTTTCATAGTTTTATATTTGTTTTTCTTGTTCTGGGTTTGGCCCTCTTTATCACCAAAAAAAAATATTGAGTTTATTAAGTGACATCCCTTGCATGCATTTTCTTTGTCAATTTGCATTTTTATATACTTCTTATATTTATAGACGCAAATAAATGCACGAATGTAATTGCTCAATCTATGCATCATTTATGCCTCAACGTTGTTGAGAGTATGCAATCAAAATAATTTTCCTTTCATAGTGTACACTTTCTTCGCAGGGGGGTTCTATTTCATAACCTGCACTTTTATTAACAATCTCTTAGAAAGGTAAATACATTTGCACATTTTATAACACAATCTAAACATTCTTACATTTAATTACGACATTATTAAGAGTAACATGAGATCAATTCTTATGTTTTCTTTGAAGAGTATGGAATGGAAATAAATGGGTATGATAGATACACATAATGTAAACTGAAAAGCCTCGAAGTTTATTAATGATAGTAAGCCTCGAAGTTTTTTAATTGATGGATTGTGGATTGATTTGTTAGTTTGGGGAAATTATGACAGTGTCTGATTTCGAAAGCTATTTAATTATAATAGAAATAGACATAGTGGTTTTATTTAGCCATGTTTTACGTACTGTTGTAGTTTAAGATAGGGGTACTAGGTCATTTTACTAGAAACAACAGTCTCCCATTACTGCATACAATAGAGATTTATTATTATTTGACATCCGTGCACATTTGTGATAGATTAATGTTTCCTTTCATTATATATAGCATGCAATTTTATCAAATCTTCAGATTAAAAGGCAATTCCACCACGGAAGTAGAAGAAATGCACCTCATGAATATGTCAGGATTATCAAACCTAATTCTGGTTTGACAAAACTTAATAAATGGTCACTCATTCCTTACATAGACCTTTTCAAGTGGTCAATTTTTAGAGCAAATCAACATCTGAAGCCTTTTTTATTTTTAATTAATGTAGGTTTTAGAGGCAACTATGTAATTATTTTCTAAGGCAGAAAACTACATACTTTGATTATGTGAGATAATTACATTCAGCGTTAGAAGCAAACTGCTTATTTAATATTCTTTGCTAGTAGCAAATACATATGTACTAATGTATAGTGTACATACAAGATCCTGAATTGTAACTTAATTATTGCAGTCTACACAAGTACAAAATAAACAAGTAGCCATGTTAAATTTACTAAAATTATTGAATAAAATAGTAACGAAAATCTTCAAATGAGTAGTGAAGGTTCATGGATAGAAACAATAGACTATGGGTCTGTTCTTCACCTTATTTTCAGTTATTTCAGGTGCAATAAGTTTAGATAAGTTCAATTCATGTTTAATAAGTTCCGATAAGAATTACCCAAGTACAAATTACAACTAAAATAAGTTTTAATAAGATCTAATAAGTTCAGATAAACTCATGTAAGTTCAGATAAGTTAAGATAAGTTCAAATAAGTTAAGATAAGGTAAATAAAACACGCTCTATATATGCTTCCTATCTCTATTTAAATAATTATACAAATATACACTACTAGATTTCGGTCAAATTGCGACCGTTTTTATATGACTGTCATTAAAACGGTTGCAAAAATTGAAATCTGCTACCGATTTTTACGCGATAGCAAAATTGCGACCGCTTTCTAAATGGTCGCATATTTGTGACCGTTTTTGGGACATTAAACGGTCGTAAAGCTATTTCAACTTTTTTTTTAAATATAATACATTTCAAAAATTATTCAAAATTAATTGAATCTTTTGCGACCGCTTTAAACGATTGCAAATTATGTTAATTGTGACTGTTTATCAAACGATCGTAATTTGCGACGGCTAAAAGTGGTCGCAAGGATGTTATTTTTGTTTTTATAGAAAAATTACTAAAACAGATGCACCCTAACCTTAACTTCTTGAAACGCCGCTCCTCTTTCATTTTTTTCTTTTTCTCTCTTATTCTCTCTCTTTTCATGTTTCTCCTTGTCTTCTATTTCTCTCTTCTCTCTTCTCTTTCTCTTTCCTCTTCCCCGATATGTCCTCTTCCCCGATCAATCCTCTTCTCTTCTTCCCTGGTCTGTCGTCTTTCCTCTTCTATTTCTCTTTACTCTTCTTCTTCTCTTTCCCCTTCTCTGGCAACGTAGGTGGTGTTACGAGTGCGGAAAAATCTCCGTAGTGGTTTGATGCTTAAGTGGTGGTGTTAAACAAGTTAATGGTTTTTAAGGTCGAATTCGACCATGAAAACTCTAGATCTACACTTTTCATGGTCGAATTTGGCATTATTAAACCAAATTCGATGTGAATTTTAAAGTTAACTCAAGGTTTGAGGAATGTTTTTGTGTTTATTCTTCTTTTTGTTTGATTTTTTGTTCAATTTGGTTTGATTTATGTTTGAATTTTTTGGTTGGTTTTTGTTCGCATTTCCTTGTTCGATTGTTGATTTTTTTGGGGTTGAGTTCTCTTTGGGTTTTGTGGGTTTGATTTTTTGGTTTGATCAAATTTCCTTGTTCGAATTTTTTTTTTTTTGATTAATTTTTGTTGTTTTGATTTTCTTGTTTGAATTTCCTTGTCTGAATTCTTTTTCTGGTATGATTTCTTTGCTTGATTCTATGGGTTTGATTTTCTTGATTGAATTTCCTTGTTCGAATATTTAATTTAGTTAATTATAGTGGGTTTTGTTTGATTTTTGGTTTGCTTTTCTTTGATTTTTATTTAAAATTTTGTTTGATTTTTAGTTTATTTATGTGAATTTTATTGATTTTGTTTGATTTTTGCTGGTCGTTTGTTTTCAATTTTTTTCCCTGGTGGGTGAGATTTATGGGGTGGGCTTGAGTTTTCATGTTGAATGATGGAGTTATGAGAGGGGCTGGGTGAGATTTATTGGGTGGATTGGTGTTTTTGAGGTGGCTGCACTACAAAAAAACCAGTGAATTGCGATCGCCAGCACCGGTCGCAATTTTTGAGGAAAACGGTCGCTAATTAGAATTGTGACTGTCACCGGTCGCAAAGGCACGGTCGTAACTTAACTGGTCGCAAAAAAAATTGCGGCCACTTGGCGGTCGCAGATCAAATTGCGACCGTTTTTCGTATTTTCAACGACCGTTTTTTAAACTGACGTAATTTGTTTTTTGCGACAGGCAAAGCGGTTGCAATTGCTGAAATTTACGACAATCACATTAATCATCAAACTACACCACAATATATCAACAACAACATCAATGGACTTCAACATTTCATCATCAAAATATAAACAATTATAAATGAAAGAAAAATTAAAATTGGTTACCATTTAACTCAAATTAAACCAAATAAGACTTCAGAATAACCATATTAACCCTAATTCAATCAAAAAATGAATCAAACCCAATTCCATAAATAAACTGCTTCATTAATCAATCCATAATAAGGTAAAAACAGTAAATAAATTTTTAAAAAATAAAATAAAAAAATAAACAAAAAACAAAAATTGCATGAATTACCTAATGACAGTCGACGGACGACGGACGACGGAGGAGGCTAAGATAGAAGGAGGAAACCGGCGAATTTTCGCCCTGCACACGTTGATTTGTGACCAAATTTTAGGGTTTTCGCCCAAACTAACAAAAATTCAAAACAAAATTAGGGTTTTCGAACAAATTAACTAAATAATGAAACCCATCGACTTACCTTGATACAATCGTCAGAAAGCAAAGGAAAGACGGCCTGGAGGGGAATCCGGCGACGATGGTCTGCGTGGGGGTTGAATTGAGACCCAAAGTTAGGGTTTTCGAACAAATTAACTAAACTAATGAAATCAAAAACAAAAAAAAAATTGAACGGCATACCTGTGTCTTGCGTCGCTGGCCGGAGACAGGCGTCGGTGGGAACAACGGCGGAGCAGCGACCGTCGTGGTGTTCTCCCTCTTCCCCCTTCTTTCAACGTTTCTTTTCCCCTTCTCAAAAAAATGAAACACAATTTGGTTTAAATTTCTAATTTAAACCCTTACGACCGGCTCTACGACCGTTTAAACCGGTCATAATTTTTTTAAAAAAAAAAATTAATTCTAATAATTGTAACGACCGTTATAACGGCCGCAATTTATTAAAAAACGGTCGCAATAAATTAAAATTACGACAGGCTATTAAACGGTCGTAAATAATACTAATTGCGACCGTTTTTTAGCCAGTCGCAAGAAAACAGTCATAATATGACCGAATTTTAGTAGTGCTGGGTGGTGTATTCGGGGTGGCTAGTGGTGTTTTAGGGTGGGCAGTGGTTGTGGGGCTGGCTGTGAAGTACAAGAAGTGGGTGCATTTTTTTTCTTTTTTTTTTAAAAAAGTTTTAGTGACCGCTTATGACGGTCGCTAATTTGAAGATTTGCGACCGCTGATAAACCCGGTCGCAATTACTAATAACTGCTACCGTTGTCTACACGATCGTTGAAAATGATAAAAACAGTCGCAAAAAAATTTGCGACTATAACCACGTTACGACCGTTGACAGTCACAATTATTTTCAGCGACTGTTTTTGTATTTTCAGCAACCGTTAGAGGCGGTCACAATCTAGCCAAATTTTTGTTGTGATATCTAGTGATCTAGATAACATAAGAAACTTGAAAATTATTAGGGATTATTAGATTATTACAGTAGGAGAATAAAATTAAAGAAATAAAATAGAAAAAAAAACTACCTAAATTAAATTATATTAGACAGGATTATATTATTGAAGAATTTTAAGGCCAAATAGCTTTGTTGAATTGATCTGTTTGTCGGTACGTTGATGTGCTTTACTAAAATGTCTCACAGATGAGGAGTATCGTTGATGAGGAGTAACCTCTGTTTTAGAGTAGTTATTGATGAAGAGATAAAGGAGTGATGTGGAAAAATTGGAAGTGTTTTGATTTACATATACAATCGAGAGGATAAATAATTGGATGATGGATCACTAGAAGAAAAGGCCAATTTAGCAACTGAAATTTGCAACTACCATAATATTTAGTCGCAAAAAAATATTTTGCGACTAAAAAAAACAGGTAGTCGCAAATTTTGCAACTAATTTTTCAACAGTTGCTATGCCGTCTCTAATTTGTGACTGATAATTGTAACTAATCTAATATTCAGTTGCAAAAAATAATTTTGTGACTGAAAATACAGGTAGTTGCAAATTTTGCGACGAATTATTTAATAGTAGCTATTCTGTTGGTAATTTGCGACTGAGATTTGCTACTACCCTATAGTCAGTCGCAAAAAATACTTTTTGCGATCGAAAGAGATTGGAATATTTAGTTGCAAATCTTTAGTACTCCTACTCCGTATCAGTTTGATGTTCATACTTTTCAAAGAATTAATTGTTTTTTTTTTAAATTTAGGAGAGATATTTAGGTTTACTCAAATTAATCAAAGGCATTGAAATGCGCGCTCATCTTCACTTCACTTTCACGGGAGTACCTTTGTTTATTATTCTTAAATAAAAGAAAAATATACAGAGTATTGTTTACTGCTTCAAGAAGTAAAACCTCCGTTTACAGGCTTAATCAATTTACCGCTTATTGCTTCGCCGAGCCACCGCACCAACGACTACCGCTCCACCGACCATCGCTCCACTGCTGCCCACAGTGATGAACGTCTACAGCACCACACCACTCTGTTGTGCCACCATTGGTAGGTTCAAATTTTTCTTGTCATAGAGTAATTGGATTCCGATAATTTGTAAATATAAGAGCATGAATCTTTTGAATGATAAAGTAAATTTGTAGTTTTCATCAATTAAAGAAAATTAAGATTCCAATTTTAGGTGATTGAATTTTTTTTTCAAAGTTCTAGTTTTAAGGATATAATTCGATCGATTCGTTTAAACGCAAATAATTCAGTCGAAATGCAGGAAGTTCAATCAAATTACACTTAATTTTGTCAACTTTACATTTATTTTAGTATTAATAAAAATGATTTTAGTCAAATTAATCTTACCTAAGTTCAATTTAGAACCCTAATCAGATGAAGAACGAGAAATACTTTGCAAAATATTTTAGAAATATTGTTTTGTTTTGCTTTTCTTTAATTAAAGGGTTCGCATGAGATCTTGTGATTGAAATGATTTGATTATTAAATATTGATTATTGTGATCGAAAGACATGTATTAGTTGTTATTTATGCATGGGTTTTGTGTTTCGTCTTGCGAAAACCTGACTATGATTTTCATTGAGGAGCTCTGTTCTGATGGAAATCTTGTCCTATTGCATTTCCTTCGCCAAAGAAAGCTCGGCCGTTGTCAACTCCGCTAGGAGAGGAGGCGAGGGTGCTAGAGTTAGAGAAATATCGCCGGAGTCTGTACCTCTGTCCCTCTCTTTGAAATCTTATAATTTTCGTGCCTGTTTTAGGTAATTCGTAATTTTTGTCATTTTCACTTTGGTTTCTTTGTTATGATTGATTGGGAAAAATTCTTCTTTATCGGGTTATTAGAATACTATAAGCTAAATGAGATTAAACTCTCTGATAGTCTGATTTTGCTATTTAAATTTGTAGAACTAAAACAACTAAATCTAACTAAAACAACAATATTAAACTCTATGAAGTCCACTTATCACTTTGTTTTATCATATCACTCGCTGTAATTAATCTTGTGTTTCTTACAGCTACTAAGCAATGGAGCCAACTACTTGAGGTAAATTATCCTTTGAGATAACATTTCTAGCAAAGTAACTAATAAACCTCGATATTGTGAGAAACTAATTGACAGCGGACCACTCCCTAATCCGGGCATTGCATAGTTTTGCAACCTCCTCTCCCAATGTACATGTTGGTGGTGATGAACTAAAATCTGTTCTCACTATTTGAGGTTCTGTTGCTGGCTTGTTGTTCCCATAATCATTGCTATTGTTGTTGCTACTTGCTGTTGTTGCTGCTCTGTTATTGCTGCTGCTGCTGCCAAATTGTTGTTGTCCTACTGTCGCTACACTGCTGCTGCTAATGCACTAGCCATTGAAGCATATTGATGAATATTATCGACTGCCTCGTTTTGCAGTACAGTATAAATTTGTAATTTTTATACTTGTAAATTATAATATAGTGTATATTGTATTATAAACAACATATATACTTTCCAATATTGTAACATTTATGTATATATAGAATATCTATCATTAACTTTTAGTGATGTTATATTGATATCAATGATATGCGTGGGTACCTAATGTTTTTGACCCTACTATTGTTCATCCCTAAATTAGTCACAAAATATTAATAGTTAGTTGCAAAATCTAGCAACTGAAAGTATGTTTTAGCGACTGATTGGTTAGATGTAATAAATTGGACTTAGTAGTCGCTAATCTATCGTGAAAAATTGGTCTTCATAGTCGCAAAAATTTGGTCTTTGTAGTTGCTAATCAGTCGTAAAATATTGGTCTCTATAAACTTAAATATTTAGTCAAAGTAGTAGCTAATCCGTTGCTAATATTTTGCGACAGACAAAATTTTGTTGCAAATATCATCAAGTTAGTTACTAAATAGAAGTCGCAAAGGCGTCGCTAATCCAACGCTAAAATTGCGACTTACTCAAAATTAGTTGCAAAAATGGATTTGCGACGAGGTGTTTAGCGACTGACCAAAGTAGTCGCAAATCCGTCGCAGATCCATTTTAGCAACGGATTAGCAACTACTTTTGCCGTCGCTAAATTGGTTTTTTCTTGTAGTGGATGACTTAGAGCTGTACCAGAATCCAATTCTCATCCATTCCTAGACTTATCCGTCACTTGCCTCTTCATCAATTTAGATCGGATTATCAATTATCGATAGTGGGTGCATCGGGTTATTGGACATTTAAAAATTTGTATCTGTAATTGAGATTGTGTCATTCTAAAAGATTTACCCCCTGTGATACTAGCTAGTGAGAGTGATATCCATTTTCCATTCATAACTTTTTCTTTCATCGATAATAGTATAAGAGAAGCAATTACGGTTGTTGATTTCATATCTAATGCTACACGACGTTACAATTTTATGACACCGTTGGGAGAGGTATCTAAGCTAATTTCACAATCTGCGCTTTTTATCATTATTTCATGTAGGCAAATGTGGTAGTTAATTTTCTAACTTATCCTGGACATAATTATTAACGTCTTTGCACATTGAAACCACGCATTATCCATGTCATAGATTGTAAAAATATATGCTTCATCAACACATTATTTACTTCTCGACGATATTACAGTTGTATCTATTTTAATTTAACAATCCGCAGTTTTATTAATAATTTTAATGTAAAGAATAAACAATCATAAATTCTATAACACAACCTACACATACTTATCTTTAATTTTGAGTTTATTAAGTGACATCCCTTGCATGCATTTGCTTTCTCAATTTGCATTTTTATAATTATCTTATAGATGGAAATAAATGCACGAATGTAATAGCTCAATCTACGCATTATTTATGCCTCAGCGCTGTTGAGAGCATGCAATCAGTATAATTTTCCTTTAAGAGTGGACACTTTCTTCACATGGGGTTCTACTTTCACAACCCGCACTTTTATTAACAATCTCTTAGCAGGGTAAAATCATTTGCACATTTTATAACACAATATTTTTTTTTAACAAGAAGAAAAATGATTTCATTAATAAAAGATAGCCAAACGACACTTACAAACAATTCCTAGGAAATCTAAAATTCCAACACAAGTAAAAATCGCCTTAGAACTAGTTACATCACAGATTCGATCAACGATCGCCTTAATAAAAAAAACTTCATCCGAAGCAATACAATCTGTGAGTTAGCACTAATTCGGCTTGAGATCCATGGAAGAGTAGTTGTTTGGATGAAAAAATTCATATGATCTTCTAGATACTTTCGAAGACGATGAAACCCTAAATCTTCAAACTTTAGCAAATGAACAAACAAAGAAAATAACCCTAATTGAATAAACACCATCATAAAGATGGGATCCAGTTATTAAAAACAATTAAAAAGTTTTTTGGGGCTTACCACCAGTAAAAACACCGGTGAAAGCCCCTACAAAAATTTACAATTGAGATCAGAAGAAAATAGATGAAAAAGAAAGAGAGAAAAGGAAAAGAGTGAAGGAAAACCTTCAAAAAAGTAGAAAAAAAATCTATTCTTACATTTAATTATGACATTATTAAGAGTAACATGAATTCTTATGCTTACTTTTAAGAGTATAGAATGGAAATAAATGGGTATGATACGCATAATGTAAATCGGGGAGAATCCTCGAATTTTATTAATGATAGTAAGGTGTAACTAGAATTTATTTTTTTTTATTGACGGATTGTTGACTTATTTGTTAGTCTGGGGAAATTTTGACGGTACCAGATTTCGAAAGTTATTTAATTATAAGAGAAAAATACGGAGTGGTTTATCTTAGCCATCTTTTACTGTTGTAGTTTAAGATAGGGAAACTAAGGTCATTTCAAGGGAAACAACAGTCTCCCATTAGCACATACAATAGAGATTTATTATTTGACACTGCACATTTGATAGCGATTTATGTTTCCTTTTATTATAGTATGTAGTTTTATCAAAATATTCAGATTATAAAGCAATACCACCATGGATTTTAAGAAATGAAAAAATAAATAAATTATCTCCTAACACCAGAGCAATATCCAATTATATTTCACAACTGATTCTCGAGTTATGCTCGATTTTTGAAAATAACAATAATTGAAATATAGATCGAAGTTTCTAGCGAATTGTAACTTGGTAGTTAATTATAATACTAATCATTAGATAAATAATAAGTTTCTAGACAAATTAATGTAACTAATACACATTTTGTAGACCCATTAATTATTATTTTTAGGAAAAACATTATTAGACTTTTTTTTTTTTTTTTTTGAAATAACATTATTAGACTTTGTTTTCCGTAATATCCATTTTTTTCTTAATAATGAAGAAAAATATCTCTGGTTTCAAAAAAAAAAGAAAAATATCTCCATTTTCTTCATTTCGTCAGCAATGACGTACTATCTACAAAATTGACCTAATTCTACCCTAATCCAAAAACAACATCAAAAATATAAATAGTCTTTTTTTTATTCATTCACTGTCACTTTCATTACAAGCCGCCACCCTCACTCTTGCATTCATCCTCAAATTCAGCATTCTCATTTCTCATCCGATCAACCCTCTTAATCTGCGCCACTCTCTTCAGGTACTAATTCAATCGCAAATTCTTCACTAATTCCAATTAAAAATTTAATCAATTGCAAACCCCTAATTTTATAATTTAAACTCAATTAATTATTTTTTTTTGTGTGTGTTTTTTCATTTTATAGGCCAGCTTTAGATCCAGCGTTGAAAGATGATGAACAACAACTCATCGCCCAAAACCATTCCGGATGATCTGATCATGGATAACATCCTAACAAGACTTGAAGTGAGACCTCTACTTTGCTTCAAGTCTGTTTCAAGAGGATGGCTTTCCATGATATCGAATCCTGAATTCGCCAAAAAGCACTTTGAATTGATGTTCCCCTCGCACGATCAAAATCTGATTGTTCAAGAGGAGCGTGATTCTGAGGAAGAAGATAAGTTTTATTTATCGTTTGACAATAATTACAATCTGATTGAGTATACTAGATTGATGAATAGACATCCTACTCTTCGATTTAATACTCTAAATACTCGTGTGGTGGGCTCTTCTAATGGGCTATTGTGTATGTATGATGAAGATAGTCTGCGCTTGTATGTTTGGAACCCTGCGACCAACCAATGCCGCGAGACCACTGTTCCGTTGGCTCGTGGTAGGTGGGATGATTTTCAAATGAAGTGTATTGGGTTTGGTTATGTGTCGTCTATTGATGATTATAAGATAGGGTGTTTTGTGTTATATAATCAAACTTTACAAATTCTTGTGTTTTCTTTGAAAACTGGGGTTTGGACACAAAAGCCTCAGACAAATCTATACTATCCATTGTTGTTAACATTTGAAGATGAAAACCCGGCATTTGTTGGTGATACCATTTATTGGATTCCGCAACATTTGAATCCAGAGATAAACTACATAATTGGGTTGGATTTAGTTGAAGAAGATATGGTGTTTATCCCAGTAATAGCAAGATTCCCCGGAGATTGGGTAAGTGCAAAATTATTTCGGATGGAAGGGTGCTTAGCCTTATGTTTAATTCAGAATTATGCTAATGATGAAAAGAGTATTTGTCATGTTTGGAAGATGAAAAGGGAGGAATGTGGTGAAGAGGCATATGCGATTTCGTGGAAGAAAGTATTATGTCTTAACTATGTAGGAACGGATTTTAATTTTTTATTTGAGACAGGGAAGTGTTTGGTAAGTCAGATATCATATCAATCTCACCGGCTTATATTACATGAACTTAGCAAGGTATCGAAACCAAAACAAGAGCAAGAGCAAGAGCAACAAGAAGAGCAAGAGCAAGAACGACAAAAACCACCCGATGAAGGTACCATTGTTTGGGAATCAGCAGATGGAGGAAGCTTGGCTAACTACTTTTCATCAAGGGCCACATTCGGCTATTCTGAGAGTCTCGTTTCACCTTTGGAAGAGAATGAAGATTGACTGAGCTTGAGAGAAGATTATGAAGAAAAAGGGACTTAATTAGGAGCCAATTAATAATTAATCAGTGTTTGGTGTTGTTTGTGTCGTTGTAATATTTAGTTGCTTTTTAGGCTCAATTTTAGTCCAATTTTACTGTTTGTATTGGCTAGTCTTAGCAATCCAGACATTACTATGTTGTCTTGTAATAGAGATTATCTTTTGCTTTGGTTAGTTGCGTTAAATTAATGAAAAGATCAGTTGTGGTACTTATATTGTTTGAGCAACATTTTGTTTTGACATGGTACAAACGGCAAATCCTGAACATCTATAATCTGAATAAACCATTCTAATTGATATTTTGTAGCAAGCACATATCTACTACTCGTATGAAATTTTTGTTTCAAAATAAATGGTTAACAATTTCACAAATCTAATTATCTCAGATATTAGTCCTTGTTTGACTAATTTCTCATCCTTACTATGATAAGTAGCGTGTCATCTATACCTAGTATTTAAAACACAAATCATTCTGCATTCATTATCATATGTCAAATAAATGCGCAAATTTATTACTTTACATTAACGTTATTGATAAAAGTGCGGATAGTGAAAATAGATACAACTCTCAACATCATCGAGAAGTAAATAATGTGTTGACCAAGCAGAATTTTATTTCGATCTAAGACTTGGAAAATGCGTGATATCAATGCGCAAAGACGTTAATTATGTGCAGGGTGAATTAGAAAATTAGCTACCGTATTTGCCAATTTGAAATTATGATAAATAAAAACGCAAATTGTGAAAATAGCTAGCTTTGATAAATGCCCAATAGCTCGAATAAATTGTAACGTGTAGCATAAGATATTTTTAATCATCATCTTAATAAATGCGCAAATTTATTACTTGCTCAATTTACGCTCGACACGGTTGAGAGCATGCTTATGCCCTAACCCCACCACCAAACCCTAATCCACCTAGAAAAAGAAAACTTTAAAAAAAAATTGACAAACCACCACAACAACCATCACAACCACTCGAACCTCTGCAAAAAGATTTATAAAATTTTGTAACTTAATAAAATATGGCTTCACAAGGTTAAATCTGACCATGATTTTGTAATAAATAAGATAGTTCGTTGTCGTTAATTACTTTCCTCACCACTTTAATTTATTCGTTCTCTTCCATCACCTGTGATCTTTTCATCAAATTATGCAAAACCTTTTGACAAAACCTATCTTTTGACACAACTAAGGGAAATTTTCTTTTCTTTCGTAATATGCAGATATATCAAAATCTTGGAGAATACAACCGCAGATTTCATAACTTATTCGAAAAATTATTTATTTTCGAATACTATCGAGAGCAATATCCATTTATTTTTAACTTTAATGCGTAGTTCCTTTATTTCATTGTGCAATTTAATTTGCACTTTTATTTATCATTATTTTAGAAAGGAAATTAAAATATGACTCGTTCTACACATAATTTATGTTTTGCACCTACATTATCCATTTCTTAGAAAAAAATATCTAAAATTTAATTTGCGGCTAGGTCAACACTTTATTTAATTACCTATTGACAGTGATATTTATTTTCATAATTGATTTGCACATTTATTAATACTGTTTAATCAAGGTAAATACATTCAAAAATTCTACAACACAATCTACACATTAGGACGAGTTATATATATATCCATTTTCTTTCACAATTTTCATTTTTATCATTCTTTAAGAGAAGCAAATAAGTGCGAGAATTACTAACTTAATTAGCTCAATATAGTCTCAATACTATTGAGAGCATGCAATCAATACCGTAATGTAAACTTTCATCGTTGTCTTAAGGGGATAATTAAATTAAATTTAGTCACAAACTTATGGCCTATTCTACACATTATTTATTACTCTTGACGCTATTGAGAGAACAAAGTCTTGTATAAAGTGAACCCACTTTAATTTTATTGAAAGACAATCAATGTGAAGATAACTTTAAAAAAAATTTATTGTAACTTTAAGAAACATTAGCGTAACTTTTAATTTGTAATAAGTTTCATTGTATTTTATTAATGTGTACTTTATAATGGATACATGTTATAAAAACTAATACTCCCTTCGTTTCATAATTAGAAGTCTATTTTTCTTTATTATGTGAGTAATAAATGTTAGAAATAGGCTTCAAATTATGAAACGAAAAGAGTATGATTTTGGTTTTAAAAAAAAAAAAAACTAATATGATTAATCTGATACATCATCAGTGATTTTCTATTTTCTTAGAGTAAAATTCATGTTAAAAATGATAACTTTTTATAATTTAGAGTAACTACCCGTCATACAATAAGTTAATGAGATTACGTCCTTCTTAATTTTTTTAAAAAAAAAAAAAAAAAAACCTATATTGAGAGCAATATCAATTTTGATCTTATATCCTAAAAGATACCCTAGATTGGTGACACACTGACACTCTGTACACCTAGCCCAATCCTTGACCTATCCAAAGAAAGCATGACTTAACTGACAATATAAATATTGTCCTCTTTTTCCTCACCCACTATCCTTTTCATTACAAACCGCCACCTTACAGATTTTCAGGTAATTCAATTGCTAACTCAAAAACCATTTTCATCTTAATTTTCACTAATTCTAAACCCTCATTTCATAATTTTAGCTTAATTCTTATTTTAATTTGTTTAAAATTTTCAATTACAGATTTTGATCAATTTCAAGATGATGATGAACAACAACTCGTCAACAAAATCCGATTCCGAAGTTATCACACCAATAACTCTCCCAGATCAACTCATAGCGGACCAGATTCTATCAAGACTTCCGGTAAAACCCCTCATTCGCTTCAAATGTGTTTCCCATGGTTGGCTTTCTATAATCTCGAGTCGCGAATTCGCAAAAACCCACCTCCAATTCTCGCTTTCAAAACCTCAATGTCTAATTCTATCTGATATGTTTGATAGAAACAACTCATATGGCCATTGTTTAACCTTTGATAAAGACTACAATGTCACCGATTTTGTTAGTTTGGAAAATAAATATCCCGCTTTCGGGGCTATTAGCAGTCGTCCACATACTAATAGTGTGGTTGACATTGCTAATGGCCTAGTGTGTTTGTACGACAGGCGGATTTTGAGTTTTCATGTATGGAACCCTGCGACGAACCAATACCGTTCTACTGGCAGTCCTGTTCCCGGGTATCATCCAGGGGGGAATACAACGGTTTTGGGTCTCGGGTTTGGTTTTATATCATCCATTAATGATTATAGGATAGGATGCGTGTTAAAGTGTAACAACGATTTGTATGTTGTTTATATATATTCCTTAAGGACCGGAGAATGGGAAGTAATGGAAGCTATGGATACGTGCAATTTAATGTATCCGGGATGGAACTCGGCTTTTGTCGATGATTCAGTCTATTGGGCAGCCTTACTTCATCCGGAAGAGGTAAACCGAAGTGAGGTTAAGGATCCTGTGGAATACTATATAGGTGGATTGAATTTAGCGAATGGGAAATTGAAGAGAGTCCAATTAATGGATTTGCGCAATAAAGATTATAGCATTTTTAAGGTGTTTCAGATGAACGGGTGCTTGACATTGGGTTGCATCGAGTATCATAATGATAGATTTGGGCTTAAGAGTTGCGAGTTTTGGATGTTGAAGCAACATGATGACCCGAGATCTTGGGTGAAATTGTTCTTCTTCTATTCCAATGGGTCAGATCTGCTACACTTATTTGAATCGGGAAAATGTTTGGTAAGTACGTTTGATTATGAGATGGATGGGCTTCTGTTACATGATCCGAGTCAGGAAGATGCTGCTGAAGAAGCTACTGTTGTTTGGAGAGGAGAGGAGGAAGGACAATTCTTCTACCATTTTAAAGGACATGCAATGAATTATGTTGAGAGTCTCGTTTCGCCTTTTGGAACAAACGTGTTTGATCGGGATGGGGATGCTCATTAGATTATAGAATGTGTTGAGTAGGAGACTTAATCAAGAATCAAATCCTCAAATAATGTATGAGTTATGTCATTGTAATTTTATAGTTCTCTTGCCATTTTGGCTAATGTTTTAGACCTTTTTCTTTGTTTATAATCCAAATATTATTGTGTCACCTATTAAGTTGTTTCAAGTATTTTCTTCTTTGTTTACCGTGTTATACGGATTAAAAATTAATTATAATAATAGTACCTTAACTGATTTGAATACAATCCTTATCATATAACATCAAAAAATAATTATATATTTAAATCTTAAATCACTAGTTCTTTTTCCCGCTTTTATCATAAAATTCCTGGAACATAATTCAATTCCCGTCAAACTCCATCCTATTCCAAAAGCCATGGATGATTGTGCGCAATTCAGAACAACTAGTAAAAAGCCTAACTCGTTTCAAATCTGTTTGCAAAGATTGGCTTCTTCACAATTTTTCAACAAGCTCTCGTGCTGTCTACACTTCACCTAGATCTCGTCTTTCTTTTTTCTCATTCATGTATTATTTTACAAACAAAACTCAAGTGTATTATTTTACAAGAAAATTATTTTATTGTGTTTGTTTGTTGCTCAATTTCGATTTATACGCAGTTACAAAAATGGGGTTTTTGTACAAATAGCTTGAGGAATATGATGATGTATATGTCCCAAGGTTGTTAAGATCAGATCATTTTCGGAGAAGATCAAATTGATAAATTCGAATTATAGATTGTATGATCCTACAATATTGATGAAAGAAGTAATAAAACCTTTGCTACATAACTACATACATACGGAGTACCTTTCAAGCAATAAAAATGCTAAAATTTATAGTTTTAAGTAGTTTTTTAGCCTTAGAGAAAAGTAGGATTGTTAGAGCCTGGTCGATCCTAACAATCCTACGATCAGGTACAATTTTGACCAATCTTGTATGATCCAACAATGATCCGAGTGGGAAAATGGGATCATCAGATCTTGTACAATCCTATACAATCGAGGAAATACGAGACGATCAGCCTGATCGACTTGTGATGCACGTCAACTGGCATTTTATGTAAATACTTGACACGGGTTGGGGGATATGTGTAAATATACGGGGATGGGTCTCACACGGTAGTTGTATACGGAAATTTGTTGACTAACGGTGAACTTAGTCAAACCAGTAACGTGAAGTCCTGCCGTTTGTGTAATTCACTTTCCCAATCTGAAATCCCCCCATTTGCATTTTGACCTATCTTCATCTTCTCCGACGATATCAAAATTAAAAATTTCCAATTTTGATTGTACACGACCAATTAAGCTGCCGTTTCATGCATTTGGGTTCGCAGACTGGAGGAAGTTAATAAATTTCACATTCAAATTGCAATTGGGATCGCAACACTTCAATATCGAATGACGAAATAAGCTACCTAGGTGGAATCACTGTAAGTACAACTTTACATTTGCAATGCAATGTTGTGGTGAATAATTGTTACAATTCCGATTGGTTGATTTGCGTGTTATATATGGTATGTTCGTCATTGAGGTTCTGATGGTTTTGATGCTGAAATTGAATTCATCGCCACATGTAGCTTTAATTGCCACCTTGAATTCGTCGCCACATGTAGCTTTTAATTAAGCTTTGGTATGTGTTGACAAGAACGATGATCCCCTATTTCATCATCCAAAACAAAGTTGGATCGGCCATGAGATGTGAATGAAATCCTCTTAGAAATGGGATGACAATGGCGAACACTATTCAGCTAAACAATAAAGAAAAAGTAGCCAATTTTCCGTTACTTTATGATCCTAACGACGTTAATTACTAGCTGGTGGGCCCACCATCACGGCACAATTCCATCAGTTAGTGATAACCGTACACATGAATATGATAATATCTGGTACAAGGTATGACCCAATAAACCGACTGATTGACAAAATTAAGTCGATCAGCCTGATTGCCTGGGTGCTCCTATATACACTCCTGCCCGATCATGTATGATCCTACAAGATCCTGCTACGATCCTTCCTACCCTGCGATTGTGCTTCCAATCCAAACCGTTTTGCTAAAATAGATCTCATAGGATAGCAGATTTAACAATGGTATGTGTATTTCAGATGCTAGACACGATTGCTGACATTTAAATGGATTCATACAACATAAATAACGATGGAATAGAATTTTGTACTTAAATATAATGAGTGTAGTTCTACAAGATAATTAGTGCTTCTATCGTAATGTTTTTATGATAAGTTTATTAACTCGTCTTATGAGTTATGATCCTTGGTAATGTCAACGCACAAGTTGTATCCATAGAAGGAAAGGAGAAAGACGGATAAAATGAGAGAAGGGGAGGAGAAAGAGAATTATTTATGAGAAACGAAGTGAAGTAGGATATAGAAAACGATCAAACGAAATAAGCAACTGTTTGTAATGTCCAATACTCGTTATTTCTCATTTCTAGAAATGGAAAATTAGAGTAGAAAATGGAAAACAAAATGGAAAATTAGAGTAGAAATTGGAAAACAACCATATGTGAGATTCTTTATAAAATGTTTTTAAAAAACAAGTGTTCGTTACTGAACAACCATATGTCCATTCCGTCTTTTTTAAAGAAAACTGAATGCACGGAGCATGGTGCATCCGCCTCCACAGTTAAAATAAATTCCAAATGACAGGTTTCTTTAGGTTTATTCTTTTTTATATACGCTGTATTATAATAGATTTACTACGTTTAGACGTATGATATATTTAGTGTACATGCACATTGACATAACCAAAGGTGCAATGGTCTAGAATTCTAGATGATTGTATGCCTACAAGATGAATTCCATTAAAAGGGCAGATTTTCTCACCTCTAGACTCAAAGTGCAAAATGCTCAGACAACATTGGGTTGATGGATCAACCTTTCCTATCCTACAACAAATGTAACAATTTGCCACATATTTCCTTACCTCTCGATTCAAAATCCATTAGCACTCCTACCATCATGATAATTGACAAATGATGACAACAATCATATCACTACCTACCAAAATTAACAGACAAACCCAAACAATCAGGGAAAAAAAATAACTGGCCTTGAATCCTTGATAGAATTGAGAAGAAGGGAATCTGCTGAAAGCGAAGTCTGCATTTTGCCACAGAGGAGGAAGAGAAACTTGAAGTTACGAGAAAATCTTGAACAGCAGACCACCATGAGTTGCAAAGAATGGAGCAAAAACAAGGGACTCAACAGCCATTAGTTTGATCAAAATGTTCAATGAAGGGCCTGAGGTGTCCTTAAGTGGATCGCCAATGGTATCACCAATGACAGCTGCCTTGTGTGACTCAGAGCCCTTTGGTCCAAGACTCTTTGCATGCACTGAAGAACCAGCCTAACAGAATATTGAAGATAAATAATCAAAATTTGCCAGAGAAAAATAAATTGCACTACTCAAGTCTGAGATGTTTTGGTGCCTCCAGTTCTGAGATTATACCTCAATATACTTCTTGGCGTTGTCCCATGCACCACCAGTGTTAGAAGCAGAAATCGCTATCTGTTACAAGCCAGCCGAAGAGAATGATAAGCAAAGAAGCAAAATGTGAAGCATAAATCTGCAGGAGCCAGAATATAAGAATACCCCGGCTGGAAAATTCTATTCAAAAACGATATATACTGCATACTAGGAAGACTGGTTCTCTGCTTAGTTTATCTTTGTTTTTGGCTTAGTCTATACCTTTCCATTTCTGTAACATCAGTTTTCTTAAATAAGGTTCATGCAAATCCATATGGAATGATAGCTCTTCATAAGCATGCACAATTAGATAGTAGCTTTGTATTGATCACATACAATAAAGTTTAGACTTTAGATCATAGAGGTATCCCGATAGATTGAGCAAGCTCACAATCAATTTAAAACATCAATGATCAAGGTAATAATAATGGTAAATAAATAAATAGTTAAAACAAAAACAAGACCCTACCTGGACTCCAGAAACAAGGGATCCAGCCAGAACACCAGATAGAGTCTCAACACCAAAGAAGGTTCCAACGATGAGTGGAGTGAGCATGACCAAGGCACCAGGGGGGATCATTTCTTTGATAGATGCATCAGTAGAGATCTTAACACAATTGGCATAGTCAGGCTTCGCAGTTCCGTCCATCAGACCAGGGATAGTGTTGAACTGCTTGCGGACCTCCTCCACCATCTTAAGAGCAGCGCTACCCACACTCTTCATGGTCATGGCAGAGAACCAGTAAGGAAGCATGGCACCAACAAGCAAACCAATAAAGACTTTGGGGGTCAAAACATCAACTGTTGAAATAGATGCGCGGCTGACAAAAGCACCAAACAGAGCCAAGGAGACCAGAGCAGCAGATCCAATAGCAAATCCCTGTGAAGCGGAAAATTATTAAGATCAGAATCTTCCCCTTTACATGGTTACATGATTTTTGTGCAATTTAAAGAAAATCCCATTTCATCAAACAGCCCTAATTTACAATCTAGATGAGCCAACAAATCAACTATTAAATGCAAGAGTACGCTACAGAAACCGATTTTAGAACAAGGTGTAAATATATGATAAAATGAATCCTATGTAACCAAAAGAGATTCATAGTCATTCTAAACCAACAGTTGGCCAGAACAATGAGGCATAGCTAATATAACTAATCAAAATTCAATACACAGTTTATTACGCAGTATGTGGCCAATGCATGTCAGAGGAGGCAGAAGATACCTTTCCAATGGCAGCAGTCGTATTCCCGGCTGCATCAAGGGCATCGGTCCTGTCACGAATCAGAGAACTCATTCCCGCCATCTCAGCAATACCTCCAGCATTGTCACTGATTGGACCATAAGCATCAATTGCAAGACCAGTGGCAATGGTGCTCAGCATTCCAAGGGCAGCAACAGCAATACCATACATGGCAGCAAAGCTGAAACTGACAAAGATGCTGAGAGCTATAGCAAAGATGGGGATGATGACAGATTTGTAACCCAAGGCCAAACCAAAAATAACATTTGTGGCAGCTCCTGTTCGGCAGGAATCAGCAACATCTTGCACAGGACTGCCAGAGAAGTCGGTAGTTTAGTCACTAACATTTCACACATAGATACAAAACATACATTCATATCCAAGTCTCTGGAATAATGGCTTACCTGTATGCATTACTGGTGTAGTACTCTGTCACAAAACCAATGATGAGGCCAGCCCAAAGACCAACACAAACACATAGAAATAGTTGCCTGCCAAAATAATAATTGAGATAATCTATTAAATTGGAGTATCAACGGCTAGGGTATTTTCTCAAAGATTATTGAAGTGAAAGAGATTAGAATTTCTCACAAAAGTCAACAAACTAAAATAGAACATAACATTAAGTCTATTCTTAACATGCCTAATATATCTGCAAAAAAGCTAAAGGAAATACTTGTATAAGATAGTGAAAGAAGTACTCAGACCAACAATCCTTGACCAAAAAGATTTGAATTTATAATTTAAAAATAAAAATAAAAATAAAAAAATAAAAAAATAAAAAATAAAAAAAATTAAAGAGAGAGACATAAATTTTCACATACATTGATATAGACAGCTCTGGTTTTCTAAATAAAATCAATGACAATTTGACAATGCCAGAAATGCCTTATACATATACTTGATCCTCAATAGCCATTATATTCTTAAAACCAAGCAACCAACATATAGATAGCTGTGCATAATTCCTCAGTCTAAAATGTACGTGAACTTAGGCTGATTAGCACAAACATTGTACTAAAACTAGTATCCAACATCTAAAACCTGGCCAAATAGGGGCTTTCAAAGTTCCAATGCTAACTCTATTATTTGCATTACAAAAACACCATGTAATTGAGACTAAACTTGCAAGGGCATCAAACTCTGCCAATTTAAAATATAGCCTTTTTGACATCATGTGATACCTAAGAATTCATTTACAGTACAGGTGTCTGACACTCTGACTCCTATATGTTCAACCAAAACCTATGTCCAAACATAATTAATTCTATGAAATTGTAGAAAGCATGGTCAATCTTACCAATTGTGAACGACCTTTTGAGTGCCAAAGTTGAAAATGGTGAAAGAGGGTGGGACAGCAACCCAAGTGACAATCGCAACACCCACAGTCATAAGAATAGTTGAAATAATTAGCTGATGCTTCAGTGCTGGCTCAATTTCTTGGACAGCTTTAATTTCAAAGAAATCTGTAGCAAAGAGAGTTGTGATCAAACAAACAATGATCCCCATGGAACTAACAAGTAGAGGATAACACATGGCAGTAAACTCATGGTTGATGCCAAAGGAGGATATAGAGGCAACAACAAGGGCAGCACAGGAAGATTCAGCATATGAACCAAAGAGATCAGAACCCATCCCAGCTATATCACCAACATTGTCACCAACATTGTCGGCGATCACCTGAAACAGCAGGAGGTAATTATAAGAACTAAGCCAATTAGAATCCTACTTCTTGAAAAGTGAGGATACTTACAGCTGGGTTTCTTGGATCATCTTCTGGGATGTTCCTTTCAACCTTTCCTACCAGATCAGCACCTACGTCAGCAGCCTTAGTATATATACCTCCCCCAACTCTACCAAAAAGGGCCATTGAAGAGCCTCCAAGACCATAGCCAGTGATAGCCTCAAACAGGCCTTCCCAATCATCACCGTAGTACAGCTTGAATAAATTAATGGTAATGTACAGGACCAATAGGCCATTTGCTGCAAGGAGGAAACCCATAACAGCACCAGATCTGAATGCAACAATAAATGCCTTCCCAACCCCCTTCCTAGCTTCCAAGGTTGTCCTAGCATTTGCATAGGTAGCAATCTTCATTCCTAGAAAACCAGAGACAACAGAAGTGACAGCACCAAGCAAGAACGCCACGGTGCTGAATATAGCTGTAGCCAATGCAGGCTTGCACTTCTTGAAAGGGTTGTAAGTGCAAGCTTGGCTTTCAGTACTAAAGCCTTCCACTGATCCCAAAAAGAGAAAAATGAGGCCAGCAAATGCAACCATGAATATCCCAACATACTGGTATTCCGTGTATAAAAAAGAAGTTGCACCTGATAACAAAACCATTAATATATACAAGTCAGTAAAACGCTGAAGGAATATATGATTATAAACAAAAATAAATATAAATAAATAAGTAAATAATGTTAAGACAGACTATGGATGTACAAACGACGTATAATTTACGGCTGATGGAAAAATAGGATGTTCAACCAAAAATATTCTTATACAGATCAAGGGAAAAAATCTAGGGGACCAGACAAGCAGATAATGGTTTACTTTTTTTTCCCCTTAACATTCTTCATTAACCAGAAACAACAGCACCACAGAACTCAGAACATCGAAAGTACTTTGTCGAGGTAACAGAGGAATAAGGGCATTCCAATTGCAAATGATCCTCAAACTCTAATTTTCCAATCTACAAATTCTGGTGTATTTACATCAAGATGCAATCATGCATTAGGTCTGTAAATTTCAGCATATTCTATTCTTCTAATTAGCAATTCAGCATTGTGATCATAACTATATAGTGATCCATTGAATTGAATGCAAGGAAATTATTATTAAATGACCATCAAACATAATTTATTTCTTTTGAATCCAAACAAAATGTAAAGGCTATGTTCTCCTTGACTATTCTTAGCTAAACTTAACTTATTTTGGCTGAATTTAGCCGATAATTGTTGATCTTACTTGTTTTGATGAAATTAACATTTTTTATTAATGAAAATTTATAGAAAGTTAAACTTCTTTACTGGATTTTACTTATTTATTACTGGATTTTAGATAACACGAACTTTTTTACACGACTCATCTTTGATGAACTTAACTTTCCTTGGCAGAAACTTATTTTAATACTACTACTTTTGAAGATCAAACAGACAAATTTAACACTTTGAAATCTCAGTCATTTATTCACAAAAAGCTTGGAAATTTAGCTGAATGCCAAACAACAATTCAAGAAATATGGGCCAAAGGTGTTTTATGCTCAAAACAAACATGAAATAATTAATTTAAATTAAGGCTAAGTCCTCAATTAAAAGGCCTTCATTAATCATTATTATCTCGGATTAGCATTGCAACCTTGACAATTTCAAGACTATTTTTTTTAAATCATTTCTTTTTATTTTAACTTTTATAATTATCTTCTTTAAAACTTCTATTACTACGGAGTATGTTTTATCAACAGTCACAATTTGAATCATCGTACCACGTGCAACACGTGAACATTAGAGACAGAACAAAAATTAACTTATTACGGAACATAGAAAATAGCAACCGAATCCACTTTTTTGGAAAGTGACAATACTCATAATATACAACCAAATAAAATGAGCGGCAAATATAACTCAGAAATAAAAATAAATTAATTAGCAAAATTAGAATATAAAATTATGATTAAATAGAAAGTAGATCTATGCATTAATCCAAATCATTTCCAGATTTCCATTTTAATCAGTGTAATTCTAAAGCGGATAAGGCTACATGTAAGCATTAAATATTTCCGACAACATAAACAACAACATTGATCGACCGTGATTTTGCATTCATCCAACAACAACAATTGAACAAACCTTACTACATTAGATCTGAGAAGAATTAATCAAAACATTAATTAAAAACAGAGAATTTTATACCTTCAGAAATGGCGTTTTGAATTTCGGCACATTTAGCGACGACCATCGGGTCATTAATACCATCTTCTTCCTCAATTAAGTGATCATGGAATCCATTCTTAGAACCTCCGCCATTGTCAACATTTCGGTCAAACGAGACCTTAACCTTAGAAACAATAAACCATTGTACGAGAGAAAACACGATTCCGACGACGGCGCACGTCGGAATCACGATCTGAGTAACTAGATCTGGAATCATTTCCTCACCGGAACCCTAATTTCACGTCGGAACCCTAAAAATCGCCGACTTTCCGGCAATGAACAACAACGGGTAGTATGACAACTACGGCAGCTAAACAACACGAGAGGTGGAGAGTGAGAGAGTGAGCGAAGTGGGGTTTTATAGTGTGTTAGACATTAAAAGGGTATGATTGGGTGTATTGAGGTGCAGGGAACTTATTGTGGGGGTTGTAAATTTGGACCGTTGGATTTGACGGTGGATGATGGAGATGAGATGTCGTAATCGAGGGAGTATGGAAGAAAGGGATATGCTAGCAGTTTAGCATAATATGCGCATTTTTATGAATTCAAATATTTTATGTTTTAAGGTTGATAAAAATACAAAAATAAAGAAATTAATAATAAAGGGTGAGTTGGTGAGATCAGCAATAATTAAGATTGGAATACGAAAATAATATTTGGAGGGTTATTTTAAATGGTTATTTTTACGAAGTACTTATCTAAATTAGGTCCTTATCTATTATGGATAGAGGTGTCAAAATCACAATCAATCCGATCCGATTTAATTTTAAATCAATTCGAAAATATTTGATTTAGATTTGGACTTGCGTGGACACAATGATTTAGAATATTTTGATTTTAAAAATTGACTGGACACGACCTCATCAAACTCCATCCGATCATCCAAATTGATTCTAATTACATAGTATAATATTACTCCAGGTTCATCTTACTGGTAATTCACTCAATTTATACTATGTACATTGTTTTTCGATCTAAATGATTCTTTAAGAGTTACAAGTTACAACTCACTAGTTTGGGAGTATGAATCATACAAGTCATGTATAGTAGAGGTGTTCAAAAGTGGACCGGTCTAGGCCAATGCCAAATAAAGCCCATTGGGTCATGTGGAGTCAAGGTGTGGGCCGAAAATGCCCAAAACCAAAATTGGATATATGTTCCCTGGTAACCAATGTTTAAGGTCTTTTCTCAAATGTGTGAGATCTTTGGTTTAAAGTCCAATAAGTCTCCTTTGATGAACCCTTTTTTTTTTTTTTTGAAACATCCTTAATGAACCTTACTCTTTGATTATTTTATTTTTTTCCCTTCAAATTTTGTTTGTAAAATAAAACTTACACTTTATTTAAATAGCATGATAGAATAATAAAGAAGAGTGAACTTAAAAGATATAGAAGGAGAAATGGAGCTCCATTTCCCCTTCAAAACTCTTATCTGGATTTTTTTTTTTTTTTTTTTTTTTGACAAACTGAACAAGGGAATTTGTTTCCCTTATTTTCCATTTCCCAAAAACCTCCAATCCTCTTTTTTATACCAAACAAGATTTTAGTATTTTGTTGAGCCAAAGCCATGAGTCAATAAGTGAAGGATTAACTAGACAACATACATTATTTTTGGGCCTTTTGTGTTTAAAAGCAAAAAAGGGTCTATGTAATTAATAAGATAAGATATATGGAATTTTTATTATTTTATTTTCACTATGTATCTATTACAAGATAAACAACTACTCTGTGTAAAAAAAAAAAAAAAAAAATACTCCATAATACATTCCTTGACTAACAGATAAATGACCCTAAGCCATTACACTCTCCATTGTTATATACATCTGGGATGCATGGTGAGATTGATATAAATTTTATTACAACTTGGGTTGGTTTTTAGTTCTCTCCAAAATCAGCCTTTCTCTCTAAAAACCACCTCCTTTGCTTTTCTTCGTTGTTCTTTCTTTTTTGGTTTTCTCTTATAGATTCTCTTCTCCTAGTCTTTGATCTCCCTCTTGTGTTTTCTCCTCTTCTCCTATGATCTCTCTTTCTGGGTTTTTTTTTTCTTGATTTAAAGCATGTATTCCTTACCTTTTGTCGTCGTCGCCACGCAAGCTCCGCCGATGTCGGCTTCTCCTCCGAAGCAGCCCCTTCATCTTATTCTCTCTTTAGTTTAAGGGATGATTACCGAAGAGTTGGAAATTTAACAAAAATTTTCAGATTTTGTTTTTTATATCATGCATGTTGGCTTTGACCTTTGATATTATGGGCTTTTCCTTTGATTTCATTTTCATGCTTCAACCCACTCCAATTTGTGGTTGGTTGGAAATCTAGGGTTCAAATTGGTGGAATTCTAAAAGTCATAGTTCCACTAACTCCAGGGGTGGCAATTCGGGTCAGTGGTTCACGTTCGGGTCAGATTTCGGGTCGATTTCAGGTTATACTTAAAAACAATAAAAAAAATAGTGTAAAACTAAATATTATTACGAAATATGAAATTTTGTCGAATTTGGGTTATTCGGGTTCGGGTCGGGTTTGGGTTTCTCTCATTAACTTCGGGTCGTGTTTGTTCGGGTTATCGGGTCGGATCAGGGATTGCCAGCCCTAACTAACTCTGCCCCTTTTACCACCAAAGGCGGATCTTCTATAGGGGTCACTGGGGCCTGGCCCCTGATAGAAGCCAAAAAAAATTACATTTGATCAGTAAATATACCATTCCATAGTAAGAAGTTACTGTAAAAAGAATATGCTAGCCACTGCCACTCTGCCAGTGCCTAGATGAGTTAGCGGGCCACATCTCTTCTAACTTTTTTTTTTTTTTCCTTTCATCCGATTTTTTGTCATTTCAAAGTTAAAATCAAGGCCCACATCATCAATATTTTGTTGTTAAACTTCATGAGAAATTTGCTTTCTTACTTGACATTGTTATGATAAAATTGTAATACGGAGTACTACGTAACTTTTTCTATTGAGCAATAATATTACGTTGGTTTGTATGTAATTATTTCCCCCCCCTCTTATAGAGATCAGGTTCAGCTTATGTGGTAAAGTTTCACAGACTATCTCAGTGTATCAATTTTTTTTTTTTTTTCACAAATAATACCAGAATATCATAGATTATTTAGTTAGAAATAATAAATTGTACTGTAACAACTCTGATAACTAAAAGACATTATAAGTATAAGTTTACGACGTATGTATAAGATTTTAATTTTTCGCCCCCCCAAATAAAATTCTTCAAGATCTGCCACTGTTTATCACTGCCCTCACCATCACCATCGACTTCGCGACTCGGCCTCCATTTGATTGTCGGCAAATCTCCTTGGGACTTAGTGTTTTACAGCAATTATTTTACTTTAGTTTAGCTTTCAATGACAACTTTTTGTATAGCTTTCTTGAGAAGCTTTAGTTTGTATTTACTTATATATATATATATATATATATATATATATATATATATATATATATATATATATATATATTTTAAGTTGTGCATTTTATTATCCTAATCTACTAGTTCGATCTTGTGATAGGTGGACTTTTAGATTTAATGATCCTTTCCGTTGATAGGGAGATTACTAACCCATGCATGTATTTTGCCTTTCAAAAAAAAAAAAAAAAAATACTAGAATGCGTGGTGTACTGTATTTAGGTAATTTTTTTTTTTCTCATTTAGATAGATGATAAATTGATAATTGTTCATTTAATCATAAAATGAAAACAAAAAATTAAGGGTTCGTTTGGCATTGCTGTGGTTTTCTGTTTTTTGGTTTTTTGTTGTATAAAAGTATATGATATATGTCACATAATGAATCAAAAATTATTTAAACTTATTAAAATTATAATAATTTTGAAAATTAAACTGACAACAAAAAAGTGAAAATACCTTTTTCTTGTTTCATGTTTTTGGTTTTTAGTTTTCAAAAAGACTGAAAACTGAAAACAAAAAATAATGCCAAACAAACACTAACTTAGATTAGTTGGGTCATCATGTATTTGGAGTATATAAAAATGTCATCTACCCTCAAGGGTGGACTTGTATTATTCAATTTATTAACTTGTTTCATAAGTGGTCATATCAAATCATACTACGGGCCTGTTCCGATTGACTGAACTCAGCTGAACTGAACTGAACTGAACTGAACCGAGCTGAACTGAACTGAACTGAACTGAACTGAACTTATTAATTAGTGATTTTTAACTACGGATTAGTGATCTTTGATTATTTATTGATATTTATTACTATACATATGTGTATATACAAATGTACATATTAAAATATTTACGAAAAATATACTATATAATTATAATTATAAAATGTATGAAAAATATATTATAAAATGTATGGAAAATATATTAAAAACTTGAAACCTCTAATTTTCTCAATGAGATTAACATTAGAAATATGTTTCAAAAAAATAGAACCATTTGAACAATGAATTGTATCAATATTATCATTGTTATTATTATTATTATTAATTATTGATAATTATTATTATTATTTATTGATTATTATTATTAGTATTATTATAGTATTATTATTATTATTATTATTATTATTGCTATTATTATTATTATTATTTATTGATGATTATTATTATTTATTGATTATTATTGTTAGTATTATTATTATTATTTCAATTATTATTGTTATTATTATTATTATTGTTAATATTATTATTATTATTATTATTATTATTATTATTATTATTATTATTATTATTATTATTATATACTATTTATTATTATTATTTTTGTTGTTGTTGTCGTTGTAATAAGATCTTAAAAGAATGAAATTTGGCTTTATATCATTAGCAATATCATTAGACATAAATTAAGAGCTGAGCTAAACTGAACTGAGTTGAACTGAACTGAACTGAACTGAGCTGAACTGAACTGAACTGAGCTGAACTGAACTGAACTGAACTGAACTGAACTGAACTGAACTGAACTGAACTGAACTGAGCTGAACTGAACTGAACTGAACTGAACTGAACTGAACTGAACTGAACTGAACTGAGCTGAACTGAACTGAACTGAACTGAATTTCAACGGAACAGAACAGGCCCGACATCTTCTTATTTGCTTCTATTTATTAATTTGTCCATTTTTTCTTGACTTGTGCATTTATTATGCTTACCAATACCTAACTTACAAAAGTTATATTTTTTGAGACGTTTAAAGAAGATGACGTGTGCATAGTGCAAAAGTCAAAATTAGTTTTAAAAACCTTCAATTTCACAAAAGCACATACTATCAATATTTAGGGAAGAAAAATATTATTATTAAAAAAAAGTCATATGACAACTACATTAATAATAATAAAGATTTGTAAATTACAAATTTAAAGAAAATAACATAACTTTTAATTTACAATCAAAATCATAACTATTTAAGTTGATGACAAAGCCTAAAGTCATATGAATCCAAATCACCTTTTCAATTATTAATAGAACCCTAAAAACACAATTATCATCCATAGTTGAGAATAAAAATCCCAAAAAATAGGGACATACTTTCACAAACGGAGAAAACAATGCAAAACAAAGCAAACCAAAAAAATAACAAACAAGTGAATTATATGAAAGAAAAAGAGTCTAAAGTAGTCTAATTACCGAATAAATTAAACTATTTTCGGCCCAAATGGCCAAGAAAATTAAACTTTAAACCCAAAAGAGAGAGGAGAGAGAAGAGTAAAGAAACATGAAGAGTGTTATAGACATCAAAATACACCGTACAAGTATAAGATAATAAGATTAATTGAACGTAAAACTAATACTCCCTCCGTCCCATAATATAGTTCATGTTTTCCTATTTTAGAGATCCAAATGTTGTTCTTGTTTTCATTTTTGGATAGTATGTAAATATCATTATATCCTCACATTTTTTTAAACTTTATTCATTGTACCTCATAAATCATCATTTAATTTTACACATGCCTTGTACTACGTACATTTTTCATTTTCTCTCTCTAATTTTTGTCTATAATTGTACTTTTCACTTTAATTAATGTATTTTATCCACTTTTTCCTTCCATTCTTAATATCATGAAAAAACACAAATAAAAAGTATATTATGGTACGGTGAAAGTAAGAATTCTTAGATAGTCACCATAGAGAGAATAAAAAAGGAAAATGCTATACATAGCCCTAAGGGCTACATATAAGCATTTAATTTACTCTTGAAAATTGTTTAAATTTAGAAAATCATGACAAAAACACACTAATTACACCGATTTGCGCGTGTTTTTTGTTATGAATTCCTAACTTTATACATTTTCCAAGAGTAAATTCAATGCTTATATATAGCCCTAAGGGCTATGTATAGCATTACCCAATAAAAAAAATGAACCCATTTAAGTTTTTAATATGTGATATGAGAAATAGAATTAGTTAATGATTAAAAAGAAAAGTACTCCGTAATTTCAAACTTTGCTTTTAGAAAAGTAATGGAATAAAAAAGAACGGAGAAACTATTTTTATTCCGAAAATTGTCTTATCGATAAATATCCAATCTATATCCATCTATCCATTAACGTCAGCATTGACTAGACTGTTGCAACCTCCATTATCATTGGATAAAATTAGTCAACCTTTTCCCAACTCCCCCCCAAAAAATAATTAATAAATCAAATCGTATTCCCTCCTCAAATTTCACACTCAATTCTCGAAAATTATTCACAACGGTTCAACGCTCCCTCTCTTTTCAATTCATCTTCATCTTCTTCTTCTTATTGAATCAATCGAAACAGGGGAGAAGAGAGAAAATCAAACAATGTCAAAATCATCGGAAGTATACATCGGATCAATTGATCAAGGAACAACTAGCACTCGATTCATCATCTATGATGGATCTGCAACAGCAATTGGATCTCATCAGATTGAATTCACCCAGTTTTACCCAGTTGCAGGGTATAATTTCTTCATTTATTTTTTTATAATTGCATATCAAATGTTTGTGAAAATGCGTCTGAGAAATTTCGTGTTTTTTTGAAAATAATTGGTGGGATTATCTGGGTTTTTTGTGCTGATTGTGTTTTTGTTTCTGGGTATTTGAAAAAATAGGTGGGTGGAACATGATCCAATGGAGATATTGGAAAGCGTGAGGATTTGTATTGCGAAAGCGTTGGATAAGGCAACTGCTGAAGGGCATAATGTTGATAGTGGGTTGAAAGCTATTGGGATCACCAATCAGAGGGAGACAACTGTTGTTTGGAGCAAATCAACAGGGCTTCCTCTTTATAATGCCATTGTTTGGATGGATGTTCGTACTAGTTCCATTTGCAGGTTCTTATAAAAACTTTCTCTTTTTTCAATTTATAGATTTTATATTTTAGAATTTTAACTTTTTTTTGGGTTATTAATGGCTGACAATGGTGTATGAAATTTTGCTTATTTTGTTGGTTCTTGTGTGATTTATGATGTAATTGTTGTGACTATCATGTCATTGTTTTGATTGCATCACTTTTGTTGTTATTATTCAGTTCTGCTTCTTTGCAATTGTTATGTTTATCTTACTTAAATGTATGTATTCCATATCATTTTAAAGATGAATATATGGTGAATATGGCTGACTACCATGATTGGAAGTCAAGAATTTGTAAATGGTGATGGAATTGGGGAGTTGTTGGTGGAATTGGGATATTTAAACTTACTTCTAAATGTTTTTGCAAAAAGTAAAGATGATTGATTAAAGGCTTATTGAAATCTTGATAGAAAGAAATCTCTTTGATGAATTTAGTGTCGTTTTTTAGGCTGCTTTCTTTAAAGAGATTTGGAGATAGATATCATTCATATTAATTAGAATTACTCTTAAGTTTCAAGGTCATCAAGGTAATTTGAAAACCTGCACATTAAGAAGGTGATTAACTGATTATGGGCATTATGGCAAGTTCATGAAGGATTATGGGAATACTTCTGTTAAGTGGAAGCTAAAAATTTGGGTTTGTTACACAATCTGGGCAGCATTTGCTGATGTTGGGTCTTGGGCTTACCTCTAGAACACAAAGGAGAAAGAAAGTATGTGTTCTGTTGATTAAGGGTCTGTATTAAATTGACTATATCTTACTTTGTCACTTTTATATCTAACTGCCCGTGCTCTCTTCCGGACTACTTCTACGCTTTCTATCTGGGATAAGGAGGTAGGTGGTGAAGGGAGTATGGACAAAAGTATGTGTATAGGAAGGAGGGATTGCAAGATAGTGCTATGGAAATTTTATTCAAGTATAGGTTCATCATATGCCCAGAGAAAAGCTCGGATATGATTTGCTACTTTATCTTTTTCATCCTTCCTTGTAAATTGATTTTTTCCAATGTTATCCTTTTGTATCCTTTCCATGAGACTCTAGTTAGCAATGTTTGTTCTTTTATTTGCACACAAGTGATGGATGTAAAGGAGGAGCAAGGAGAGGAAGGGCGGGAGAAAATTGATTGGGGTGGGGTTGGATAATGTTATGCTGCTAGTGCTGGGTGTCCATTTTGGGGTTTGTTGATTGCAGATGTTTGAGGTATTTTTTAATTTCTCTCCTCCAAATTCCAAAATCAAGGCGATGGAGTCTTACATCTTAATATCCAAATAAGGATGAACTTAGCTTGTGAACTTGATCAATGTGTATTGATCTTTGTTTGCTTGATCAATTTATGGAGGAATTTAGTTGATAGTTATAATTTTACGGTATCTATGATTCTATTTGCCATCTGTTGGATTGAATAATGCTTATTTTAATGACTGCAATTCAGATTGTTTGTCACTGTTTGATTTTTTTTCTTTTCCGTTTCTAGTTAGTGCTATTCTGACAAATTGGGTGTACTGTAATGTAGGAGATTGGAGCAGAATTTTTCAGGTGGGCGCAACCATTTTGAACCATCATGTGGTTTGCCTATTAGTACTTATTTCAGTGCGACAAAGCTGTTATGGTTGCTAGAGAATGTGGAAGCGGTTAGAGATGCTGTGAAAAGCGGTGATGCTCTTTTCGGAACAGTGGACTCTTGGTTGATTTGGAATTTAACTGGAGGGGTGAAGAATGGAGTGCATGTGACTGATGTATCAAATGCATCACGAACTATGCTCATGAACCTGAAGACTCTAAACTGGGATGAGGAGACATTGAAGGCCCTTGAAATCCCCCTTGAAATTTTGCCGAAAATTGTTAGTAATTCAGAGATAATTGGAAAGATTGAGACTGGCTGGCCTATCCCAGGTGTCCCAATCGCGGGATGTTTGGGTGACCAGCATGCTGCTATGCTAGGGCAGGCCTGTGGAAGAGGGGAGGCAAAAAGCACTTATGGAACTGGTGCTTTTATACTTCTCAACACTGGTGCAGAGATTGTTCATTCAGAGCATGGCCTATTAACCACAATGGCTTTCAAACTTGGGCCTTCAGCACCAACAAACTACGCTTTAGAAGGCTCTATTGCTATTGCAGGAGCTGCTGTTCAGTGGCTTAGAGACGGTCTTGGTATTATAAAAAATTCAAGTGAGATTGAAGAGTTGGCTTCTAAAGTTGATTCAACAGGTGGTGTATATTTTGTCCCAGCATTCAATGGACTGTTTGCTCCATGGTGGCGTGATGATGCACGTGGTGTATGTGTTGGAATGACAAGATTTACTAATAAGTCACACATTTGCCGGGCTGTGCTTGAGAGTATGTGTTTTCAGGTCAAGGATGTTTTGGATTCCATGCACAAGGATGCAGGGGAAAAAGGTGAGGTCAAGAATGAGAAGGGTGAATTTTTGCTAAGAGTGGATGGGGGTGCTACTGTGAACAACCTTTTGATGCAACTTCAGGTTCTTTTCTACTGCTTATAATTTCAGAATTCTTCACTTCTTATTACAAAATCTGTTTTGGTCAAGTCATCAGTCGTACTTCCTGATTAAAATTTGCATCAAGTAGTGACATTTCTTTTAAATAAATAACTAAAGAAGGATAGATATTTGATTATATAAATAAAGGACTTATTTTTTTGTTAAAATGCTTATGTCTTAAGGCTTTTATTACAAGAGCTCTTCTAAACTTACTGATTACATGGAAAAGAATTAAACCGAACTCTACAAGGTTGGTTCTTGCTTGTTTAAGGGTAACTTATAGTTTTCGATGACAAAGCTGTGAGAGTCGCTTTATTATTAGAGTGTTGGTATTAGATTTGATATAGTAGCTACTACTAATACTTTATTTTATTTTTTTTATGTAGCTTTGATTATTATATTGCTCTGTCGTATGATGGTCGTGTCTTTCACTAATAGTTACACTACTTTATGCTAGGCTGATTTACTTGGTAGCCCAGTGCTACGACCTGAAAATATCGAGACAACAGCCCTGGGAGCAGCATATGCAGCAGGATTAGCTGTTGGTGTGTGGAAACAAGATCAAATTTTTTCGACTGAAGACAAAGCTAAGACAGCACGCATCTTCCGTCCAACATTGGAGGAGGGATTGAGGAAAAAGAAGGTGGATTCCTGGTGCAAAGCTGTAGAAAGGACTTTTGACCTGGCAGATCTTTCTCTGTGATCTGCGGTTTGTCCTTCCTATGTCCTTCACTTACAGCGCTTATCATCCAGTGGTTATAAATCTTTACATTCTTCAATAATATATGCATTAGTTAGTTTCAAATGATTGATAAAAAAACCAAATAAATTAATTGTAGATTTTACTTCATAGTTATTCCATAAATGATTCTTCAACCAAACTAAAATTGATCTGTATAGTTGGTAACATTCTTACTCCACATTTACAGAATGCAATATGGATGTTAGTATTCGTAATTTATAGATTCTGACAAGATTATTCTTGATACAAGTTTCTCGTTCTGAATTTTATATATATCAGCTGCACATGACTAGTTCTTTTTTCATATATTTGTAATCACTTCTCAGCAATGGCCAAACAAGGCTCGGTCTTGGTCCAGTGCTGGGAGCTCTAATGCTTTTATTACTTAATTACCAGACATTACTGTGAAATTCATTAGAGCATATCTGCATACTGGTCATCAAAAAATTTTAAAAAATTTACGAGGTTTGTGTAGTTATACTAATATTATATGGCTATATGCTGCTTAAGATACATATTACAATGGTATTGTGGTTACAATGGTCTTTGCAGTGAAGTATTGTGGAATATTGATATAGGTTATTTTGAGGATGATTTGGGATGTGTTGTGTGCAAAATATGTATGTCAGTCTGACTGATGATGTGCAGGACTGCTATAGTTGAGGGTAGATGTAAAGGATTGCTATAGTTTCTAGGATCATAATGACAAATGACATACATGCTAAAGCTCCACTAGAAGTCTACCATGATTTAGCAAGTAGTTAGTTGAAGACATTGAGATGGATGATGATCTTATTAATTATGATAATTTAAAAAAACTCTAAATGTATTATGTGGGAAAACATTTATCAGACACAGGAGTTTGTTAGCCCTATGAAAAATTATTTGACACTAGTTTGACTTTTTTTATGGTCCATTTTGCCAAGTTAACCTATTTTGATCACTAGCCCATAATAGAAACCAAATGTAATCTTAAAAAAATTACCTTAAGAATTATTTTAGTTACTAGTATGGCCTGTTACTTGTAAATTATCCACAACTTATCATAGAATAAAATTAGAGGGATACTAGATTACTTATCGAAGTTTATTGTACTCATGATAACATAATTGCTTGCTACTGTAATACAATCACAAGAGATAGAAATACAAATATTTAATACAAAGACCGCCATGACATTGGTAACCACCAGAGAATATACCAATCAACAAAATCAAAACAAGCCTGACGCCAACGAGGGTTGATGTGCAGGATTGCAATCGTCGCTAGAAATATAGTTGCACACGACATTCCAAAGCTCCATAAGAAGTCTTCTACAAAAGTTTCGTCGTGGTCTCCATCTCCGTCTTTGATATGAGAACTAGGCGGCAGTGCTTGTGTTTGATTGTGCAAGTCACTTCCCGGGAACCCAAATAGTCCAGGATTCCCACGATAGTTACTCTCATCAAAGTCACCAAACTGTCCGGACACGGGCACTCTTCCAGTCAAGTTGTTGTATGACACATTGAAGATCTCCAATGTGTTGAGCTCAACAAGTTGCGAAGGAATGTTGCCACTCAAGTTGTTGAAGGAAAGGTCTAAACTCTCAATATTCTTCAGGTTGGAAAAACTACCGGGGATGGGTCCCTTTAAATTGTTATATGACAAATTGAAGGAATGGATATGTTCAAGCTCACCTAATTCTGGGGGAATCAAACCCGTAAGTTTGTTGCACGATAAATCTAACGCTGACATGGTTAGTTGATTGGCTCCTGTATATGTGAGATAAGCATTCTTTACGAGGACTTTCACATTGTCTTGAAATCTATAGTCATCAAGTGGATTAAAATCAACTGATCTCTTTCCAAATGACAAATTTTTGAAACATGCTGGTACCTCCCCAGATAGGTTGTTGTGTGATATGTCTAATATGTTTATATTAGCCAACTCACACAACTGTAAAGGTAATTCGCCTTGTAGCTGGTTACCACCTAGTTGGAGTACTGTCAAGTTTTGGAACTTACTCAACCACCATGGGATGTTGCCCGTAAGATGATTATCCGCTAGATCAAGTGTAATTAGCTGTGAGAAATTTGATAACATATCCGACATTGACCCTGTAAGATTATTCTTGCCTAAATGCAAATATTGCAGTAACGAAGGGTTGTAGAACGAAGGTATTATTTTCCCAATGAAGTTATTGTCCGACAAATCTAAATATTGCAGTCCCAGCTTGGTTAATTCTGTAGGAATGCGGCCTTGCAAAACATTATTCGAGACTGAAAGAACTGTTAACTTGGAGAAATTACCAATCCAAAATGGAAGCCTACCAGATACCTTGTTGTTGGAGATATCGAATAATACCAGAGTGCTTGAACATTTAACAAGGGCATCCTTGATTTTCCCACCAAAGTTATTGTTGTTCAACTGTAACCAAGTTAAAGAAGATAGGTTCATATGGTTTGGAATTACATCTCCTTGCAAATTATTATTTGATAAATCCAAATATTCTAAGTAGCTTAAATTACTGAGCAACCTGCTTGGTAATTCTCCTGAGAAATTATTGTGGGACATATCCAAATATCCAAGATTTGTCATCCGACTAATTGAAGATGGAATTTGTCTTTCAAAAGAGTTCTCTGCCAAGTCTAATGTTTCAATATTGGGGAGCACAAAACCAATAGTTGCAGGTAGCTCACCACTAATTTTATTGTTTGAGATAAACAACTGTGTCAACTCATGAAGTGGTTTTAAAAGGTGAGGAAGCTGAAGATTTCCAGTAAGAGAGTTGTTCTGCAGGTAAAAAGCTTCAAGGTGAGAGTTATTGGTGAGCAACCAAGTTGGGAAAGGTCCCACCAACTTATTGTCGGAAAGGTCAATGACACTCAGATTGTATTGATATGACAAAAATTTGGGAAAAGTACCAAGTGGCTCATTCAATCTGCAACCACTTAAGTCTAAGTATTGCAGCTGAAAAGTGGGTGTCCATAATTTATCTTCTGTTTGGACTTGTAATAAGTAATTTCCCAATAGAGTTAAATACTGAAGCTTAGAGTGGTTGGCCAAAGAATGCATGGAAAATTTGCCCTCAAAGTTGTTATCTGAGAGAACCAAGTGTTGCAGGGACTTAAGATTTGACAAGTCTGGTAACTCCTTACTTAAATTGTTACCATGAAGAGCAAGAGTCTGTAGGGATGTCAAGTTGCTAATACAAGGAGGTAAGCCACCCTTGAATTTATTTACAGTAAGACCCAAATACTGAAGATTCCTTAATCTACAAAGCCAAGTACCTGCAAGTATTAATTGATTTACGATCAAGTTTAGGAATTTAACTAAAATCCAATCCTTTATATTTTCCACTAATTGCCAGGTTTAGATTCTATGCCTAACTTTGTTTAATATATTCCCATTGATTATAAGTTCACAATGTGAGAAGCAATTCAAGTAATAAGATGTACAGATTATGTGATTACTTAATGTTTTAAGTTGCAAAATAACAAAAATGCCACTAATGAAACTAATACATAATTTTAATATGTTACAACTTTTGTCGGCAGTGGCGGATCTACCTTTGGGCATGGTAGGTCACGTGACCTAGCAAAAAAGCAAAAAGTTTATAAATATTAAACATTGCAAGTAATAATTATATATGCTCAGTAGACTAGTGGTTGAGGCATATCTTTTCTAGGGAATGAATATGGGTTCGATTCCCATGAGCAGCATTTCCTTTTTTTTTTTTTTTTTTTGTGTGTGTGTTTTTTTATTATTTTTAAATTTATTAATTAACTTCATCCTCAAATCCCACCTTATTAGTATTTTTTCCTTCTTAGTTCTTATTAGGCAACTTGTTAAAATTTATTTTTTATTTATTACCTTCATCCCTCAAATCCTACCTTCTTAGTTCTTACTAGGTAACTTGTTAAAGCTCGTCATTCTAAATCTTTTTGGTAATTTCATTGGTTATTTGTCATTATCCGTCAGACCATCACAAATCCTCCTCCTCTCCCACGAGATAGTTAATATTTTTGGAGTGACTTTTTTTTTTAAAAAAAAGCTTTAACAATATTTATGTATTAAATATTGATTTGTATGAGGTCGATGGGAGACAGTGACCCAATCAATCAATCAATCAATCAATCAAAGCCTTAATCCCAAAAGTGGGGTCGGCTAACATGAACCAAATTTGATTATTCCGTGTAGTCATCAACATAAATCTTTCTCCTCCATCCCTTACGATCCAAAACTTCATCCTCACGTAAATCCATGCACTTCATATCCTTCCTCACTCCTTCCAACCAAGTCATCTTTGGTCTCCCTCTTCCTCGTTTAATCCCTCCATGGTCCCACTCTTCCACTCTTCGCACCGGTGCACCCTCGGGTCTCCGTCTTACATGTCCAAACCAACGCAGACGATTTTCCCTTAATTTATCTACAATGCCCGCCACACCTACTTTCTTGCGAATAACCTCATTTCCGATTCTATCTCTTAAAGTGTTTCCACACATCCACCTTAACATGCGCATTTCCGTAACCTCCATCTTTTTAATATGCTCTTTCTTAGAAGCCCAACATTCTGTACCATAGAGCAACACTGGTCTTATGGCAGTCCTGTAGAATTTTCCCTTCAACTTTAAGGGAATGCTGCGGTCGCATAGCACTCCCGTGGCCGCTCTCCATTTAAGCCACCCTGACTTAATCCTGTGGGTCACGTCTTGATCAATGTCACCATTCTTCTGGATGATCGACCCTAGGTACTTAAAACATTCACTCATGGTCAAATCCTTTCCATCCAAACTCACCACTTCATTGCTTGTCCCCCTCTGAGTGCCAAAACGACATACCAAATATTCAGTCTTACTCCGACTTAGCTTAAACCCTCTAGATTCCAACCTTTGTCTCCATTGCTCCAACTTGACATTAACCCCATCCTTAGTCTCATCCACCAAAACGATATCATCTGCGAACAGCATACACCATGGAACCTCATCTTGAATTGGTCTAGTTAATTCGTCTAGAACCGTTGCAAAAAGAAAAGGGCTTAATGCAGACCCTTGATGCAATCCGATTGTAATAGGGAAATCTTTTGTCAACCCTCCGCATGTCCTCACATTTGTTGACACATCCCGATACATATCCTTAACTAGGTCTACATACCTTCGTGGGATACCTTTCTTCAACATTGCCCACCAAAGTATCTCTCTTGGCACCTTGTCATATGCCTTCTCTAAATCAATAAAGACCATATGAAGATCTTTCTTCTTTACCCTATAAAACTCCATCATTTGTCTTATCAAATGGATTGCCTCCATAGTAGATCTCCCAGGCATAAAACCAAATTGGTTATCTGAAATGCTTGTGCATGCCCTCAACCTTTGTTCAATCACCCTTTCCCACAACTTCATAGTATGGCTCATAAGCTTAATTCCTCGATAGTTAGAACAATCTTGAGCGTCTCCTTTGTTTTTATAAACCGGGACCAAGGTGCTCTTCCTCCAATCTTGTGGGATCCTTGTAGCCGTCCATATCTTGTTGAAAAGGTTTGTTAACCAATCAATACCAATCTTACCCAAACACCTCCACACCTCTATCGGTACCCCATCAGGGCCAACCGCCTTCTTAGGTTTCATCTTCCTCAGTGCAATCTCCACCTCTACTCTCCTAATCCTTCGCACATACTCCATGTTGATTTCTTCATCACTCATAGAGGTATCTCCTATCACAACTCCATTACTTCCATTAAATAATTCATCGAAGTACCCCTTCCACCTGTCCTTGATGCCCTCCTCTTGCACTAGGACCATTTGGTTCTTATCTTTGACACACTTCACCATGCCAATATCCTTCCTTGCCTCTTGTCTTCTCTTTGCCATCTTATAAATGATCCTTTCTCCCTCCTTGGAATCAAGCTTTTCATAAACCTCCTGATATGCCTTTTCTTTTGCTTGGCGAACAGCTGCCTTTGCCCTCCTGATGCCCTCCTTGGAGACAGTGACCCAGCACCCGTAAAATCCTGGATCCGCCACTGTTTGTCGGTGATGGATCAAAACCAAATTGGTCCTATTGGTCTTATTAATTTCTCATTGACCATAGATTTGTATATATATATAAAAAAAGGAAGTACTTAATTGAAAGAGTTGCGTGTTAAGCCATAGATGGGGACTTACCTTGGATGTCACTAGAAAAATAATTGTTACCCAAATCAAGTACTCGTAGCTTCCACAAATTTGACAATTCTGTAACGACGAAGAAGACCCAATAAATAGGAAGTATACATTATATAAATAAATGAATACCCATGGTGGTTTTTTGTGTGGTTGGCCACACCGCCGTGTGGTCAGAGTTAGAATTACTTGTTTATGGGTTACTTATTTCAGAGTTACTCAGTCGGTCAAGGATTACTTATTCTAGGGTTACTCAGTCGGTTAGCATGTACGTTTTCGCCAGTGATATAGTAAGGGGTTACTCAGCCGGTCAAATGTTACTTATTCTAGGGTTACTCAATTAGTTAGCGCGTTTGTGTGAGTGTAGCCCTTGACCGACTCATTAACCCCTGAAAAAGTAATCCCTGACCGAGAAACCCCTAACCGACTGAATAACCCTTGAATAAGTAACCCTTGACCTAGTAACCCCTGAATAAGTACTTCCGGCTACACGGTGTGACCAACAACATATAAAAATTTGTGTAATAAATGTGGCTAGTATTATTAAAATAGGAAATACTTTTGTATACACCTGGTTTACACTAATGTTAGTGTACATTGAGTAGTATAAGGGTAACTTTTAGCTAATTTTAGGATAACTTTTTGCCTTTTTTTTTGGAACTTTAAACATAATACAATTTTTATATAATAGACAATAAAAAAAGTTTTATAAAGGTAATTTAATTACATTCAATCACTAATAATTGATTTTTAGTCATTTAAAATGTGATTTTTTTTACTAATAAAGAATAGATAATTTTTATTTGTATTAGGTTATTCTTATGCATATTTGGTATTCATTTAAGGGGTAACTTTTGATCACTTTAGACTATCTTTATGATGGATGTACAATAATTATTGTACACCCATTTTTTTAAAAAAAAAATATATACTCCCTTTGTTTTGTTTTTTTTGGACATTTTATGAAAAATTACTTTATAAAACACTTTCTTTTGCGAAAAACTGCCTAATAAAAAAATATTTTAAAAAATACTATATAAAAGGGTAAACGTTGTAAAAGACTTCCATTAGTCGGAAAGTCGCCGTTGACTTTCATTTACGGCGTTAACCACATCACGTGATTTTTAATTCACCCTTTCCCTCCTTTTTTTTTTAATTGACACGTGACATGATCAACGCTAGAAAATAAAAGTTAACAATGACTTTTCAACCAGGGTAGTCTCTTACAACATTTATTTTTATAAGATAGTTTCTTACAATATTTTTTTTATTAGGTACTCGCATAAAAAGTGTTTTATAAGATAGTTTTTCACAAAATGTCCTTGTTTGGTTTTAAATGTCCAATTTTAATAGGATACATATCCCAAATAATATAAAATTTTGTGAAGAATAATACCCTTTAGATATTATTCACATATATAAATTATATTTTCATTAAAAGTTAATATTCGAAAATCATAAATTGAAAAGATTATAACAAGTTGGTATTTAGCTATCCATCTCAAAGACTAATTAAAAGATGTGTAACATAGAAAAAAGCTTCAATTGAAAGGTGCAATTACCTTGGTACAATGGGAAGCTGGATTCATTCAAACTAGCTTCAGAGAGGGTCAATGTCCTGAGTGACGTGAGATCACTTACATTGATGCGGCCACTCCCTAAATTGTTGCCATCCAACTTCAAAACCCGTAGATTCTTCAAAGTGGAGATATTTGTTGAACCTAATCAGAATGACACTTGAATTGTTAATTACTAACATATGCACTAATTATACAAAACATTATGCTATATTGCAATGCAAAAAGAACCAGAAGATCTGATAATACCGTGATCCTCTACCAAGCCGTTGATGTTATTCCACGACAAGTCGAGATATATGAGTTGGCTGAAAGGTCGGAATAATGTCACATTGAATAGCCATGGCTTTTTCATTGCATCTTCATCATCTCTCCACACCATCCAGTTGAGGAGTAGCTTGGTAACACGTCCAGTGGACACATTGCAACGAACCTGATACCATTTGCAACAATTAATCTCTCCGGGGTTGGACCATATATCTGTCGAATAATTTGGGCTTGAATATGAATTCATATATGCCTCAAGTTCAAGTAAAGCAAGGCGCTCTTCTTCTAAACAACAATCAACTTTACCAAATTGATGAAATAGAAAGGGTGTTAACAATAGTAGTAACCATATCAGGTATTTTTCTACTAATAATTGCCACTTAAGCATCATCATTAATTCTAAAACAGAGAATTAAGTGCATTAACTCTTTATTTATAACTTGTGAAAGATATGCCTTTATATACAGGGATCTCCAAGCTAAGCGCCAATGGCTCGATGCCAATAACGCAATAATCATTTTGTTTTTACTCCCGATTTTTTTTAACCCATTAGCGTGTTTTAATAAGTGTGGAATACAATAGTGTGATAAAGACTTCAGCTCAAAATAAAAATTAAAAAAAAAAAATGAAAATCCCTGTTATTTGCTCAAAGTGTCACACCTAGTACGTTTCATTGATAAATATTAATAAATGTTTTTTTTTTTTTTTTTTTTTTTTTGACTGGTAATTACTAAATGTGTATAGTCATATAATGTTTTGTTTGATTTGCATCGACCAGGGATTAAAAATTTTGGTAATTATATTTGTGGTTAAACTTTTGCATTGATGTTTCAAAAAAAAAGTTGTGTATTTGACACCAGTAATGATAATATTTTTGTAAGTGTTTAGTTAGAATATATATTGGGATCAAATTATTTAATTTTAAGTCACAACAACTCAACAAGCTTAACTTGTTAGCACTTATAGTGTTCTCTCTCTAAAATTCTCTTTTTCTTACTAAATCTGGATTTCCATATTTCTCCTCATGGTATTATTTCTTGATTAAGTAAAATTGATATATATTAGTCCTTTATGCAGTCAACTTATTTTTTTTATCCTAATTGCTTTATTATTCAATTGGATTTACTCATCCAATGTTTTCTTTGCAAAATTGAATCAGTTATCCATTAACCAGATGATTTAATTCTCTTATCTATTACATATTACTAAAGACGAAACCAAAAGGACATTTGGCAATGTTTCATTAAAAAATTTCCTTCCAAAAGTGTTTGCCAAAAAAAAAAAAAAAAAAAATATCTTACACTAAATATGGATTGTATCAAAATTATTAAAATTTGCTTAAAATAAAATCTAAGCTAAACTTATTCAAAAAAAAAAAAAAATCTAAGCTAAACTTTCTAAAACATTAAATTATTTATTATAAACAATCGTGCAAATGCACGGGATTTAACCTAGTTCGGGGATAAAGACAAGTAATAAATTCCATTAGAAAAAAAAAATTAAAAATAAAGTCTTAGCTAAAATAGGAATACACTTCTCTTCACTTTTAAAATTAGGGAATTTTGACTTTTACCACCTGACAAAAAGCCAAAAATTGCTTTTACCACCTCCACATTGAAAAGTTTTATTTTACCACCTCATAAAAAAAATTAAAATTAGATAATACCACCACACTTAACTCCGGTGACGGATAATTGCGAGGGGCCCCACACTAACAACTATTTTTTCAATTTTACCCCAATTTTTCTCGATTATGTTGTATAAATAAATCCATGTCCCTCTTTTCGTAAAATCCATGAATTTAGCTTCGTTTGTGCGAATTTCTTCCAAAATCTTCAAATTTGCTCTACCCTAACAATCTTAGCATCCAATTGTTCCACATTTGTGCTCGTTTAACGTGGTTATGATTGTACTCATTTCAATTCATTTGCAAATACCATGAATTATTATGTATATTTTCGCAATTCTTGTCTTAATTATGTTCCAATTGTTATGTTTGATTGTAAGTATGGATATGATTTATGAATTGAGCCCCAATTTCAGATTTTAAAAATTAGGGTTCATGTTAGTATCAATTAATTTGGGGTTTTTTAAAATTGCAATTGGTTAATGTAATTAGGGTTTAAGAATGATAATTGTGTTCAATTAGAAGTAATGGTTGATGCTGGTGGTTGTTAATTGCAGCAGGAAATGTCCTCCATAAGTGTATCACCATCAAAAAAATTTGTAGTGGCACCTCTTCTCCAGATGCAAAAGATAGTGATGAAATTAAGAGAGAATAAAACAAATTGAGAGGAGAGAGGTTAATTAAATTTCAGAAAATTTGATGTAGGAAGATGAGAAATTGATTGCAATTGAATAGGGAAGGTGAGAGCATCTCCAATGGTTCAATTATAAGGACTTGCTTGCAATTTAAATAAAGTTCCTAGTTATATGTTTACCATTGAAGAACAAAAAATTGAGCAACATGCAAGCAACTGTAGCCCAACCAAGCTACATGCTTAATTGAAAAAGAGACAAATAAACTCCACTCATATTGTAACATGTGTATAATTATCTATTTATTTTTTAAAATTTTATTTTTTGCAAACTACAATATATTGTGGCTTACCATTGGAACAATTTGTTGCTTAAAAAGTGTTGTAGCTTAGAAATTGATGTGGAAAAGCAAGCTACAAAGCATTGTAGCTTGCCATTGGAGATGCTCTGAGAAAATGAAGAGAGAGAGGAAATTGGGTTTTTACCTTTTAATTTGGACGGAGATGAAAACTAGTGAGGCCCACAACAATTTTCAATTCCGTCACCGAAGTTAGGTTGTGATGGTAAAATCTAACTTTTTTTTTTTTTTATGAAGTGGTAAAATAAAACTTTTCATTGTGACGGTGGTAAAAGCAATTTTTTGATTTTTATCGGGTGGTAAAAGTCAAAATAACCTTAAAATTATTAGAAAAGAGAAACCTAACAAATGAGGTGAATGGAAATGACGAGACCGATGCATACAAATTAATCGTGATTATAGACCATTATTGTCAGCAGCAATACTCCGATGTTCGAACATCAATGGCCAGCTCCTAAATATCAATTCAGTAAAATTTAATGAAGCCAAGAAATATTCGGTGAGTTTTTAGTTTATTTGCATTTGGGTCTTTAGATTTATGAAGAGAGAAAGGCTTAGAATATAATATCAGTTTTCAAAATTAATTGCTTGAGGTAACCGATAACAACAACTCAACAAGTGAAATTATCTGAAAATGGATTACAGCAACTTATTGGTGCTTAAATTATTTAAACACTCAATACCTTTTACCTTCTCTCTTATTGGTGCTTAGATTATTTAATAAACTTAATCATTTAATTTTTTTTAATTATAACTCAAGATACATGTTCAGAGATGATAAAATAAAATAAATAAATAAAAAACAATGTGGAATTAGTTTATGTAGAATCTTTATCATTGTTCAGTCATAAAAATGAATAAGACATGAAAACTTATTTTCCAATATTCTCACCGAACAAAACAAATTAAGAACAGGCATAGTCACACAAATAACCATTGTCGTCAGCCATATAATTTATAGCCATGTCTACACGATAAGCTGAAAAAGACGTACGGAGTATTACATAAATTTGACCAATTCAACCATAATTTCTAACCCGTAAAACAAGGTTTTGTCACAAAACACATTTTAAAGTGAGAACCTAAGAAATTTTAAGCCTCAAATAATAACTTGCGTAGGAGTAGAAAATTCAACTGTTTTTCCTAATTAAGTTGTGATAAGTTGTACCCATCTAGCTAAGTACCAAAAGCCTTTGGTACGTACAAAATAATTAAAGCCCCTAAATAATTTTTATGGCTACCAAAAACCTATTTCACTAGACTTTGACTAGTCAAGTCAATGCATTACGTAGGGAAGGGACCAACTTATAAGTCATGTAATAATAGTATTTAAAAAAAAAAATGTCCGAATGGGATTGATGTAATTGATAATTACGAAACATACGCTCATAATATCTAAGTTAGAATGTGTGGTTACAGTTGCAAATGGTCCATCCAAGATTCCAAGGAGAAATTACGAATTTATTACCCTGATTACCATGATAAATTGGGGCGTCATCTAAACTAAGCTCCCCAACACCTTAGTGGTTGCTACTCCATACATGATAGCCTAATGTCATTTTAGCTTGAATATATAATGTGGCATTACCGCATTAGCATGTCTAGCTACAAAGGCTTGTGACCCGCTACTGGAGATGCTGACCAAACATAAGAAATCTTGTTAATTAGACCAAATATGAGAAAACCTTTTCATGATGAAATTAAACTACAAAATACAATTATTACATTCAAGTAATCAAGTCAACTAATAAATCCAGTACAATAAAGTAAAGCCGTAAAGGACAAAGTCACAAAAGTCATGCTCAAAGTTCATTACATGATGTTTCTAATTTCTAACCCCTAAAACAATTTCAATATTTTTATTAAAAAAAAAAAAAAACAATTTCAATATTTGTGTGGTATAAATTTTTTGTGCATTTATTGTATGGTAAAGATCATACACAAACAACTTATACTACACAAATACTTAAATTGATTTTAGTATATATTGACCTGACCCACTTGACCGGCTGGTCCCGCCCCCATCAATTACGTACTAACGATAATATTATTTTTTTCTTGCAATAACTAATTTATTTATATATCGTAAATAATACTCTCCTATGTTATAAATAATAAGAATCGGAAGTATTATAAAACAATAGGTAGTCATTACTTCATTTATAGATTATCTATTGTTCGGCCTATTTTCTACAGTTTATCTTGATTTTTTAAAGTTACTAATTACCCTATCCTGCGATAGTTTAATTTAAGATTCATCTTGGTGTTCTGTATTTGGTATAATGTATTTCGTTAATGCTATTAGCTGAAAGGATAAGTTTGGTAAAAAAAAGTGGTGTGCATTTTATTGACGATTATATTTTATATACTTATTAAATCCATTGATCATTTTTTTTAATTAAAATAGGGTTGCCTTTTTTTTTGTTGTTATTGTAAATTGGTAGGGGGGATGGGAGGGGGGACTGGGGGAGGTTTTGAGGGTTATGTTAGGGGAGGGGGCATTTTACGGGGTGTGGGAATGGGGGGTTTTTGAGGGTGGGGGAGCCGACGTTTTTCGGAGATGGAGAAGGGTGGGGGCCACGTTCCGGCGGGGGAAGAGGAGGGGTGGGAGTATTAGAGTTGATATTGAGGTATTATATATAGTTGATAATGGTGTATTGGTGTTCGAAAACTATTCCTAAATTTGCAAACAGAATTAATCTGACTAGTGGACAGTGGTGTACGGGATAGTGCCGACACCGTTACGGATGGGTTATTCAAATACATTACATTGTTAACCATCCATTATTAACATATCAGTTTAACATCCATACCGGCCCTTTTCTCGGTCACGTGGAGAGCTGCTTTCAACCACCTAGGCACCTGGTGCCCACAAAGTCAACCTGCCACCTATGTCGATAGGTGGCACCAGCTTGATTATCTTCCTATAAATACCAAGCATATTTCATTATTAAGGGACAATCTTCTCTCTCTCTCTCTCTCAACACTTTCTTGCCCTTTCATTTGTTCTTCTCGTCAGATTGCTAACTTTAGCATCATAGCGGTTATCCCCGGGTAATTCCTCGAGTTAGCTAATTTGTGCTGACTGTGCAGGTTCTTAATTGGACTTTAAACCATTACAAACCCCAGGACTCACAGTACCGGAGCTTACCCGGAACGAGTGCAAAACGTACATTTTAGCTCTTATCATAGAATGACATTGAGGTTTAAGGCTAATGCTGCAGATCTTGATTGTTATATTTATATGTGTACAATTGGAGGTGATAAAGAATGTTACAATTGCACCATAAGTCCATAATTAATGATCGGAACAACTTTTAAAGACGACCTTACAACTTTATCAGCCCTATCCAATGGATCAATTGGGCTTTAATACTTTGGGCTTTATGAAAAGATTAATATGTGACAACTGACATGGGCTTGCTTTCGTCAGCTGTGTAACGAGAAGCAACATATATATGCCCGTGGGCCAATGTTGCTTACATGTAAACGTGTTGTATTTTTATATTATTTGAGAGAAAATACGTCAAATAACTCCTTCGGTTTCTATTTTCTTGTTCTATAATTTATATTGGATTGCCTCTAAAAACACAAAAATTAGTCGTTATATGTTTGTTCTATAATTTATTTTGGATTGCCTCTTCAAAAATAAAAACTACTCCGTACTTCAATTACTTATGTATTATGGAGTAACATATTTCCTCTAGTTACCTAATTGCATACATTAATGAAATCATGAGAGTGAAAACAACAAAGAGACTTCAATTCACTAGCAGAATTTTGGTTCAAATATTAATAGAGCACATTTTACCTACGGGATGAAGTATTACATACTAAGTCATCATAATAAAGAAAAAAGTTGGAAGCAATAGATTATTTTAATTGCATAAAAAAAATAGATTATTTAAAAATATGAAATTATTTTTTTTGGTAACACAAAACATAGAATGTTGAAAATCAAAAGTGAAAGAATGAACATAAAGAGCTCAAAAATCATAAAAGCAGTAATGATTCAATAAAAAATAAAAAATAAAAAATAAAAAAATTACAACAATATTGAGTTACTTGTTTCAAAATGGGAAAAAAAATGTGAACATTTTATTTTATATCTTCTTGGTAAGGAATAAGGATCATATATACATATGCATTTGTTAAGTTTATTTGTTTTGTCAATGCCTATGATGGGTAAGTTCATATAACTATTTGAAATCATGTACATGTGTTTCATACACAAGACACTTTAGTGGAATAACAAGTAGATGACTTCAAATGATGACAATGGATCATGCTAATATAGAATCTACTTGAAGCGGCACTACCCAAAACAAAGCTTGACGTGAAACGTGATGAACCTATGCAATCTTAATCTAAAATGAGTATGATAGTAAGTGGACTTGGACCAACTCTAAGACTATATAAAGTTCATCTTGTTTAAGTTAATACTTGTATCAACTTTTTTTTTGAAATAATTAGGTCAGATCTTTTTTTTTTTTTTTTTTTTATTATTATTATTTATTTTTGAATATTTTTTTTTTCATAACTTATAAAATTATGAAAATTTCATAGTTAAAAATTACACATTAATACAAATCCAATGACAGTCTCATTCAATGTTATTTTTTAACAGCAACTTTTTGGTGCAGTAGGCCACACCATGCGACAAGGGTTACCCGAGTTTTTTTTGTTAGGGGTTACTTGATTTTTCAGTCAGGGGTTACTTGATTTTTACAGCCAGAGGTTACTTGAGTTACTCGGTCAGGGGTCATTTGAGGGGTTCACTTAGTTAAGGGTTACTCAGTCAAGGGTTACTTGAGTTTCTCAGTCAGGTTTTACTCGAGTTTCTCGGTCAGGCCACATACAAAAAATTGTGATGCAAGTAACCCCTGACCGAGAAACTCAAGTAACCTCGACAACTCGAGTAACCCCTGACCGAGACACTTAAGTAAGTAACCCCGACAACTCGAGTAACTCCTGACCGAAAAACTCGAGTACGTAACCCCGACAACTCGAGTAACTCCTGATCGAAAAACTTGAGTAACCCCTGACCAAGAAACTCAAGTGACCCCAGAAACTCGAGTAACCTTTGACCGAGAAACTCAAGTAATCGCAGAAAATCCAAGTAACCACTGACCGAGAAACTCAAATAACCCCTGACACAGAAACTCAAGTAACCCTTGTCGTATGATATAACAGGCCGCAAATACAAATTTGTGATTTTTTTTTAATTATTTTACGGATTTGTATATAAATTTGGTTTAAATTTGCTCACATTTAAAAACCAATTCAGATCATGTAAATTGAACATAGCCTAAATCCCAACCGTTTGATGGATTGTACGTGTTTCAGTGCTAGGTTTTTATTTATTTATTTTTTTTGGGGGGGGGGGGGTGGTGGATGGAGAATCTTGCATAGTTGCATATACGAAGTACAAATTTAATTTTAGTTTATGGGGTTTGGAGTTTGCTATTCGTAAAGGTTTTTTGAAAATCCGGATTTATACAGATTGTGCTGTCCTCCTTGCTCTTCTTCTTCCTTCTGGTTCAATGAAAATCTCTGCTTGGTGGCTCATTCAGGAGTTGCGGGCTTCGGTTCAGTCTCTTTTGGTTTGCCAGGTTCAAAAGGTTACTCGTTTGTGGGTCAATCCTGCTCACTGGTTGGTTGGTTGTGCCCGGCGTCGTCAGTAGTTTTTTTGGAGTTGACAGTTGTTGTTTGGTTGTTGTTCCTTTTATTTGATAGCTCTTTTGGTTCCTTTTATTTGATAGCTCTTTTGTCAAATATATATATATATATATATATATATATATATATATATATATATATATATTGATCAAAATGGCAATTTTGTCTAGGTGACGATAAAGCATGTGGCCCATTACCATCTTTAGCTATGATTTACTCATTAAATACTGGTTTGTACTCGTCTAAAATGCATTCCTACACACACTTATTTATACTTCTATTTTCGTATTGGTAATTGATAAAACAAAACCTTATCCAAAATTTTTGTCATTCTCAATCATCAATTTATCATAATGATTATATCCTCAAATAAATGTGAATGTGATGTATAGTGCATATACTCGATTGATTAGATGTACCACTTTTACCCAAAGTGAAATTCTTGACTACTATACATTTGACAAGTAATAGTAAAAGCAAAATTGGAAATTAAATCCTACTTTAGAAGCATAATTAGTACTCAAACTCTTTGTAGTCGACAAAATAGACAAATATACCCAAGATTCGAATAATAATACTAGTGTTGGAAATAAGGTGGGAAAAGGCATGCTAATATACAATTGTTTACATAGAGACTTGAAAAATCATCTAGATGGCCGCCAATTCATCAAATGTTCGTCGACTTGTACGTGAATGTCATAGTAGTCAACTATTTTTTTATAATTTTTTTTGGTAATTTAGATCAACTAGTAGCTAGATTTAGCATTTGATTAAGAAAAATAATGAACCCAATCTAGTTTAATAGGGTGAGATATTTTTGCTACCAATTTATTATAGGCCTTATTTGACAATAAAATTTATACTCTAAGGGCTTGTTCATATTTACTGAACCGAAATGAGTTGAACTGAACTGAACTGAACTGATTAAAGTTGAATTGAACTGAACTAAACTGATTGAAGCTGAACTGAACTGAACTAAGCTGAAATGAATATTTCATGAGAGAGGAAAAATAGGAGCTGAATTGAACTGATTGGAGCTGAACTGAACTGAACTGAAATTAAGTTGAAGTGAACAGACCCTTAGGGCCTGTTCTCTTACGTTGAAATTCAGTTCAGTTCAGTTCAGCTCGGTTCAGTTCAGTTTAGTTCAGGTCCTAATTTCCTTCTCTTATAAAATATTCATTTCATTTCAATTTAGTTCAGTTCAATTCAGCTCGGTTCAGTTCAGTTCAGTTCACAATCCATTGTATGAAAGAGTATACTCTTCAGACTTTTTTGAGTAGTTCACCGAATTTATTCTATTGTTTGTAATTTTATTTACCTTCATATGTCAATAATAATAATAATAATAATAATAATAATAATAATAATAATAATAATAATAATAATAATAATAATAATAATAATAATAATAATAATAATAATTTATTCTATAGTATGAGGCTCGTTGTCAGACGATTGGTTATGGGTTCATTCCCTTCTCCTTTTCTTCGTTTGGTGAATTAGAGTAGGAGGTTGTTGCGTTGCTTAAGCAAATTCAGAGGTTCTCGACGACGCAAGACATTGGAGCACGTGCTGCAGCTCATATTTTTACTAGGGTAGACTTTACTATTGCTAGAGGAGTGGGGGCCCATATTGTATCTCGGCTTCCCACTAATTTATTGTAGGTTGTATGACTTTTGTTTTTGAGATATAATAATAATAATAATAATAATAATAATAATAATAATAATAATAATAATAATAAATAAATAAATAAATAAATAAATAGATAAATAAATAAAAAGACAGTAGTTTTAAGAGTTTAAATTAGCTGAGTCAAAAAGTTAGAATTGCTAAAGGTAAAGCATTTAGTGTTTGATTAAATCAAATAAACTCTTATATGATAGCCTTTTAATGTTAACTTAGGGATTGTATGTAAAACCTAGCTAAAACAAAATAAGGCTATTTTGGGAGGTTGTATATACCATATACCATGCATCGTCATCTATTTTTTTATTTTTTTTATTTACTACAAAGCATTTTAATGTTGTAGTTATTAATTTTTTTTTTTTATATAATATTTTACCCAATATTTATATCTAACCGTTAAAAATTTGGAGATACATCTCCTTTTATAACAATTATTCACTAAAAATGATTTAGATAATTATTTATCTTTCTCCATATATAATGAAAAATAAATGTTTAACACTCAATAATACGGTCTGAAGAGAGTGAAGTATAGCTCAAGTGGTTAGAGCTCCCTTCCAGATTTCAGGAGATCATGGGATCGATTCTCACCCCTGCCCTTGTGGCTCTCTAAACACCAAAAAAAAATAATACGGTCTGAATAAATTAAATAGGAGTATAGGACTCATCAGCATGATTAATGCTATTGAAGTCGACGTGTTTAGAACACATATTAGTAGTAAGATCCCATAAAATAGATTGTTTTTTCTGTTTCTAGCCAGGCATGCATGTTTAGCGCAATATCTTAGGAATCGATATGATTTTTATACCCAATGATTTATAGTACGTATATCTATTGTTTAACATCTACCATGTGCAACTCCACAGATTATGCAAAGAATAAGAATAATTAATGACCTTGTTTAACATTATCAACGACATTGTCAAGAGATTGGTTACTTAGAATGTATTAAATATTGTAAATATTAATTAATACTGCATTATTGCCCGACTATCCATAAAATAAATCATGAATAAGACTCCCCAAGAAGAAGGGAGTAACAAGGCCTTGAAATATGATTATTCTAATATTAGACACTTTGAAACGGCACATAATCGAGAAATTAATTAAAATAGAATATCTTTTTTAGTATGTCGTGTAAGTTGTATACGAGTATTATTTTATATCTTATGGTATATGTATGTCATATCATTAGTTAGTACTTACATTTTTTATTAATTGATACATTTTGTTTGACATTAGATATATACATAAATTACTTTGACTCTCTTTTGTGGATATTTAGTTAAAGGGGAAGAAAAATCATATGTAATATTGTTAGATTTGTTTTAATGTATAATTACAAAATTAATATAATTTTTTGCTTATTAATAATCAAATATATTAATGTGTTATTAGCATACTAAAGAAGCATATCAATTAATATGAAATGGACAAAAATTAAATAATATTTTCAGCTTCCATTGATCAATGTCATCTCCATATAACTTATAATTGGACTGTCAAGTTTGAATATTATGCTATATTTTTTACTAGGATTTCTTATGACATGGAGTTGAATCACCCTTGTTCCATTAGTCAATATATGAGTTTAAAATTGAATTAAATTGTAATTATATGTCCATAGACATAATTTTCTATAAACCTCGAATCCCGCGTTTACACGTAAGACCTTTCAAAATTTTGTAGCAAAGTCGTTGCAATGAGCAGGGCCGTTCCTGAGATTTCCGTGGCCTGGGGCAAAAACATAAACTGGGGCCCTAATTCACATATACTATATAAAATTTTAAGAAAATTGGGTGTGCAAAATGAAAATACATATTTTATTATGATTAATATATAATTTTTAAAAACATCAAATTTCATAAAACATTGAAATTACATTCCCATAACTCTCGTTGAAATAATTACACCAGCCGAACCATTCAAACCAAGTATCCAACCAATCAATTAGATTTTTTTCCCCAAATTTTGTAATATTTGACTGAAAGTAGTTATACAGTTTAAGAAAAATATAATTTAATACAAATAAGAGAACTTGATGAATAAAGTCATGTATGCACCATTCAAAAAAAAAAGTAGGGTATGCAAAGAGAATTACATATAATTAGATAAATTCCCGTTGAAAATTGAAGAGTAAAAAAACCGTTTATTTTAGTTTTTATCTTCAATTGAATCGAGAAAGAGAAGGAATTTAACTAACTGAAAATTGTAATGAGATACATTTTGAAAAATAAAATTACCCAAAACGGAGATAAAATTAGGGAAGAAATACGTTGACCAAAAATGTTTGATATTTTGGAATTCTACGGCACTATTGTAATGTTGTACAGTACACACTTCTTGTTTTCTTTATTTCTTTTTTCTTAAAAAATATATATATATATATAGTATTATTTAGTAGGAAGTATATTTTTCTGGGGCCTTGTATTGTATTGAAGCTGGACATTTTAACAAGGGGCCCAGGGCAGCTGCCCCAGCTGCCCTCCCCTTGCTACGGCCCTGGCAATGAGCTCATATGAGTGTAGAATTTTTGACGCACAATTGTCTCTTAAAGTGTCAGCTATGCAACGTGTAGTGGATTGTGATGAGGGTGCCTAGTGAGAACAACCAAGGGCAAGTTATTGTGAGAAATTAGTTTTTTTTTTGGGAAATTCTCACCGGTAACACCCAACTTTTGTTTTTTCTCAATGGTAGAATGCAAAATTTTGGATTATCATTGGTAATCACCAATTAGCAATACTAAGTTACTAGTAACATTAATGAAAGTTTTACTTAAAACCTTAACCATGGTTAAAATGTTAAATGGGAAATAAACTGCAAAATGACTAAATTGACCCTATTTATTTCCCTTAACCACTTCTGTCTAATCAATGAATTCAACACTTCTCGTTTCATCATTATGCAGTTTGGATTCCTTTTTTTTTTCTTTGAAAACCCCCTTTCTAAGAGATTATACAAATTAATTATTTTCAGATGTTGTCACGACCACTGTTAGTCCTCTCCATAGCAATAGCTTTCTCTGACAAATTAGATCAGGTGAGCTCTACGGATGATCACCATGATTCTCATGTACCTTCTGTACAACCCCATGTTGATGTAAGGTAAACCAATAGCAATATAGCATTCACTTTACAATATTGGTTGTATAAGGTTAGATAAATGACTTTGTTGCAATATGATGATAGTGTGTTATTGAAATTAGCTTCAGATGATCAAATTATCTCATAAACTAAAATTAATCAATAAACCTAGTAGTTCATCCCCATATTAGATCGAAACCCACCAAATTAAACTCAAAATCAGATCGAAAATTGGAAGAACAAGTGATGATTGGGTCAAGTGAACCTAAATTAATCGAACCCAGAAAAATTGAACCTTGAATTACCCACGATTGATAAAATACAGATAAATTGGTAACTCAATCTATAATCATCCGACTAAAACTTCAATCAAGATGATCAATTTATTGGATTGGATACTTTCGCTGACCTCCTGTCTCATTCCCTATGCTATCTTATATTTCGCATTTTGTTTAGCCATGGAAGTATTAAGAGAAATTGAGAAGAAGAAGAACAGAGAATACGAATAGAATTGAGGGTTTAGGGTTTATATAAAGGGGTAATTGATTAAGGAGGGAAAGCAGCATATAACTTTGGAGGGAAGTGATTTTTTAGAAGGATGGGTTTGTAATTGTGTTATTAGTAAACCATGGTTAGTCAATAATTAGGTAAAGGTTTAATTAATGTTACCAGTAAATTATTATTACTAATTGGTGATTACCAATGATAATCCAAAATTTTGCATTCTACCATTGAGAAAAAACAAAAGTTGGGTGTTACCGGTGAGAATTTCCCTTTTTTTTTTTAGATATTAACATTAGAGTTAATTGTATTTAATTACATATTTACATTACATGCATCAAAGCAACAATTTGACATCAATTTAAAAACAACCACATGATAATGGTGCATTATATAGTTCAACTTCGGATTTTTAATTATCCATACGTGCAAAATAAAAAAAGGTGAAAGCAATTTAGTTTTTGATCAAAGGAGTAAAATTTCACAATCATTCTCTTATTCTCTAACTAACTAACTCAATGGCATGTTGCTTTTATTATGACTGCAATGTCTGCAAAAGTGCTTCACTATATTTATGTGTTGCATCTATTGTTGTCAACATATAAGTTGTCTTACATTGAACAAAGATGAGTAAAACTACCACTTTATAAACTAGTAGATCAGAGTTACTTATACTATCGCAAATTAGTTTCAAAGTGGTATCTCATTTAATTACGCTTGTAAGCGAATCGAAATCCCCCCTTTATTTAGTTACCTAGACATATTTCACTTCTTGTGTGGTATTATACGTGTTCAATTATAGTCTTCTTACACATAAGTATCAAGTCTAATGACAAGATCAATATTATTTGTAAGCAAGATAGCTACCACTTGTTATTAATTTTGATCTAAAACGTAACTAAATGACACAAGTATTTCATCATCAAATCGTGTGAACCATCGATGAAGTCAACCATAAAGTCTTTTTCCATCTATATATATCATGCACTATCATTCGTATATGACTTCCTGACTAGTCACATTTGGAACATTATTGTTCCAATTAATATACTGTGTATATATTATCATCATTATCACGATCATATACTTTTCTTTTGTCTAACTAACCTAATTTTAATACTACATGTCTAATCTTATTCGGTTATTTTCCTATATATACACATTTTCACTTCACATTATCCTTATTAGTAAGTTAAGGTCATCTCATTTACTCAATTTCTCAACGTATAGTCCTACATATATACTACAACTTAAATAACATATATCTTGATTAGTCTCAATAGCTAGCCATGACCGTTGGAGGCAATGGTGGGCTCCACTTTGTGGTACGAGTCATCACGGGGCGGTGGTTCATGGTGTTTTCCACCCTCCTAGTGATGTCCATGGCAGGGGCTACGTACATGTTTGGATTGTACTCGCCGGACATAAAAAGGTCCCTAGGGTATGATCAAAGTACGTTAAACCTCCTTAGTTTTTTCAAAGACTTGGGGTCTACGGTAGGAATACCCGCCGGTCTACTTATGGAAATCGCACCACCTTGGGTGGTTCTAACCGTGGGTGCGATCCTCAATTTCTTCGGTTACTTTATGATTTGGCTAGCTGTTTCAGGCCATATAGCCAAGCCTGCCGTTTGGCAAATGTGCCTCTATATTTGTATAGGTACGTGTTTTTAATTAGTATTGATATGTTATGTTACATGCATTTTATCTTCAAATATATATATTAGCATCGATTTTATGATATTAATATTTGACACCATCATTCGTAAATCGTAACAAATAGCTAATCTCATATATTATGTCATTTGCTTAATATTGCCAAATTGAGTAGTTATCTTCGTATATACGTTCGCTATTTTAATATTAGATAAGTGTTAGCATTTTCTCTTGTTGAATCACCCTAGTTGTATTAGTCAATTTAAGAGTTTAAAATTGAATTACATTGTAATTATATGTCCATAAATATAATTTTCTATAAACCTCAAATCCCGTGTTTACACGTAAGACCTTTCAACTCTTAAATCGTCATTTACAATATATTCATTGAGAGTGTATTTGCATCATAAATTATTGTTTGAAGAACTAAGAATTATTGTTATGTTGTGTAAATTACCTTTCTTATATACGGATATGAGTACTAGTTACAACATGTATATAAGACCTTTTTCCCAAATATTATACTAGTTTAGAAATGTAAACCTAGGAAGAGACACTAATATAATACATAACCATGCATAGAAAAGTAAGGAAGATTTGAACCCTACATCTCTAAGATAATAAGGTTACAAGTTTTATCAAGTGAGCCAGTCTTGTTTGGTACCAAGCTCCGATCGTCTCAATTTGCATCTTCCATTTGACCTTAAAATAAGAAATTTTTAATTAGATAAACAAGTGAAACAAGATTGAATAATATAATTATTTTACAGAGTATACTTAAAATGTCATTTCAAATAGTCTTTTATACGAGGGGAATTATAGTCTAATTAATTAGGTGATGTATTTGGGTTATATATTTCGTAGTTTAAATTTCAACAAGGATAGAATTATAAACGAAAGTAGGCAACGAATGAGCAAGAGGGAACACTGAACAGGAATTTGCCCCTCCTAAATTTACGAGATTGCAATATCAATAGTTTTCTAGACAACGGCATCAAGTGATTTTAAATTTAGTCTAGTGGAGACGCAATTTGCCTTTATAAAACCATTTTTTTTTCAAAAATAATGGTACTAGTATCATTTTGGATATGAGTCAATATATGACATATCTACATATTTTGTTTGACCCACGAATATACAGTAAAGCAACTAATGCCACAAGGCCCACAACTCACCAAATAATGTGACAGCTCTAGAGAAAGGGGTCTTCGAGATAATGCATCCATGTATGTATCAAATTGGCTAATTATATGGCTAGAACAGATTGACTTGTTTGATTTTAAAATCGTCTTAGCATCCCAAAATTCCACCATGCGTTCATGCATCCGACCACACACCAAATTTTAATTTAGGTTTTAAATGAGCAGTAAGATAGTTATAGATACAATAGTTTGCATTATGATGAATTTACATTTTTTTAACGGAGCTTTGTATGCTTTAGCAATTATATATATAGAATATAGCCTAATTCTTACTTTTTCGTAAATTTATATGTACTAAGACGGTTTTACATCGATCTAAGTAATCTACAAAACGATATTGAACTTAAAGAAAAGTAATCCTCCAATGTTCTCACGAAGGAAAACTTTTGTATACACCCGGTTTTCAGTAATTTACTGAACATCGGGTACACTTTTGTCAGATTTAGTGTCACTTTTGTCAAATTTAGTGTCACTTTTGTCAAATTTATCAATGAAGCATAAATAACTTTTATATATGTCAGGGTAACTTTTGTGAGTTTTAGTGTAACTTTTGCACATTTTATTGTCACTTTATAACGGATGTTTAGTAATTTACTGAACATCCGTTTTATTTAAAAGTTTGTCTCTCACGAAAGACCTCTTATTTATTAATTTTAACTTGTTCATTAATTTTAATATTACATCCGTTTTATATTATTTGCAGCGATTAGACATTTTTTCTCTCTACTTTATGTCAAATCGTTGCAAATAGGAGGTAGTATATATTCATATGTCATGTTTAAAATTATAAATGACCAATCCAAGCCCTCATATATACTTACGAGCAAGTAATAGCAATAATAAGTTTGTCATGTTGCGATTGGGGTAGCTGTCTACTTATGTCTGTTATATATTCTCTGTGATTGAGTTATTATTGGTTAGTCGGTTGTCAGTTAATGTTGCTTGTATTTTAATATTAAATGATATAAGAGTCGTCAAAGGTTTTTTTTTTTATGTCTTATTCTCAAATACTCACATCGTCCCGTTCCATTGAAAATGCCATAGGAGAATTATTTATTTTAATGTGCATAAACTACTACTACTACTAGGAAGCTTCATACAAATCTATAATAATGAAAAAAATGTAAAATTTAATATGGAGTAGTTTCCACTAAAGTAGTTTTAGATCCTATATTGGGTTGTTAGTGTCAACTTTTTTGTTTCTTTCTTATGAGTAGGACCTACCTTTGATTAACTCTTTCGCATTGTAGTCAAAACTTTGTGACTATGTTTTAGAGAAATGAGATTGAACTCGTAATCTTAAGAGTAGAAAATTGGACACGTAATTAGAACCTCTGCTCTATTCTCCTTTATATAATCTTTGTATAGTCATCTTCAATTTCATATGGCGTGATTTAGCTGATAATAAGGAGGGCATATTATTATAGGTAAGTTGATAAAGCATGAGCTTTTTCTATGCAAGTTTATCTTATTTGTAGTTAATTATAAATATCATTATAGAAATGAATATTAAACTATTAATCCACACATTGTCAGATCTTCATCAGTATAATTTCATTTCAATTAATCACATAATTTTTTTTAACCACTTTTGTATTAAAAAACCAACCAATTGAATAATACATCGAGAATCTTTGATAAAACAAAGTAAACTAACAACCCTAGTTAAAAGCGCATGATCATATTATATTAAAAGTAAGACAGCTAACAATTCATACAACAACTTGATGAGAAAATTGATTACATGACCTAAATAATTCAACCTCAAATCCTGCAAAATCTGTTTGAATTCAAACTTGCTCTCCAATAACATGGGCTAAGTCAACTATAAGGTCTCAATCTAGAAAAATATCCCAATAATAAACATTTTACAAAGAGAAAATTTGACCATTCACACTTTAAAACAACGTTCCTATATATGGTCATAATCTTATCTACTTGCACACATTAATTGATGATATTATACTAGTATACTACTATATGTGTAACATTATTTCTACATATATGTTCACTCTTACACTATAGTAAGCTCAACTTCAACTCTCCCTTCCTAAACAAATTAAGTAGCTTTTATTAGCGACGATGGTGGTTGATGGTGGCGGAGGTGGTGGTGGACTTAGTTTCGTAGTACGGGTCATAATGGGACGGTGGTTCATGGTGTTCTCCACCATCCTAGTGATGTCCGCGGCAGGAGCCACCTACATGTTTGGGTTGTACTCTAAGGACATAAAATCGTCCCTAGGGTATGATCAAACTACCCTTAACCTCCTTAGCTTTTTTAAGGATCTAGGGTCTACGGTAGGGATACCTGCGGGTCTATTGATGGAGATTGCGCCGCCTTGGGTGGTCTTAGCCGTGGGTTCTGTCCTTAACTTCTTTGGCTACTTCATGATTTGGCTCGCGGTTTCTGGCCGTATAGCCAAACCTTCGGTTTGGCAAATGTGCTTGTATATTTGCATAGGTATGTGTTTACTTTCTCTAGTTTATGCCTCTACTTAATTTTTTTAGAGTGCCAAAGCCAAAAAGCCTCTGCTTTCTCCAAAACTTTCTACAAAAATATGAAAAATCTTTACTTAAAGATCTCATATCTTTATATTTTGAAATTTTCATCATAATATAATACTTCGCATAATATAATGTTATACGGAGTATTATATTATGATAAAAATTTCAAATATCATATCATCATATTGATCGATTTTTTCTTCATGTTAATTAGCACTCAAAAGTTTAGGTTTATCTTTTAAAAGTATGTATGTGCATAGTTAGTTTTGTTATTCTAACTTATATTGCATCTTCAAAATTTATGTGGAGTTGGTAGAATCCATTTAGCTTTCAATGTGACCATTATTTTGAAATTTTGGAGTTCGAATTATATTATATTGTTGCTTGTTGGTGGGTAATTTACATTTGTTGAGTCGTCGGTGACTTTTAAACAAGGTGACTATTATTGGTGATACAACAATTGCATCTAGTCTAGTATACCAATATTATGCGTTACTTTGTATATTTTTCTTAGCATATACCATATCTAATTAGGACTCTTTTATACATTTATATCCTTGCACTTACATCATGTATATCTTTGAAAAGTCTTAGTAAGTAGCCCACACTATATTTAATGGCAAATGCCATTCATACTCTTCCTTGCCGGATGGTAATAAGAACTTTAGGCCTGTCAATAATATATAGACATGCAGTTATTACAATTTGATAAGGTTTGTCACATCTACATCTCGATCTAAATTAAGACAAGATGATGCATAAAAGTTTTTAAAATAATTTTTATAGTTTTTTTTTTTTTTTTTTTTTTTTTGCTCACGTTAGATTCAAACACAATTATGATCTAGCTAAACTAGCTTAGATTGATGTATGTCAAGAATAAAATTAATTAACACCGAGTGTACTCTACATTAATTAACCTCTTTCGTGACAATAGCCTAGACACCCTATAGGAATATCTAACGAATCTGATTAATAAGTCTCAAACAGTTACAACCTACACGTACTTACGACGTATTAATTACACTTATCTTAAATCTTATAAGAATATTTTTTATTTTTATGGCAAATATAAGAATAATTACTTGTAATTTTCAATAGCAATCTCTTGACATAATGAGCCGAGTGCCCAGGGACCATGGAGTCTATCTACCATCTACCTTGAACAACATTAAAAAGCAATAATTATGTATCAATCTTGAATAAATAATTAGTCTGGTTTGTTTGACTTTGTACTTAGAGAAGTAGCTACTTGATCTAATTCACGTGTATTGGCGAGCTAGCTAGTTACAGCCTACGTACAAGAACAACTGAACAAGTAGAAGTTGCGGCAATTTTTTGTCATTTTGCGTAAATGTAGCTGGAGATATTATTGTAAAGTTATATTAGTAATTACGGAGTAGTAGATAATGATTATAATAAATCCAATATTCTGAATCTTCAATATGCTTTTTTTTTTATTGTTCTAAGTACAGTGTTTGTTTTCTTATGGTGTATATTGCCAACTTTAATTAATGTTTGGTTTTTTTTTTTATGATTTACCAAAACTTATAAAAGGCTTTGTTTGATGCTTTGCTAGCTTATGTTTTATTAGGAGTTTAGGACTCCTATTACTCATTTTCCATTTTGGTTCCTTTTTTTTTTTTGTTCTATTCACATTGTTTTATTCTATTTTTAGTGTACACCTTTTATCTTTTCACCCTTTATTCTCATATTCTATAATTAACTTATTTCTGACAAAAATACACATTTTGTACATCATCTCTATAATATCATTTTACATTGTTTTACCTTCAATATAACATTACAGTGAAACATATATATATATATATATATATATAAGACAAATTTAACACAATCCGACAAAGCTATATTATTTTGTATATTATTTTAGTATAATATTGGTCAAACATGGTATAGCTGAATAGTGTAAAAGCCCATCACTCGAAGTGGTGCATGCAAGTATTAAAGTAGCGAAGAAGTTCAATAATAATATCACTTGTTTACGTGTTTTCAATCAAAGTTGAAATAGAAGATCTAAAATTAATAACTTGTACATTTTGTATTTTGACATGTAGGTGGAAACTCTCAATCATTTGCAAACACCGGTGCACTTGTTACTTGTGTAAAGAACTTTCCAGAAAGCCGAGGAGTGGTCTTAGGGTTGCTAAAGGGTTTTGTTGGTCTAAGTGGTGCTATCATAACGCAACTCTACTATGCATTGTATGGTGGGAAGAACTCCAAAGCCCTAATTCTCCTCATCGGTTGGCTACCAGCCGCGATTTCACTAGTATTCTTACGCACCATCCGGTTTATGAAAGTTGTTAGACAAAAAAATGAGGTCAAATTGTTCTATGAGATTCTCTATATCTCCCTTGGACTCGCCGGTTTTCTCATGATCATGATCATACTACAAAAGCAGTTAAACTTCAAAAGAAGTGAGTTTGTAGCAAGTGGTGTGGCGGTAGTCATTTTGCTCCTTTTACCTATCTTAACTGTGGTCAAAGAGGAAATTAGGCAATGGAATAAGAAGCGAGATTTGTTACAAAATGCTCCTAAGGTAGATGTGGTCGTAAACAATGGTGAGGATAAGGAAGACAAGGTTAAGGAGCTTCCTAATAAATCGACTCCTCTTGTATCCGATGAGGTAGTTGCAACATCAAGAGAGGCGGATTCCTGTTTTCAAAATATGTTCCGTCCTCCAGAGCGAGGAGAAGATTACACTATACTACAAGCGCTCTTTAGTATAGACATGCTCATTCTGTTTCTTGCTACCATATGTGGAGTTGGCGGTACATTGACCGCCATTGACAATTTAGGTCAAATCGGGACATCACTTGGCTATCCGACTAAAAGCATCAGCACCTTTGTGTCCCTAGTGAGCATATGGAATTATTTGGGTCGTGTCGTATCAGGTTTTTACTCAGAACACTTATTAAAGAAGTACAAGATTCCAAGGCCACTTTTTCTCACTTGCATGCTCCTACTCTCTTGTGTTGGGCACCTTCTAATTGCATTCAACGTCAAAAATGGGCTTTACGTTGCATCTGTGATTATTGGGTTTACCTTTGGGGCCCAATGGCCTTTACTCTTCGGTATAATCTCGGAGTTATTTGGGCTCAAGTATTACTCAACTTTGTACAACTTTGGGTCAGTTGCAAGCCCAATAGGAGGTTACATTCTCAATGTGAGGATAACGGGCCATTTATATGATAAGGAGGCCAGAAAGCAATTGGATTCTTTGGGCCGGCCCAGGATAAAAGGGGAAGAGCTAAATTGTGTTGGGCAAGAATGTTTTCGTTTAGCATTTCTTATAATCACAGCAGCAACTGTTTTTGGTATGTTAATTTCATTGATTTTGGTGGTAAGAACAAGAAAGTTTTATAGGAGTGATATTTACAAAAAGTTTAGGGATGCGGCCGTAGTAGAGGAGGATGAGTTGGTGGTAAATGGCGGTGCTATGGTGGCAACAAACGGAGCGAAAAAGGGGGAGACGACGAAGGTTGGAAGCTAAATGTGTTTGGTTGGGAAATTTTACAAAAACATATGGATAATGTAGTGTAATGGTCATATATTAAGTACATTATTAATGCATGAAATGCATGGTAGACTGGTCTGACCAAGAAGAAGAACGAAATATATCATTTATGTCTAGTGAATTTTTAAGAGATGACTATTGTAACGATGGTGAGTTAATATATAGATGAAGATAAAACACGATATGTTAATGTGTAAAGAGAAAATGTTGTATTAAAGTAACAAGTGTGACACTTTTATTTTTATTTGAAGCAGTTTTGTGCTCCTATTTTGGCATTTTGCCAATTCTCTTTGCAATCTAGTATTGGGTACAATGCTAATTTCTTTGTGATGCTAACGCGTATGAAAATTACGAAATATCAAGGATTAGAAATAATATGAATCAATCTCATGATATCCTGAAATCCAGAGGGAAGCTCTAACCACTTGAGCTATCCCTCACTCCCTATAACGTTTTATAATATGAATGTATTTGGGCACAATTGATTCTTATAAAATAATATTGCACAGGATAGAAATAATTAAGTCCAATTAATCATAGATTTTGATAAAGTATATATATATTAATCCTGGGCTTTAACTATTTGCTTAAATTTAAGTATTACTCTTGTACTTTGTAGTCATTTTATTATGTTAAAATAACCTAACATAATTATAATGTTAATCTAAAAATCTGTATGTAATAAGAGTATTACACGATTTATTTGCATTGTACTTATAATTGAAATGTCGGTGCAAAGTCGCAAGCTTTTTCAAATATTGGTGCACTTGTTACATGTGTGAAGAACTTTCTCAAGAGCCGAGGAGTTGTCTTAGCCTTTAGGCTTGCTAAAGGGCTTTGTTGGTCTCAGTGGCGCTATCATATCGCAACTCTACTATGCATTGTATGGTGATGATGATGGCAAAAATTCTAAGGCCTTGATCCTCTTCATTGGTTGGCTCCCTGCCGCGATTTCATTTGCATTCCTACATACCATTACGATCTGCTATATACCTCCCTTGGCCTCGCCGGTTTTCTCATGGTTATGATCATACTTCAAAACACCAAAACCTTCACACGAGGTGAGTACATTAGTGGTATAGCCGTTATTCTTTTGCTCCTTTTACCACTTTACACTGTGATTAAAGAAGAATACAAGGTACCAAAAAAAAAAAAAAAAAAAGTGGAGAGGAGTTGGAGAGTGTATCCAGAGTTAATGTTGTGGATTACTTTAGCCTATGTTATGATTACTTAATGAAAATCCGTGTTAATCATGATTTTGTGAATTGCCTTATAGGAGATTTGTTTGTTATATCTTATACATGCATAAATTACTATTGCTACGAAAGCATTATACAAATATTAATGTAAAATTACTATTTTTACACAACTCTGCTATCTTATTTTATAAAATGAAATTTTATGTATTTATAATTAAACAAATAAATTTTAAACTAAGGGTTTGTTCTCTTACATTGAAATTAAGTTCAGTTCAATTCAGTTCAACTCAGCTCAGTTCAGCTCAGTTTAGTTCAGTTCAAATTTTAATTTCCTTCTCTTATAAAATATTTAGTTCAGTTTAGTTCAGTCCAGTTCAGCTCAGTTCAGTTCAGTTCAGCTCAATTCAGTTCAGTTCAGTTCAGCTCAGTTCAGTTCAGTTCAGCTGAGTTCAGTCAATGAGAACATGCCCTAAGCTAAGCTATTGATATATACATTGTCAGATCTTCAATAATATAATCTCCTTTCAATATATTATTAAAGATTTTTTTAACCATTTTTTTTAGAAAACCAATCAATACATGAATCATATACATTAAGAATCCTTAATAAAACAAAATTAATAACTAACCTAGTGATAAGCGCATGATCAAATAATATTATAAGCAAGACAGCTAACAAGTTATTAAACTTATTAATTACATTACCTAATTAAATAATTCAACCTCAAATCCTTCAAATTCTGTTTGAATTCAAACTTTCTCCTCAATAACATGGGCTAGCTTAGGTCAACTACAAAGTCTCAATCTAGAAATTTTTCCCAAAAATTAACATATTACATAGAATAATTTTGACTATATATTCACATTTTAAAACAACGTTCCTATAAATGGTCATGATCTATCTAGCTACTTGCACATTAATTTACACTATACTACTATATGTGACCTTATATCTATACATACACTTTCACTAGCCCTCAATATAGTAATCTCAACTTCAACTCTCCTTCCCAAAACATATTAAATAGTTATTAGCGACGATGGTGGTTGATGGTGGTGGAGGCGGTGATGGACTTAGTTTCGTGGTACGGGTCATAATGGGACGGTGGTTCATGGTGTTCTCCACCATCCTAGTGATGTCCGTGGCAGGAGCCACCTACATGTTTGGGTTGTACTCTAAGGACATAAAATCGTCCCTAGGGTATAGTCAAACTACCCTTAACCTCCTTAGCTTTTTCAAGGATTTAGGGTCTACAGTAGGGGTACCTTCGGGTCTACTAATGGAGATTGCGCCGCCTTGGGTGGTCTTAGCCGTGGGTTCTGTCCTTAACTTTTTTGGCTACTTCATGATTTGGCTCGCGATTACCGGTCGTATAGCCAAGCCTTCTGTTTGGCAAATGTGCTTGTATATTTTCATAGGTATGTGTATACTTTCTCTAGTGTAAGCCTTCGACCTGTTTGGTACTCCTTCAGTCCCTTATTTAGATTTCTACTTCTCTCTATTATGTTAGGACTAAATGCTAGAAGTAGAAATCTAATCAAGGGACGAAAGGAGTAAATCTTAATGATATATGCATGTTTTAGTGTGCCGATAAGCCAAAAAGACTATTTTCTCCCAAACTTTCTAAATAATATAAAAAAATCTTTACTCAAAGATCTCACATATCTTTGTGTTTATCATTGTGAAATGCGTGAATGAATAGTTAGTAGATCATAATATAATGTTATAGACGTATTATGTTAATATCACAGCATCATATTGATAGATTTTTTTATTCATGTTAGCACAATAGCACTCAAAAGTTTAGATTTATATTATCTTTTTAAACATGCATATATGTTATATTGCATCTCATCATGTCCATTTAGCTTCAATGCGACCATCTTGTTCTGAAAATTTGGAGTGATATACAAAGTAAATTATATTGTCGGTGGGTAAGTTACCTTTGTTGAGTCGGTGACTTAATTATATTAGCCCATTAGGCAATTAAGGTAACTATTATAATGTAATACTTCGTAGATAAAAAATAATTAATCTTATAAGGTTTAAGATAAGTTTAATAATCAATACTCTTTTGTATGTATAGGTTGTAAATATTTGAGAGTTATTGATCAGACTCTTTAGGTGTTTATATCAAAGAGCTATTTTCCTATTTGCATTAATGTACACATGATGTTCATATGTTTTATTCTTGATTTAGATAAATCTAACCAACTTAAGATCTTGGTAAAGCTAAGGTTTATAATTATACTACTACTCTAAAACAAAGGGCTACTGAGTTTGAATTTTTAATGTGTAAGCGTTGAAAAGAATTAGGATTGATAGAAACTTAGAGACTTATATTCATTATTTTTTTAAAAAAACACTTCACCACAATCTATTTTTCTTGTATTTGGACTTGTTTATGAAAATATTTAGGCTTGACACGTGTCAAGTCATTGACTTTTGTTGACCGATCATGAATAAAAGAAAACAACTCACAAAATTAGGATTAAAAAAACAAATTAAATAGCTGAAATTTGGGATTAATATTACCTATTTTTCAATATTTTCTTATATTCACCATAATTGATTTAAACATAAGAGAACGGAGATAGTATACATCATATTAAGAAAAATTTAACAAAAATGCAAATTTTATTTTACCAAAGTATAAATTACAAATTTGGTCAAATAAAATGTGTGAATAGTGTAAAAGTCCTAAAACTCCGAATGGTGCAAGTATTGAAGAATGGAAGAAGTTTTATAAACACAATATCATTTGTGTGGATTGTTTTCTATCAAAGTTATTGTAATGGAGGATCAATAATTAATAACTCGAAAATGTTGTGTTTTGATATGTAGGTGGAAATTCTCAATCATTTGCAAATACCGGTGCACTTGTAACATGCGTGAAGAACTTCCCAGAGAGTCGAGGAGTAGTCTTAGGCTTGCTAAAGGGCTTTGTTGGTCTAAGTGGTGCTATAATAACGCAACTCTACTTTGCATTGTATGGTGGTCATAACTCCAAAGCTCTAATCCTCCTCATCGGTTGGCTACCAGCCGCGATTTCACTAGTATTCCTACGCACCATCCGGTATATGAAAGTTGTTAGACAAAAAAATGAAGTCAAATTGTTCTATGAGATTCTCTATATCTCCCTTGGCCTTGCTGGTTTTCTTATGATCATGATCATACTTCAAAAGCAGCTAACCTTCAAACGAAGCGAGTTCATAGCAAGTGGTGTGGCGGTAGTCATTTTGCTCCTTTTACCCATTTTCACTGTGGTCAAAGAGGAGTTTAGGCAATGGAAGAAGAAGCAAGAAGTGTTACAAAATGCTCCCAAGGTAAATGTCGTCTTAAACAATGGTGAGGATAACGAAGATAGGGTTAAGGATCTTCCTAACAAATCGAATCCTCTTGCATCCGACGAGGTAGTTGTAGCATCAAGAAAGGCGGATTCCTGTTTTCAAAATGTGTTTCGTCCTCCACCCCAAGGAGAAGATTACACTATACTACAAGCACTCTTTAGTATAGACATACTCATTCTATTTCTTGCTACCATATGTGGAACTGGCGGTACATTGACCGCCATTGACAATTTAGGTCAAATCGGGATATCACTTGGTTATCCAACTAAAAGCATCAGCACTTTTGTTTCTCTAGTAAGCATATGGAATTACTTAGGTCGTGTCGTGTCAGGTTTCTATTCGGAGCACTTGTTAAAGAAGTACAAGATTCCCAGACCTCTTTTTCTCACTTGCATGCTCCTACTTTCTTGTGTTGGGCACCTTCTAATTGCGTTCAACGTCCATAATGGGCTTTACGCTGCGTCTGTGATTATTGGGTTTACCTTTGGGGCCCAATGGCCTTTGCTTTACGGTATAATTTCAGAGTTGTTTGGACTTAAATATTACTCAACTTTGTACAACTTTGGGTCAGTTGCAAGCCCAATAGGAGCTTACATTCTTAATGTGATGATAACGGGCCATTTATATGATAAGGAGGCCACAAAGCAGATGAATTCATTGGGCCGACCCAGATTAGAAGGGGAAGAGTTAAATTGTGTTGGGGAAGAGTGTTTCCGTTTAGCATTTTTTATAATCACGGCAGCAACTATTTTTGGTATGTTAATTTCATTGATTTTGGTGGTAAGAACAAGAAAGTTTTATAAGAGTGATATTTATAAAAAGTTTAGGGAGGCGGCCGTAGTGGAGGAAGATGAGTTGGTGAAGGGCGGTGCTATGGTGGCAACAAACGGAGCGAAAAAGGTGGAGACGGCAAAGGTAGGAAGCTAAATGTTTTTAGTTGGGAAGTTTTTTTTAAAAAGTGATACGGATAATGTAGTGTAATGGTCATATATTAAGTACAGTAGGTTAGGTTCCGTGCAATTCCGTGCAATAATGCACGGTTGTTAAAGTTCCAATGTATGTCATATTTTTATAAAATAAACTCTTGCTATATTGATTTGGTACAATTAAAGCAATTTACGTTTTAGCCAATCTATATTTATCTTATTAAAAATTTACATTAAATAAACTTTAACCAAATGGTAGACTGGTATGACCAAGAAGAAGAATGAAATATATATGTCTAGTGAGTTTTTAAGAAATGACTATTGTTAGTTTGTTACGATGGCAAGTGAATACATAAATGAAGTTCAAACACGATGTATTACAATGTAAAAAGAAAATTATGTATTAAAGTAACAAGTGTGACACTTTTATCTTCGATTTGAAGCAATTGTGCTTTATTTTTGCTACTTCTCTTTTGCAATCTAAGGTTTAGTACACTGCAAATTGGTTTGTAGTAGCGCCTATGAAAATTACGGAATTTCAAGGATTAGTTCGTGTTGCATAAGAGCTATTAACTATAAGAGACATGTTCCACTAGATCAACATTTTATATATAAATTTCATATATCTGTTGTAATTAATTAATGTACCATATAAAAAAATATCACTATGTTATTGTATTATACAAGTATAATAAGGAAAAAAAAAAACCTACTTTAAGTTCACTGCTTCAAAGGATCACAAATGGTACAATTTAGAGTAATTGTGAGTCGTCAGAAGTCAAACTTTTGTTTTTTTGGACAGAACAAAAGTCAAACTTTAGATGCGCATGAATCAACTCCGCCGCTTTGAAGACTTAGGCCCTGTTCACTTCACCTTAAAAAAATAATATTAAGTAAAAATAATTTTTGTTCAGTAAAAACAAGTTCAGTTCAGTAAAATTTAGTTTTCATAAAGAAGAAAAATAATAGAAAATCAGCAAAAAAATAATAATTTCAGTTCAGCAAAAATAATTTCAATTCATTAAAATTAATTTAAGTTCAGCAATTATAATTTTATTTCAATAAAAATAATTTCGGTTCGGCAAAAATAAGGTGAAGTGAACGGGGCCTTAAAACATGTAATAATTTGATTGTATTTGGGCATTATTGATTCAAACAAAATAATACTTCACAGGATAGAAGGAATTGACCATAGTTATTGATGTATGTATATAATCAATCCTACACTTTAATAATCTGTACTCCGTATAAGATTTTGGTTATATTCATACTCTAACATGATGTCAAGAACCAGCTGATAGAGTATAAAACATATTTATGGGCCTCAACCATCAACTTAAGCTTTTGGTTGATGGTTGAGGCTCATGAATATGTTTTATACTCTATCATAATAAAAAAGTTATGGGTTCAAATCTCATTTATATCTCTCCTCTAAACAAGTGAGATTTATTTTGTTTGATGATTTTAGAAATAGAAAGATTATCAAATTCTTGTCAATAAATGCATGGAAGAAATAAAGCAGCAGCATGCCATGACCGCAATTTTGGCAACTTTAGCTAATCAGCCGGTCAAATGGTCAATATATTCATCATTTATGTACATTAATGTGCGTGGGCAAGTCCGCAAGTCAAAATAGAAAAGTACTCCTCCCGGTTTTTTTTTTCCATAAAAAAAAATATAAAAAATTTAAAAAAACCTAATGAATTGGATATATCTAATGTATCATATCATATAACTAATATATAAAGCTAAACTTTTAGCCAGGTCACGAAATAATGACACTTGGCATTCTAACTTTTCGCCAAGTGTCGCGCCACCTTGGATAGATTTAAATAGATTCATAAGATAAAAAAGTTAGTTAAAAAATTATTTTTTCAATCAAATTAGGATAGAATTTTAAAATAAGATGTTTAGTTTAGAGTTTTATTTTCGATAAAATACCAAATAATAAATTAACTTATAATTAGGCCACAAGACAACATCATATAGCATTTTAACTTTACGCCAAGTGTCGTATATAGATAGACTTTGTAGAAAAAAAAGTTAATTTAGAATTCTATGTTTAATCAATTAAATTGAATTATAATATAATTTTATCTTAAAATTCCATAAACAACCCGGGCATTGCACGGGGCACAAAACTAGTATATATATAAAGGGGAGTTTTTTCCCGAGTTTTTAGAGAGCCACGTAGGATCTTATTTTTCTCAGCGCGCCATGTAGGATTATAAATTTTAGTAGTAGCCAATTAAATAAGAGATTATTAATTTCTTTTAGAATTAAATAATTTAAATGTCATGTAAGCAAAACTGGCGAATGAGATTTTTAAGTTTAAATTAATTAAATATTATATATTATCTTTTAATATTAGGAATTTTATTTAAATATATAACAAATTTTAGGCTCATAAATTCAAAAAAAAAATATTATTTAAAAAAAATCAAACAAACCGTGCATCGCACGGGCTTCATCTAGGTGTTTACATTGTTTTTTAAAAAAAATATTTTTCATATTTTAGGCTCATAAAACTAATATAATAACAAATTTTTATTTTGATATTAGGAATTTTATCTAATATTCTAAAACTAATATAATAACAATTTTAATCACATATATATGAAAAATATTTTTTTTAAAAAAAATACTGACAAACCGTGCATCGCACGGGATATATATATATATATATATATATATATATATATATATATATATATATATATATATATATATATATAATGTAAACAAGGTTTTTTAAAAAATGGGTGCAAGTAGAAAAAGCAAATCAAAACAAGAGAAATGATGTTAAAACTAAATGTTTGTAAGAGTAAGGCATGTTCTCTTCACCTTAAAGAAATAATATTAAATAAAAATAATTTCAGTTCAGTTCTATAAAATTAAGTTCATTTCAGTAAAAATAATTTTATTTCAGTAAAAATAAGTTTAGTGCGGTAAAATTAGGCTCAGTTCAGTAAAAATAATTTCAGTTCAGTAATAATAAGTTTAGTTCAGTATAATTCAGTTTTCTTAAAGAAGAATTATAACAAAAAACCAGTAAAAATAATTTCAGTTCAACAAAAATAATTTCATTTTAGTAAAATTAATTTAAGTTCAATAAAAATAATTTAAATTCGGCAAATATAATTTTGATTCTATAAAAATAATTCCAGTTTAGCAAAAATAAGGAGATGATAACGGAGCCTAAGATAAATAACTAAATTAAAGTGAATGAAAACAAAGGTAGAATATTATATGGTATAGTGAAAGGGATTAAAACCTTAAATTGAAAAGTGGGCAAATGTAGAGGTCTAGAGGAGGTATATATATTTATTAAAACTTGTTTAAATGAATATGTTACGTATAATTAATTAAAATTAAACAAGTTGTAATACAAGTAGCAATTTTGTATTTTTGTGTAATATAATTAGTACTCCCGTGCACGGCATATAATGAATTAAACACAATGAAAGAATAATAGGTGAAGTGATTAGTGACAAGATCATGGTCATTATATTTGACCTGGCCTGCCTTAAACATCATCTAATACTTGGTGAATATAAGTCTAGTGAGTAGTGACAAGAGCATAAAATCGGGTGAAAGTTTCATTGTTTGATTCTTTTTTTGTGGAAATAAAGTTAGTAAGCTAGCACTCTTCAATTTTTCTAGAAGGTCATTCTACGGTCTCTATCCTTAAAATCTTAAAGCACTTTCTAAGGTATATGTAAAATATATTCGGGTATTTTAATTTTAATTATTGGTTTTTACATCTGGGCGCACAGTATATAGAAAATCTAGACATAAAAGCTAAAACAAATAAATATTAATGTAAAACGAAAATAATACTCCGTAGTTAAAATGATTATTATTAACAATAAAACCTCAAAGCAACAAAAAATTTTGTAGTTTAAACAAAAATATCTCCACGTCCAAACCCATAATCAAATGAAATAACATATCACCTAAAACCCAAAAACATATGCTGTTATTTTGACCAAGTGCATCATGAGCATTGTGCACCCAAGTGCAACAATTAATTTGCATTTTAATTCTACGTAAGCTTATTTTGTATAGTAGTAAATAATCTACCTTAAATCTATAATACTTATTGGTCTACTCCTATACATGTCCTTCTAATTGATTTCCTTTTTAATATAGACAATATTACTCAAACTTATTGATTCTTAACCAATAGGATTAAACTAACCATTTATCATAGTAATTAGCAACAAAATAAAAGCATGCAAACCCTCTTATTAAACCAAAGTTTTTATTCCTTTAAGAGCTCAACATGTAACAACACTAAGGTCCCTCACTTTGTTCATCCCAATAGCTAAATCATTACTGTATAATTCTGACTAATCAAACTTTTAACGTATAAACTGGTCCACTATATCGATCAGAAGATCACTATCATCATTTATGTTTCTCACATCAACATGTTCGTTGATAGTCCTTGTTACCACTAGTATTTGCTACTATCTATAAACCTACCTTTTCCACACATATTTTCACATCATTTTTATTAAACTCAACTATATCTCCCTCTCAAGTCTCAAACATAAAATCCCATAATCTTAGGCTAGACACCTAATCATGGTGGTTGAAGGCGGTGGTGGCCACCCCCACTTGGTGATGCGTGTCTTAACGGGGCAATGGTTCATGGTGTTTTCCTCCCTCCTAGTGATGTCTACGGCAGGAGCCACGTACATGTTTGGGTTGTACTCTAAGGACATAAAAAAATCCTTAGGGTATGACCAAAGTACCCTTAACCTCCTTAGTTTCTTTAAGGACTTGGGATCCATTGCCGGGGTGCCCTCAGGGCTACTAATGGAAGTCACCCCGCCTTGGGTGGTTCTAATCGTTGGTGCTGTCCTCAATTTCTTTGGTTACTTCATGATGTGGCTCGCCGTTACTAGTCGTATCCCTAAGCCCGCTATTTGGCAAATGTGCTTGTACATTTGTGTAGGTATGTGTTTATTATTATTCAATAGTAATCATGTTTATAATATGCACGCATTTAAAAATTATATGATCCATATTTATGTTTTCAAGTAAATTTTTGGCTCTTAGTATTATGAGAGATACCTTATCCTTACGTATGCACTTTTGTCTTCGATTGAACTTTTGAAAAATACATGTATAATGATTATAAGATATATGGTTCAAAAAAATTTAGCCTCATTCATATAAAATTGACTTTATCTCTTTATCTTTGCTTGGAATTCTGAGGTCTTGGATTGATGCTATAACTGTTTACATCTTTAACAAGTGACCACAAGAGAGTTGTTTTGGTCCCATGAGTTAGGCTAGTGAACTGTTGACACCATTCACGATCATTTAAACAAAACGGGGTAGGACCAAAAAAGTGAAAAACAACGTGATTTGTCTATCACTAATTATTTATAAACCAACTTTCGAAAAGTATAGTGTCAACTTAATTAAAACATATCTTTATTTTGTAAACATGTACACTTTAAAATAGTTCGTTGTCCCGTATGTTTTTTTACTTTTTTTGGAATTTAATCATTAATCACAATTCATGTGCATTTAAATCTATCTTTGTACTTTTGTTTCAAAAAAAATAAAAAAAAAATTAAATAATAAATAAAAAAAATCTATCTTCGTAATTGCTAATTAGCTAAGGTAATTAGTTTAATTAGAACCATGGCAATTTTTACATCTGCATCTTAAGTTAGTTTTTAAAAAGAATTATCATCACCCTTGTTTCGATAATGTAAGTTTTGTACAAGAGACATGAAAGTTTTGATTATTCGATAGAACCATATACGAAGTATATAACATGTGGGACTGGTAGCTAGTGTTATTAAATAGAGATGTCAATTCAGATCATTCAATCAAGTTTAATTTGATTGGGTCTAATTTTGAATTGTGTCTATTTCAAAAACTAGTATAATATGTTAAGAAACATGTAAATAAATTTCAAAAGTCAAGATGTTTAAAATCCTAATTTGAAATGTCAAACTTTCCATAATTTTGTGAACCAGTATTTCTACACCCCGGCCCTATCATTCTTTGGTTGAACACCGATTTAATTTGATCAACAAACAAGTCAATACGATATAAGATTTTTCCTTAGTCTTTTGCTAAGTCCGGACAAAGGCGCTACATTTTTTGACTAATGGTGTTCTAATAGAATTTCACTAATTTAACACTAATAATAATGTCATGTTTATACTTGTATATGTAGGTGCAAACTCGCAAGCCTTTTCAAATACTGGTGCACTTGTTACTTGTGTAAAGAACTTCCCCGAAAGCCGAGGAGTTGTCTTAGGCTTGCTAAAGGGCTTTGTTGGTCTAAGTGGTGCTATCATAACGCAACTTTACTACGCATTGTACGGTGATAATGGTAAAAATTCCACGGCCTTAATCCTCTTCATTGGTTGGCTACCTGCCGCGATTTCATTTGCATTCCTACGTACCATCCGATATTTGAAAATTGTACGTCGAAAAAATGAGGTAAATGTCTTCTATGAGTTGCTTTATATCTCCCTTGGCCTAGCCGGTTTTCTCATGGTCATGATCATAATTCAAAACACCAAAACCTTCACACGAGGTGAGTACATTGGGAGTGGTATAGCAGTTATTCTTTTGCTTCTATTACCTCTTTACACCGTAATTAAAGAGGAATACAAGGTACAAAAGACGAGTAGAGAGGAGTTGAAGCGTGTATCTAATGTTGATATTGTGGTAAACAATGGTCAAGAGAAGGAGCATGAAGTTTTGGGTGTTTTAAACTCGGCGCCTCATTCATCTGTGGTTGAGTTGCCTGAGAAACAAAGAGAGGCAGACTCATGTTTTCAAAACATATTTCGTTCTCCAGATAGAGGAGAGGATTACACCATACTACAAGCGATTTTCAACATAGACATGCTCATTTTGGTGATCACTATTATAAGTGGACTTGGTGGCACATTGACAGCCATTGACAACTTGGGCCAAATTGGTATGTCACTAGGGTACCCAGCTCGTAGCATTAGCACTTTTATATCCCTAGTGAGCATATGGAATTACTTAGGTCGTGTCGTGGCAGGTTTTGGTTCGGAACACTTGTTAAAGAAGTACAAAATTCCAAGGCCTCTTGTGCTAAGTTTTACACTATTGCTCTCTTGTGTTGGACATCTTCTCATTGCTTTTGATGTTAAAAATGGGCTTTACATTGCAACCGTAGTTATGGGGTTTACTTATGGGGCCCAATGGCCTTTGCTATTTGCCATTATCTCTGAACTGTATGGGCTTAAATACTACGCAACTTTATACAATTTGGGTACAGTGGCAAGCCCAATAGGAGGTTACATTCTCAATGTGAGACTAACAGGCTACTTATATGATAGAGAGGCCCAAAAGCAAATGCAGGCCTTGGGCCGGATCAGGAAAAAGGGTGAAGAGTTAAACTGTAATGGGCCAGAATGTTTTCGGTTGGCATTTTTTGTGATCACAGCAGCTACTATTTTTAGTATGTTGTTTTCATTGATATTGGTGGTTAGAACAAGAAAGTTTTACAAGAGTGACATTTATAGAAAGTTTAGGGAGGCGGAAAGTACGGTGGAGGCTGAGTTGGTAGGTGGTGTCGTAGTATCGGATGATGGAAGTAAGAAGCCGGAAATGAAGGTGGCAAATGGGTAGGAAATATGGTTGTTTATAAATAAGACGGATCTATCAGGTTGTAACCCTTTACATATCAATATGATCCTTATTAGTCGTAAGGATCCTTTGAAATGGGGCAGACGGACATTTATCATTTTAGGAATTTAGGTGTGCCATGAATATAGTGTGCTCACGTGTATTATTATCTCGATTGAGAGGTGTACTGTTAACAAAAAATTATCGTAGACTAATGCATTGTATACTAGAAATAATAGTATAAAAATAAATTGAAACATGTGTTAGGATTGAGGTCATGCATATGTATGTAGGGCTAATGGTTAGCCCGTGTAATCGTGTATTCATAGTTGGATCACTTTGATCATTAGGTGCATCAGACTTTGAGTAATTCTTATAGTAGAGTACTACTTACTCCATATAGTATAAGAGGATCTCCTAATAATCGTGTTATCACATTGCTTAGCTAACATATAACATGACATTATAGTAAACGATCTAATACGGACTATACTTCGTTGTTTTTACTCGTGTTGTACTCTTACTAGAGTACTAGTAATATTATGTACTTTTGCCTGGCAAGGTTGCATTATTTATACTATCTCCGTTACTTATTATGTGCAACAAAAGGGTATTATTTGTGAGACATAGAATATTCTTTTGTTGCACGTAATAAGAAACGGAGGTAGTAATTCGTATAATGTATATGTAATAAATTTTATACTTTTTTAACCTCTTTTAATATACTTGCTTCTATATATTTTTGTTGGTAACGTAGTATATATATTTTAACTTTTTATTTGGTTTAATATTGCATTTTAACCAATATTGGTAATTCATAAACAAAGTCAGGTATTACTTCATTGTGTTTCGCGTTAAACATGATTAAAGCAAAACCACAAGATAAAACATCAATGATCATCTTTCTTCTGGTCCATGCATTAAATATTTCTACATAAACGACTTGTTTTGAGTGATCTTTCTATGATTATGTTAAAGACGACATCTTCTTGTTTTCCTTTTCCCTTTTTCTTTTTTCTTTTCTTTAAATATTTGTTGTAGTCCCCATTTTCTTACAAAAATTATTGTTCTATTTTTCAATTTGCTTATAAAGTCTTCAGAATTTCTTTTATTATTATCTTTCTCCAACATATATACAAAAGGATAATATATTCCTTAACAACGAACTTTCGCTCCCTCTTATTATTTTATTTATTTGATCCGAAAAACTCTCACATGTCACAAACAATGGTCGAGAGTAACAACAATAAAGTAATATTGTTTATAAAAATAAATAAAACAATCTTTAAGAAATGAAAAGAGTACGTACTATAACTGAAACATTGTAATTGTCTATAACTCGATAAGAATGAGTGGATGACAAATTTTTTTTTGCAAATTAAAGGACAAAGTTATTATTTTCTCAATTATTTAGTGTGATGGTATGATCATATATGATGTGCGCACTGACGCATTATGATATGAAGTGATGATAATCAACAATGAAAGTTTCTTATTTTGTTCCCCATTAAACATATAAACGACAAAAAGGAGATTGGATACATAGATGACTTAGTCACATAAGATCTTCCCTAGCTTGTTGGATACAAGTATAAAATAAATGCAAAATTCTCATTGGTAAATAACTTAATAAACAAGTGTGGATATCAAATTATCAATACACGAATATACATATATAAATATATTTGATGCGAGGTGTTGTACGAATGACAAAAGAGGAAATCATATATTCATATGTTTATGCTTTTTATTACTCTGTAGACGTATGACTTTAATTAATTATTATTACTTGTAATAGTAGGATGTATAGTTTTGAATACCTGTATTATATTTTGGCAAGATAATCTTTTTCGATTCTAGGGTCTTTCTTTTTTTTTTTTTTCCTTTTTTTTTTAATGTGGGCAAAAGTCACTTCTCATTAATTAAATTATACACAAATTATTGGGTGCGGACTCAGTCTGCACTTAATAGTAGTTAGTGCGGCAAGAAGGAATTGGGAGCGACATAGGTGGAGTTCGCAATTGCAGGTTGCAATTGCCGAAAAGTACGCCGTGAAACTCCATATCCATTGCAACGAAGGAGTAATTGTCGATCAAAGATCGGATCAACAAAACCTTAGATTCAAGATTATCAGACCATACCTCACTTTGTTGCAAGATTATCAGGTCAAAATTCAAAGATTGAATCTGATAATCTTAAAACACTACCCTCTGATTCAAGATCGCAAGGGAGGTGCGATTCGCTGGTGCAGGTCGCTGCGGAGGTGCAATACGTTGGGGGAGTTCGTTGGTGGTGGTGCGATTAGCTGGTGGAGTTCGCTAGTGGTGGTGGTGCGATTTTGGAGGGATCGTGGGTTAGTGCAGTGAGTGAGGTTAGGGTGGTGGCTGGTTGATGGTGGCGTGAGGTTAGGGTGGTGGCGTGAGGTTAGGGTGTTGGTTGTTGGGTGGTGGCGTGAGAAAGAGAGGAAGAGGGGGAAAGAGGAGAGGAAATAAAGGGAAAAAAAATACTAGTATCATATTAGCCAACAAATAACGCATATCAACCATTATGATAGAGAATATCCATAGAATATTCTCATCCTAGATTTAGGATATATTTTGTATAAGATTATCTTTGATTTCTGTACATATGTTATAGTTACTTAATATGATTAGGTTTCTCATTGTAACCCTATAAATATTGATCAATGGAAATCACTCTAATGAAGGAGTTTACATTATCTGACATGGTATCACAGCTTAGGTTAGATCTTGGGATCATATACAAAAATTCTCACTCTGCCGGTGGGTTAGAAAATTAAACCCACCGGCGGGATATACAAAGTTTTTTATGCTTCCGCAAACACACATATAGATTTTTTTTTTCTTTTCTCAAAGTTTTTTTTTATAATCTTTATGTAACCTTGCACCTCCTACCAACAGTAGCAATCGTGAAAGCCTCCTCCATCGTTGTTGGCAATCGCATACACTACCACCTCCCACTACTGGCAGTAACCACATCTGCCAACCTACTCCATGTGCCGCACTCTTTTTCCATCTCCTCATGACCAACAATGATTCTTACATTGCCCCATTGGTTTTTTTTTTTTTTACACATAATCACATAGATTTTGTTTTAGTGGTGGTATATCACAATAAGGTCAACTGTTGCACATCTCTTTTGCTATCAAGTTAGCTCCTTTTATTGTTGCAGCACTTGGAATCTTTGTGGAGTATTAATTCTTGCTACCTGGTTTCTCTTTTGAGAATTGATTAATTTCAAGCGGTGGGATTTCACGTAGTAGTGTAGTGTCTTCTCCCCGATAATGGTTTGATCCCTTAACTTATTCTTCTCTGGATCTGCAACTTGGACCAAGTATATGCGCGACTCTTCTCCTTCGGCCTAAAAGCGCATATCTCTACTATACGTAGGTCGTGGTTGTTGCTTCTCATCGTCATCACCAGCACACGTCTACTACTTCTCTTTTGATCATGGGTTACTATACTATCCTTACCGTTCGATGCGTGATTCAGATCCAGTCTGAGCATCCGATTTTCTCCCGCTCTGACTGCGGGGGTGTGATAGAGAATATCCATAGAATATTCTCATCCTAAGTTTAGGATATATTTTGTATAAGATTATCTTTGATATCTGTACATATGTTATAGTTACCTAATATGATTAGGTTTCTCATTGTAACCCTATAAATATTGATCAATGGAAATCACTCTAATAAAGGAGTTTACATTATCTGACACATTAAAATGAATATATCAGCCAATTGATATTTGATATCAGTCAACATTAGGGACATATCAGACATTAATAAAAATTTATGATCAGTCAACACAAGGAATATATCAACCAACAAATGAAACATAAAAACTGTATGCTCTAAAGTACATTTTAGTAACCCAAGACATATATACATGGTCATAACTAAAGTTAACATCACAAACTTCATGTACTAGTGAATAGTGATACCCCCAAATAAAGAGAAAAGCTTGATAAGTCAAATTTGGAATAAGATTCTTAAATCTACAACTACTAATTGCATTGTAACAATAATCTTATAGATTCTTTCTAATTAAACTTGGAACATACAAATTGGTCCATTATATACATCACTATCATCATATATTTATTTTTCCTTTTACATGTTGACACTACTATAAAAATAACCTTCCACAAACATTCTCAACTCAATAATATCACTATTAAGCTTAACTTCTCAAGTCTCAACTTCTCAAGTCTTTATCAATAATATATAACCTAATATCTAAGTCAACCTAGCTAACCATGGCAATCGAAGGCGGTGGCAGTGGTGGTGGTGGCCAGCTCCGCTTTGTGATGCGTGTCTTAACAGGGAGATGGTTCATGGTGTTTTCCTCCCTTCTAGTAATGTCTTCGGCGGGAGCCACCTACATGTTTGGGTTATACTCTAAGGACATAAAACAATCCTTAGGGTATGACCAAAGTACAATCAACCTCCTTAGCTTCTTTAAGGACTTGGGGTCCATTGCCGGGGTACCTTCCGGACTACTATTAGAAGTCGCGCCGCCTTGGGTGGTTCTAACCGTAGGCGCGGTCCTTAACTTTTTTGGCTACTTCATGATTTGGCTCGCCGTTACTAGCCGCATCCCCAAGCCTAAAATTTGGCAAATGTGCGTGTACATATGCGTAGGTACGTACGTACGTGATAAATTATTTACTATAGTCAAATCATATATATGCTATGTATGCTTTGATGATATCTTTACCATAAAATATTGCTTTTTATAGCATCATATTCTTGTCTGCTTTCATATCAAACATGTAATCTTTGAAAACTACATGTATGATTAGTAATCATGCATACATGAAGTATATTCTCTAGCTATGTTCTTAAAATAAAAAGTATATATTGGCCATATTTGATTGGCCTTATCATCATGTGTGTGAGACTAGTTTCAATTCATCACTCAATCAATGAACGACAAGACTTATATGATGTAGTACATTAACCCTAAATTAATGACAATATAACAAGTCATAATTTAAACTCTAAACTAAAAGTTATGTCCAAAATAGCTTAGTACTTCGTCATAAATTATCAAAAAATTGTATATCCGATCCTTACGCTCAACAATTAATATCTATCTAGTTCTAATTATAAATAAGTAAAAATTACACCATATAAAAATTAATAATGTAAAAATATACGGAAAGACTATTGTAACAATTCTTTTATGAGTATATGTGTTTTATGATAGCCATAAATAACAAAATATAATCATAATAAAGTTTGTAAATATTGTAAAAAACAATAAAATTGAATTGAAGAAATGATATGTCTTTTGAAAATGCATATTAAAATAATAAGATATCAAAGAATCATATAGTGTATATGTTTAGAAAATTACTAAAAGTGAATATATCGATCTGAACTGGCCTAATTTAATGTTATCTGATATAAACTGACTTAGTTAATACTACATACTACACTTTACAAATCTTATTTAAACTTGGAGTAAACATAATTGAGGTAGCTCTTATCCTTGTCACAGCTCTTTATTGAAACTTATTTTTCTTGAATTTATTTTATTCAAACTTAATTTCTTTATTTGTTAAATTTATCTAGAACTTCTATTTCGTAAATTTATCCTATCAGAATTTATATATCATCTCTTGTTTAAACTTATGTTCTTGAAATAAGGTGACTAGAACTAGACCTTAATCACTAATAATGACGTTATTTTTACATCTACATATATAGGTGCAAACTCCCAAGCCTTTTCGAATACCGGTGCACTTGTTACAAGCGTAAAGAACTTCCCAGAGAGCCGAGGAATGGTCTTAGGCTTGTTAAAAGGCTTTGTTGGTCTAAGTGGTGCTATCATAACCCAAGTCTACTTTACATTTTACGGTGGTAATGGTAAACATTCCAAGGACTTAATCCTCCTCATTGGTTGGCTACCCGCCGCCTTATCATTCGCATTCATTCGTACCATTCGATTTATGAAAGTTGTTCGACAAAAAAATGAGGCCAATGTCTTCTATGAATTTCTTTACATCTCCCTTGGCCTCGCCGGTTTTCTCATGGCAATGAGCATACTTCAAAAGACCATAACCTTTACGCGAGGTGGTTACATAGGAAGTGGTATAGCCGTGATTCTTTTGCTTCTTTTACCTCTTTACACCGTGATTAAGGAAGAGTACAAGCTACGACGAAAGAGGATTGTAGTAGAGTTGCAAAGTGTCTCCAATAATAATGTTGTGGTAGAAGGCGTGGTTGAGGATGTTGTTTCGAATGCATTGCCTAAAGCATCCGTAACAGAGTTGCCTATAAAACAAAGAGAGGCCGATTCATGTTTTCAAAATATATTCAACTCTCCGGAAAGAGGGGAAGATTATACCATACTACAAGCAATTTTCAATATCGACATGTTCATTTTAGTTATCACTATTATAAACGGACTTGGTGGCACATTGACAGCAATTGACAACTTGGGTCAAATCGGGGCATCTCTAGGGTACCCTCCTCACAGCATAGGCACATTTGTGTCCTTAGTCAGCATATGGAACTACTTAGGTCGTGTCGTGGCAGGTTTTGGTTCTGAACACTTGTTAACCAAGTACAAGATTCCAAGGCCTCTTGTGCTCTCTTTCATGCTCTTGATCTCTTGCATTGGCCACCTTCTCATATCTTTCAACGTGCGCAATGGGCTTTATGTTGCAACTGTGGTTATTGGGTTTTCTTATGGGGCCCAATGGCCCTTGTTATTTGCCATTATCTCAGAATTATTTGGGCTTAAGTACTACGCAACATTAAACAATGTGGGTACAATGGCAAGCCCAATAGGAGGTTACATTCTCGGTGTTAGACTAACGGGGTATTTATATGATAAAGAAGCCCAAAAACAAATGCATGCTTTGGGCCGAGTTAGGAAAGAAGGTGAAGAATTGACTTGTATTGGCCCAAAATGTTTTCAGTTAGCATTTCTAGTGATTACAGGTGCTACTTTATTTAGTATGTTTATTTCACTAATTTTGGTGGTTAGAACAAGGAAGTTTTACAAGAGTGACATTTATAAGAAGTTCAGGGAGGCAGCTGATGCAGCGGAGGCTGAGGCTGCCGGTGGTGTCGTAGTGCCAGATAATGGAGGGAAGAAGTCCGAGACGAAGGTGGCAGAAAGCTAGGAGTGTTTATAGTTTTGTAGAGGTGTTTTTATAATACCAAATGATTGGTAACTAATCTGATATTGGTAAACTGAGTGTATGCAAGTGATACTATGTATGTATAATGTAACAAATGAAATGTGTTTTAGGATTGAGGTCGTCATGCATATATCAGTATATAGTCATATATATATGGTGCCAATCGTGTGGGCATACTTGGATTAATTTTAGCAATACATGCATTTATTACCAGCAATCCTAATTGTAGTACCAATACTTTTGGACTACATTACATATAAAATGTACATGCATCAAGATTTATGTCCCCAAGTCTGCTCCTTTCAGCACTAGTTGCCTTTGCAGCACGCAATATCTTAGTTCATCACAAGATTCAAATTCCTTGATCTAGTAAAAAATTTTAAATAATTTACACATACAAATTTTTTTAAAAAAAAGTTTATCACATCAGTCAGTCCACTAAGCACTTTATAAGAACCTTATATAAAATCTTCACCCGAAATTAATTAGTTGTCAGTCTTGTCACATAGTTGTAATCTCTAGACCTCTTAATTTGTAACCAAGTATTCCATGTATTCTTACAATTTCTTAGAGTAGATTGTGTCATTTTTCTTCAATCGGCTTTATAATTACTTTTTTTATATAAGGCCACAAATAATGTATCCTAGAACATCTGATCATAAAATTCTATGACTATTAATTTCGAACAAAATCTTGCTAGGTAGTCTGTAGACTGTAGTATATAAAATACAACACGGCGTACAGTTGTACACCGTACCGACGGTCCAATGCGGACATGATTGATCACTCCATTGCATATTAGCATGCATGGAAAATTTTTTTACACAGCTTGCTTTGAATGATCTTAAAAATGTTTTCTTCTCCTTTTAAGAGATTTTATTTTTGGTTGCATTTTAAATTTTATTCAACTAACACTTAGTTTCTAAGATATGAAATTTCAAATTTGATAGATACAATAATTCCTGCGACTCTATAATGTTAATGTTATGATGTGATGTGTGCACTGCACTGTGATATATGAATTGGAATTCAATGACGAAAGTTTCTTATTTGTACCCCACTACTTGGAACTATGGATCATCCGCCCTTGCTTGTCGGAAAATAAACAAAAAAAATCTCTATTTCCTTTTGATATTTTTTTTTATTTACCTACATTTTAAATATGGATATATAATTATCAATGCAAGAGTTATTTTGATTAATCATTTGTTTATTTAACTTCTCTCGATCTTTTATATAATATAAATATATAATGCATTACGTGTTAATAATAACATATGTATGTTACTATGTTATAAGTAAACAATTAAAGGAAAAAGTACAAATTGCTTCAAATCATTTCAGTTCAATTCATTTTCAAAGTAATTAAATTTCTAGTAATTCATGTTAATAAAATTATAAAATATTAATGGATAATTAATTACATATTTACATGCGTATGAACTATTAAAGGTGATTAATAATGAGTTTAAATGACCGTGTTCAATACCTACTCAACAACGAACCCTCATTATTTTCATAAGCCGAGTAATACTAGAAACTAGTAAGCTCGACAGGAGACGGGAGACATAACCAATGTAGTAGAACAAGAAGGATAAACAAAATGGACAACAAACTTATAAAACCAAACAAGGGAAGTAATCCCCAAAATGGGCGTTACTTCCTTCCATATGTTTGCCTATTGCCAAATACATTCCCTTCACGCAAACATATCACGAAGCAAGGTTGAAAAAGCTACTATCACTGTCCCACTCGAATTGTCTCATAAGACGGAATATCAATACTCCATATATTTTCCCACCTTTTAAAAAGTATGAATAAATTCTCTCTTGAGACAATTATGTCCCTAAAAATGTTTATTTACATATTTATTTCCTTTCAAAAATATGACCACACTATTATAAATAGGGTTGAGACGATTATTATGTCCCTTAAAATGTTTAATTACCTATTTCCCGTTATTAATGTTAATTATTTTCTTAATTCTTAAAAATAGTATGTGTGTAGACATTCATACTAGCCCTAAACATATTTGATTAACTCTACTAAGAACTAAATTTATAACATAACGCCAAATCGAAAGAAATTTCCGATTATGGCTTACTATGACGCACACATCGCGCGCGTTAACCTCCTAGTTTAAAAAAAAAAAAAAAAAAATAGGCAAGCAATCCATAATAATGATATAAAAAATTGGTGAAGTGATATAAGATTAAGTAAACTAGCTAGTAATCAACATGTTAAGTATAATACGGGACAAATACAATCAAAACACACAATAGTAAATTACGAGATAATTTTAGTTGGACGGAGGGAGTACAACCAACATAAACCATCATTTTCATATGATATAGTCCTAGTACAACGTAGACAGGTGTAAGAAGGTCACGTACATACTAAATTCCTTAATTCTGCAGTTTATTTATTTTGTGCTAATTAAATTTACTGCTACTGGGTATTGGTATAGTGGTATTGATATTGCTAGCTTCGTCTTCACTGTCTTTCTCTCGTTTACCGTTTTCAATGCCCCACTGACTCCGTTATGACATCTTACACAGGCCAGCTCATTGCCTCACGCTTTTCATTTATTTTTATTTTTTCAAATTTCGAACTTTTTTTTATTTTGGACTTTACTCTACATTGCCATGAATTTTAAGGTTCAATAATATAAACCTTGATCTATAAATTTAATGCAAAATAGAGCTATTAGTTATGGCATTATATGTTATGGTCTTATAGGATTTGATAGTTTGGGAAAGCATTAGTACAATATAAAAACACAAGTAAATGAATATGTAAAAGAAATGAATATTAAAATAATATAACATGGCGAATGTGGCAATTTATGGCCTGTTCTGATTGACTAAATTGGACTGAACTGAACTTATTGGAGCTAAATTGAATATTTTATGAGAGAATGAAATTAAGAATTGGACTGAATTGAACTTAATGAAACTGAACTGAACTGAAAATAATATGAAGAGAACAGACTCTAAGTGTAGTCTCAGGTGATATAAGTGACTTGCGCGTCTCACCATGGACGAGTACTACAATCAACTTATCAACTTGTTAGTATTACAATAAATAAATAAAAAAAAATTAAAGTAATTTCAAAATGCCTTTGTTTGAAAAGGGTTGAATTGGTAATACTTTGTAAAATTTAAGAGAGACTTATGTTGATATATTATTCTTAGCTCGGTGTATCAAACTAAAATTCATTTTTTAATTAATTTTCCGATATATATTCGTAAACAACACATTTCAAAGTTAAAACAAAAGATAGGGGCGAACATGTTTCTATGTAAGTAACCCAAATGTATAACAGACATTACCCCTAAGATAATACAAACTATACATTCATATTAGAATCCAAATTACTCCAATAGTACATACATACATACACACCTCATTAAAAGCTCATAACAACAAAAGAATGAAATCTGTTTTGGTAAAATCTAGTCACAACCCTTATAACAAAAAAAAGCCCTTTTTATAGGGGATTATTTACATATGAAAGGAACAAATTCTACAAAGTAATCAATGCAAAATTTAAACTTCAAATGTTACCAACAAACATTTAAATTAATTTAAATTATTAATAAACATAAAAAAAATTAAAACTAGCTAGCTAGCCCATGCATATCCATCCACATCTATACCATTTTTATGATCACTGAAAACCGTCTTTATGGCATGACAAACTTCCTCCCCCTTCTAACCCACGCGGTACACCTTATAACCAAGTGCTAGCTAGCTGTTTTTTTCATTTTTTTTTTTTCATAAATACAAGAAATTTCCTCTAAATATTTATATATATATATATATATATATACCTTAAGAAATATACATGTATTTATATATAAATCCTCATATATAATATATATTCATATATTATTATTGCTTTCTTTCTAAACCTTATAAATATTATTGTCATGGGTTCTAACACTACTACCAACAACAACAACAACAACAACAAACAACAACATTCCATGCATTATTCAACCTATGAATCTTCTTCAACCACCAACAACACAACTTTTGTTCAAGCTGACCCTTCCAACTTCCGTGCCATCGTCCAACATCTTACCGGATCCCATACGACCGCCTCCTCGTCTCAAGGTGGCTGCATCCGAAGGGATGGTTCGGATGGGGCCGGGTTTAAGCTTCATGAGAGGAGGCAGCAACAAGGTGCTATTAGGAAGTTGGAGATGATCAAGCTTAATAATAATAGTAATAGTCTTAATAGTAATGCTCATAATTATAATAATCATCATGGGCCTTTAAATGGGCATGTTAGGGTTAGAGGAGGGCATGATGTGGCTATGGTTTCGCCCGTTTCGACGTTGGATGGGTTAGGCCTCGGGGTTAGAAGCCCGAGGACTAACCCTAGAAGTGGTAGCATGAGTGAGGAAGAAGAAAGGGTGGTTATTGCTGAGAAAGGGTTTTATTTGCATCCGGTTAGTCCATTAAGTGGTGGTGGTAGAGATTTTGAGCCTCAACTCTTGCCTTTGTTCCCTCTTCATTCTCCTAGAGATAATGGTCAAGGTTAAAATAATTAATTTCATTTCTATGATTTTGAATTGTTTACTTCTACTATAAATTAGAAGTATTAGTTGGGGAAATAGAACAATTAATTAAGTCCATCAGTTTTCTAATTAGTGGTTGCATTGTATCATAGTTTTTTATTTAATCATATAGCAAAGAGAATTGGCATGGTTGATTTATACAATGTGGATTTAATCATTTTTTTTAAAAAAAGTCAGTAGTTATTGTTCACATTTCATCAAAGGTAGATTATAAAAAGGTGTACAGACTGTACATTTTAAACGAGATAAGGCGATATGGATGTTTTGAAATTTTGGTAAGACAAACATTCGTGTCTCGATAATAATGAATGATATTGAAAGTCTCAAAAGGCATGCATCAACAAGATGTTATGGGGTATATCTAATTAATGATTAGTTGTAAAACTTATTCAATTAGATGTCTTGTGCACTATATGCAAAATTTCTCCAATAGTTGATTATCTTTAGTGTTGGATTGAAAAAGGTTAAACATCATTGTAGTAAACATTTAAAACCTTAATTAGCTATAGCCTAGAGAGGAAAGATATTACACTTATTATATAATGATAGTCTATGTTTACATCAAGGAGGATTTTTATTGATCTTTCTTTTTCTTAGGAAACCATGGACAACAAAAACTTTTCACATCTTTTATGTTACAAGAAATTTATAAACTGTTTAAATTTTTTTAATAATATAAATTCACATCTTTTATGCTACAAGAAATTTGTAAATTGTTTAAAATTTCATAACAATAATACAATTTATTGATTCCTCATATATCCGTCAAATCTTGTAGATATCCACCAATTAAGTCTTCACCGCAATAATGGATGAATCTTGAAATTCTCAATAAGCTCGCAAGGACAAGTTGGCAAGGAGTTATCTAATGACCATAATTACTTTGAAATGATTCGATATTCTACTCATACCGACTAGATGCATTTTATTAGGGAGCTCATCATATGCTAAGATACGTACATCAAAGATGAGGTAATGGGTTGAGAGTAGAGTTAGAATAATATATGATCTATTGGAAAGTTTTTTGGGTGATCATGAGTAAGGAGAAAAAAATAAGTCAAGAAGAACTTGTATTGGTTTGTGATCGAGGATTGTTATTGGTCCTAAATGCACATTTCATGACAATTGCTTGGCTCCACTTGAGGCCTATAATTAAGGATTCCCCCTTCCAATCAAGGGTTTGAAGTGTTGAATTGTTTACCATGTATGCAATATAATTGAAAATTGAATTAAGTGTCTTACATGCCATATAATCCCTCAATTGAGGTTTTTTTTTTCCCGTAATCTGTTTATATCCAACACTTAATAGATAAGCATTGAAAAGTGTGAAGAGGAAGCAACTACAAGCACACGCATAACACACAGCTGGGAAAAAAAAAAATTAACCGGCGACAAACACCTACCATTTACACTCATAAAAGTCTTATTTATTTGTCGCTTGCTAAATGCTTTTGATTCTAGTTTGCAACTATCTTGTGGTAACCTTCATGTGAAAGACATGAGTACACATTAAACATGATTTCAAAGTATCTAGTTAATCTTAAATTGCGCAACGGTTGTTCTTAACCTTTTTTTTTTTTAAGTAAAAATGAAAGATAAATATATCACCAATGTTAAAATCAAAGGTAGATTTTTTTTACTTCTTATGCCATGCTTAACTCCTCAATGAAAGAAGTGATGTTTTTTGGAACCAATTAATTGTAACATGCAACAAATTGTATAAAATCTTTAATTTATATTTAGAATTTCAATTTTTGGACAATTTTAGTCTACAATCTATCTCACACCAGGGTCTTTGTTTCCACCATATCCAATAATTAATTAGTTAAACTACATAATCATGTAGTATTTGCTATACAATTGTAGTCGAATAATGTATACATGATTTGATCCTAGGTCTTGAATACCACTTTTTAAGTCTTAACAGTTAGGTTTTGCTTGATTTAACAAAATTTCACAAAAATATAGGTAAAATGATAAACAATTTCAATTATAACTGATTTTTGAACCAATTTTTGTATAAGTTTAACTTTATGAAGCAAGCATGATATTACATAAATGAACAAGTATTCCCACTCCTCAGTACACATTAATTGAAACTATTTGATACAAAAGCAAAGAAAAGAAGTAATTTATTTGCTGCTGTTATATTATCAGCCAAAATCTACAAAAGAGAAACAGATTTGTCTTTCCATTGTCATAACTAACAATCCATTGGAGTTTAATCATCGCTTCATCGATTCCACAACGATGATTCTTCCCATCATATATGTACTTTTACTCAGCAACATCCCCAAAAATGATGCTGCAATACTGCAAAAGAATATTTCAAGTGCAAATTGATTGTTGTTGATTGTATACTATGTTATTCCCAACTGCATTAGCAGCAATATGTTGCCGATTTCTCCTACGTTTTGAGACAACAACAAACCCTTCTCCATCCCCAACTTTGTTTGCAAATTTAGCATTGATCTTCTCGGGATCATTTGATCTTACAACCCCATCTGCCTTCTCTTCACTTCCTTGGAAAATCTTGATAATTGCACTGTCATTTGCTATAGCTTCTGAAGAATTCTGCCAGTTTCCTGACTTCTTTACAGTCCTAGCAGACTCGCTTGAACGATCTGATGAACTCTTCTGCACTGACTTTACAATGAAGCTGAGTAGAATTTGCCTTGCTAACTCTGCCTTTTCAGCCTCAGAAGTACTCTTCTTTGATCGATCATCTTTCGATACTTCTTTTCCATCAGTTTCTCCTGCATCCTTTACCACATCAGGAGATGAAGGTGCATCAGCTGCCAATTTCTGAGGTACAAATTCAGGAGCATCAGGATTCATGACTGTCACACCACCTTGTTTAGCTGGCACAAAATGGTTTGTCCTGTAATACAAAGGTGACCTTGGACCACATGCAACTCTAGCAGAAATAGGAGGGAACTCATAAAAATTAGTTGCTCCAAGGGTTGTTGGATTAAAGGGTGGCGCTGAAGCAGAGAGTTTTGACCCTTTTGTTTCCAAGGCTGCCTTTTCTTGACTATCCAAACACGGCGTTTCATCATTTTCAGGAGCTACCATCAATTCACCTTGTGGAGAAGGAATTGTAATGTCATCAGAAACTTTACTTTCTTCTTCATGAACAAGATTCACATCATCTGCATCATCGCCTTTTCTACCTTCTTCAGAAATTTCAGGAATTTTCTGGCTTTCTTCTGCATTAGTTGTTTCTTCATTCTGCTGCACAGGCTTGAAAATAGTTCCTGGGGGTGACATAGCAACTTCTTTGTAGGAAATTGCCTTCGAAGCCAAAGCAGTAACAGTTTTCTTCGATTGAACCTGAGTTCTTGATTTCTTTGGTGGAGAAGACTCCTTCAAGTTCACGGTATGATTCATCACTCTCTGCTCTCTTGGCATGACTCCAGATACATGGCCATTTTCTTTAGCCTTTGAAGATACAGAGTGATTGACTTTTACTTTCAGATGATTAGGCCGTCTTTTACGGAACTTGGTCTCATTAGTATTACCAGAACGCACTTTCGTGCTGGCTTCTTGCCACCCCTCATCTGAACTTGTATCAACAGCCTCACCAAAGACAACCTGCTCACCAATAGTAACATCGCTATCATTCGATTCTTCAGGAATTTGTTCTTCTGCTTCTTCTTTAATAGCAGCTCTTTCTTCCACAACAACAGTATCATTTATTATGTCATGATCTTCAGGTGCTGAGCCATTTGACACTTGAACCTGTTCCTGACCCTGAATGTTTTCAGCAACCTGCAATATCTAATAAACCGTATAAACATGTTATACAAACTTGCCCAAGTTAATTAGTAACAGACATCTAAAAATGCACAAATGCACATATTTATAACAATGGTTTATATAGTATATATACCTTTGAACGCCTATGTTTCTTCTGAGCATCTCCACCCTTAGGGTCATGATCAGGACTAATAAAATCGAGGAGATCCGATACACTGTCAAAAAGAACAGCGAAATCAGTTACCGACACGTTTGTAATCCTGTAAGACATCTATATTGCATAGAAACCATATTCATTTTGCTTAATTGAAGATTTTTACTACAACAGTTTCCTCATGTTATCCTTTTTATTTTTGTTTTCTTATCATTTTATTCTTTCTTAGACTTTATTATTTATTTACTGAGAAGTTATAGAGGTTTATATTCCAGCCTGAAGCATTGTTGTATAATTATCATATCACTGCATTAAGTTAGGTTTACTGCAGTTAGCATCATGATTACCTTACAATTACCATTTGCATTACTTCCAACTACAACAACTCAGGCAAACATTTTTAGTACCTAAGATGCCCTTTGCTAGCAATGGATGCATCCGGTTTTGGTGTTCCTGTCCTTGCCAGTTCCTGCTGTTCTATTACCTTAGATTCAAAATATTCCAGCCACGCTGCTGCATCCTATAAAATCAATAAACTTCATAGGATGAGTCTTGAGACCTTTTATTGATCAAACTCTTAACAAAAATACAAACTGACGAAATGTCAACTATGAGACCACCAATTACCTGAGTACGAAGGTCTTCTGCTCCAAGCTTGGCTTGAAGAATTTTGAGCGTAGTTTGCTCATGCTGAACACTGAGTGAGTAGGCCTCCATTAGTGAAAGTGCAATCGCTATGGCATGATAACTGGCAGCAGTCTGAGAGCAAAAATCAAAAAAGCAAAAAATAACTTGATATAAAATCCAATGTTATCACTGTCAAGGAAAAAAAGTTCATACATAGGATAGCAAAGTTCAATTCGTGACAAATTAAGTATTGAACAAGCCAGAGTCCAACAGCAAAAGCAAAAAGATACTAGTAGGATAGTGTAAAAAAAAACCTGGATATGATCAGCTCCTAAGAGCCTCTTGTTGCATTTCAAGGCTTCATGAAGATAGCGGAGAGCAAAGTTGACATTCCCCATCCCCTCTTCCATCATGGCTACGTTTATATAAGTTGCAGCACTATTTGGGTGCGATAGTCCACACGTAAAGTGGAGCAAAAATAAAGCACGGTTGACATACCTGGCAATAGGTTGTCAAATTTAATGTAAGAATAGTGAATAGAGGGATGAATGTCTAGCAGAGCATGCAGATTAGTGAAAAGCAAGTTGCTGAATGAATTAAACATACTTGAGTGCTAATTCGATGTGTTGGAGACGATAATAGAATACTGATAGATCCCCATAACTCTTCATAGTATCAGGATGATCAGGACCAAGTTCCCTTTCATTGATATCTAATGCCTTTTGCTGATAAATGGTAGCCTGAAAATGGGGAAAAAAAAAAATCACTTCAGCCCTATCATCCATGTAACGACAATATCCAAGCTAAAAACATCTGAAGTTAGCATACAAGAACCCAACTTCTATGGTAGGCAAACATTGTTCATTGAAGATAGCATTACTTGAACAAGGATCAGTTGTCACATCAGCGAAATATATAAGACAGAAGTAATTATATGAATTGTTTTACAAACCAGCTATTGTAACAATACATTACCTGATTGAAATCTCCTGTGTGGTATAAGACTACAGCAAGAAGACTATAAGCACCTGCAGTTGTTCGATGATAGGGACCACATACAGCAATGATCTTTGCTAGAGCCTTCAAATATAACACAAATAAAGGAAATTTAGAATATCTTTTGTAATCCAAGGACAGCACAAACAATTAGTTGTAACACATCTACACTAAACAGATTGTAGAACGTTGACTCTAAACACATACCTTTGTTCCATAAGTAACAGCGTCTTCTAGCTTCCCCTTGTCTAGAGCTACCTTGGAAGATTCCAACAGAGTTCGGCCATCTGCAGAGGAGCATATCACATGCTGCAGAGTATAATTACAAGAATTAGTCCACCAGGAGAGGGGAAAAAAAAGACAAATGAAAACAAAAATAAAGGGAAATTAAGAAAGTTATTTACCTTGCATACAGGAACCATGCTAATAATATCCTCTTTCCTAAAAGGGTTTGGAGCATCGACATCATAGTCTCTTGGAACCAACTCAAAACCAACCTGGAAAGGGTAGTAGGTTTAATAAAGTGCTATGAATAAGGATATAAAGGTCCAAGGAGCACAAAATCATAATCAAAGAAAAAAGAACCTTGTGGCAGAGGCCTCGGAGAATTGACAACTTCCTTAAGTGAGGAAATTCATCATTGAGCTTCCACCCAAACCGGCTTAAGAGGAAAGCCCTTAACCACCTAACTTTAAGCTCATACTCTTCAAAGTCGGCATTGTCACTATTATTAGTAGAAGTGGACCCAAAGAGGACATTCAAAGATGTTGCAATTGCTGCTGGTATTTGTGACACATCATCAACAGAAGCAACAGAAGCTTTCACAACATACTTGAAAGCCCGGGTGACCATTTCATGGACACATAGGGATTGTATGTGAGGAAGTTTCTCAGCTAACTCGACCTGAATCACATACAAAAAATACATCTTGATTAATCATGGAATATGATCACCACATAGCCTTGAAAAACAGGAATGAGCAACTAAAGACAGTTAATAATAGGAACAACACAAGAGAAGGAAAAAGAAACTGTTAAGACACTTCTAGTAATTTGCCAATTTTGACTAGTTTTGAATAAAATGATTTGAACAGTTTCCTCACCACACGACCCAAAGAGCTCATCTTCAGTCCCCTGAGATGCATGAAATCTGTAAGTGTACGTCCATCAACAGGAGAAAGTTCAAGAGAAGCAAAATCTGTCACCTGAGATGATTAAAAATGTTTGTGTTAAACAACAGTACATAAAAAGAAAATCAAATACAGCTAAATAGTTGGCGATTAATTACCAGCTTTGGTAAAGCGACTTCATCATAATACGTGTGAATCATAGTGATAAGTTCATCTATAGTCTGTGACAGAAAACAAAGATGATTTAATCAGCTAAAGAAATTCCATCAATTCAAAGGCATATATATATCTAGTTAGGAAAGCTTAGAAACCTTAAGATGTAGACCAGTTCCTGATTCTTTCAAGCGCAAGAAAGCTTCTTCAGAGAGTAGCTTTTCCAGCTCAGAATTTTCGGTATCTTTGCAGAAGCCATTGGTTTCAGGGCCAGATACTTGAGACTCTTTCTCCTCTTGTCCATCTGAAGAGTCCACACTGTTCGGCTTTTTCTCTCTTTTCTTTAGCGATTTGAATTCTTTTCCCAAACCTTTAACAGAAGCTTCACTACTCTTCTCATTGCCAGCTTCCTTAGGATTTTTTTCACTTTCCTGCTTTTGCAAATGCTGTACCCAACACGAACCAAGTTCCCATCTAATGCCCGCTTCAGCCTCCACAGGTTTTTCCTCCCCTTCCAATTTGACTAAACTATCATCAAGTATCTTTATGACTTGAGATCTAGGATTTTCTAGTTCATCAGATTGTACCACGGGAGATGTGCTTTCTCCAGAGAGTTCGGCGTTAATTGGCTTATGTAGGGGCATCCTTAAGCTGCAAACATATATAAAATGCAGAAATATGGGGCATATAAGTACGTATACCAGTAGACATACATTCATTCGAAAAATCAGTGTTACATATACAATGTTAGGATTCCTGGAAAAAATGTCATACTTTCTAAAACAACAATGATTAAAGCTAATTAAAGAAGTAATGAAGGAACTTAGCATAATTAAAGCGTATACTAACCTGTAAACATTGAGGGCATTAGCTCCTCCATCAGGCTGATCTTCAACTTCAACATCATGGTGCTCAAAATTCTTCTTGACATTTCCAAGAACTTTGACAGTCGCGGTGTACCCACAGTACCTTAAAGTGACAGTTCCAAGTGAAGAAATATCCTGAAAAAAAAAGACGTTCACTACTTCATGAACAAACCTTCACAACTACATCAATTGAAGCTACATATTGTTCACAAATAAAACTCACATGAACAGTCACATTTTCATCTGCAGTCAACCCTTTGATCAAATTTCTCTGAACAACTCCTCTAGCAGAAGTTTCAGACTCCTCACAAAAGAGAGACTTGTCATCAGGCTTCAAGTTAGCATCAGCTAAGTCACGTTTAACCACAATAAACAGGTCACCCACACGGCTTTCGTGGGACTCTCTTCCATGGGAGTCTGATTCAATCAAATGGCGAATAGTATCTACAGCTTTGAAGATTGACACGTCGACAAATAAACTGTGAAGCAAGAAAGCCTTTCGATCACGTATCACTCTCTCCTCTTCAGTTTTGCAAGGCAAACTAGCCAACGTAGCAAACTCTGTAGCCCAAGGTCGAAGATCATGCTCACCATTTCTTCCTTGACCTCCACCATTTCCACCCCAATTCTCATCCTCAGTTGGCAGGGGCGAGAAGTTTGATGGAGATTCAGCAAGCGAAGGTGGGGTAAGCCAACAATTTGCACGGAATCCATAAGGTAGATTGCCAAACTGAGATTTCACATTGTTTCATGAGTTCAATTTCCTTGCATAACATGTACGAAGTATAAGTAAATAGGTTCAAGACAGACACATTCTGCGAGCATTACCTTATTGTGTTCCACAAACGCTTTGATAAGTGCATCATATGCCTATGAAGTAAAACAAGAACACAAATTTTTCGCTTAAGTTAGAATTAAGAATTTAAGATACATACAACTACATAATTTTTAGATAACTTAGTCCTCAAGTATACTCACATTAGCAAATGCTTGGCTGTGTTGATGCAGGAGATCCACTAAGGAGTGAGATTGTACTAACTGCTTGCCCAAAGTGTAGAAGCCTTTTTTGGATGCAACGACTTGTATTATCTTCCCATTGCAAATCTTGATCTATATGTAACTGCATTAGTAAACTACTCACAACTAGAACCACTATAACAGCATTACAATAACATGACAATTGTTTGCATTTTAAACCATTAATCTTCAACTCCAAATCTAGAATTACTTGTAAGCTGAAAACAACTATAGTTTGTAGTCAAGATTATATTGTTCAATTCCAATATGTAAATTCAGACATTATTCTTTGAAAACATACATCTACAACTCCATTCTTTCTAATTTTGGACAACATTGTTAATTTTAAATTTGACCATCTAGCTTATTCTTAATTAGAAAGAAAATTTTTTCACTTAATCAAACATTACCCAGTATTTTTTTTCCGGATCCTTCAAAATCTGTACAGGTCCAATAGCACAAGCATACACTTTAATAGGTATAGAGTTTGAGGATCCATTAGGTTCACTTACCTTGGACATTTCGAAAATATAATTGATAACACAAAATTATAATACTACCACCGTTAACTTTTAGTTGTAACTTTAGAATATTTTATAGTATCTCAAAAATAATACCCCAAAATTACAACTAAAAGTTAACGAAAGTAGAACTACATATTTTCTAACTTCATTGGGTCATCATTAGTAAGATTTCCTGGTGGGTAAATGTAGCATTTTCCAGTCACTTTGTATTTGATTTACTTAATTTTGGGTCACTCAATAGTGTCATATAATTTTTTTTTATAAAACTAGACACTTCATTTTTCCATTAGAAAACCAAAGTATAAATGCGTTACCTGACCCCATCAATATGACAATACACTTATTGTGTCAAAATTAAGGTCAATAGGTCATAAATTCATAATCATGCACTAGAAAATCCAATATCTATTCAAAATGTGCACTGTACATAACTGATTAACTATATGTCCATTTTAAAATGTGTAACACACCAGCACATGAAAAGGAATATAAAATTGACTATACAGAAAAACAGATATATACCTGTAATTCAAAATAGTCCCCATCACGTTTATCTTCCAACTTTCTTTCACACCTCTTAATACCTGTAAATCAACCGTCTCATTAGTATATGAAAATAACATGGAAAAAAAAACATATTAGAATATAAACAAAATTTGTGACTATATAACAATAATTTAATTGCAAAAACTTAACATTACATCAAAGAAGGCAAACAAACCACATGTAGAGTGTACGTAGTGTCTTACTCAGTAATCAATACCTTATCAACTTGTAAAGTTTAAAATTATTACATGCATTTGAGTGTATCTAAAATTAAGTGTATTCAATGATATAAAAATTATGTGTATTAATCATTTCATTTGTATTAAAAGTTTTCAAAAGAGCAAAATATACTTTTGTCCAAATGCATAATACAAGTTCTCCTTAACTTCAACAAGTAAGCATATAATTCTTTGATTAAAACAAGAAGTCAATATTTTATGGTGAATTCCAAGCCACCTAATTTTGGAAACAACACAAAAAAAATATGTGACTCAAAATTGATCACACTAGAATACAACACCAACCACACTATGACAAAAATCACAAAAGTTCCAACCATGCAATTTGGCCAATCATGACTCATGCCTTAGAAAGTTAGAATTATTATTTATTTTTTTTATAAAATAAAAAAGGTCAAGTGAGGAAGAAAGAGTAGGACCCACCAAGAAGAGGAGGAGAGAGGTGAGAGAAAGAGAAAAACTCAAAAAATTCGGAGAGTTTAGGTGTTGGATGAAGAGCAGCCATGTCATTTTCTTCTGAGATAACAGAAATGGACGGTCCATTTTGAATTCTGGGCTCTTCATTTGATGGAGGTGGTCCCACTTGTATTGGACTGTGGGCCTTACTCTTTTTCGATTTGTGGTCGGATGATGTGGGCCGCTGTCCTTTGGGCTTGTTAAACCAACTTGTACATGCCACAATGTCTAGTAGCCTCCTCACGTGGGCCATTGCTTCGGCCTTGTTATTATATTCATCTGTAAAAAAAAAAAATTGCATAAATTTAGCCAAATTGTTACTGTAGTAACTAGCCACAATGTAGGCTATGTAGCTGTACACTGTACGAGAAGCGAAAGTATCAATCAAATGAATGTTATATCCCGTACAACAACAACAATAAGAAGGATACTCCCAATTTAATATAGCCACTTACCTTAAGATTGTGCACGTCAACTAAATTAATTGGTTTAATTTCAACGTAATTAGGGAATTAATCTATAATAAAGGTTGATGGTACGGAGTGTATATTTTAGTCACATTCTTAATTTCATCATCGAGGTTGTTTGATATTATACACTCTCTATAAAACTGTTTATTAATCTTTTAATAGTCTAAATTTATACTCGTATTACAACGTACAATTTTGAAATATTTTACCATGTATTAGAATTGCAAAGGTACCGATGTAAACATAATTCAATCTCTAATTTAAAATTATACACTTCCAACTGAATTAGTCAGAGTAACTGATATACACATATGCGGCACATTTCATGTACCATTAGATTCCCCATGATTGCATAATTGTACCTAAGTACCTAACTACAAGTAAAAGACAAGAATATACACTACTATAGTCAATTAGTCACTAATAAGTGCATGAAGTTGCACCTTTTATTGGTATATTTAATATCAAAAATGATAAAATTGTGCATGATACATACATAAATGGTAAGCATCATGGACTCATGGTTATTGCCTGCACGATTACATGGTACTATGGTAGGTGAATTGGTAATATTTTATAATTTAATTTTACTTTAATTATATATTTTTATACATTATACAATATATTCTTCATTCCCTTAGATACCATAAAAAAACACAGATTTGATTTTATATTATAGTGATCAATGATTTGATATTTGTAGTCCAACTTTTGACTGAATGCAACAAACAAATAAACAACACATTTTTTTTAAGCTTTTTTTTTTGCAATTTTACCAATATACCAATCCTAGAAATATGTAACATAAAACACTATAATTTTCAACATCTTATCACTTGTTAAAATATTATATAACCACACAATTTTAGATTGTCTTATCACTTTCTGTACAAATATTCATTGAGATAATTAAAATAATTTCTTCCTGTTGCGTATTCGTCCAAATTTTATAAGCTCATTATTTTGGTGGAGTATTGTGTATATTCTATAGGCTTTCGGAATAATCAAGGAAGGTCATTACTTGTTCTTGATTTTTGTAGAATAATATCTTAATTAGATGTTCTAGAGCATTATTGACATTGTAAGGTATTAGAATATAATACATGGTTCGTGAATTTTCTTGAACATTATAGATACAAGAATGATGGAGCAATTTTCTAGAATAATCCGGTCATTTCGTCCAAGCTCTATCTACACTTATAAATATAGGTAATGGGCATTCAGTAAGACAACACAATACAAGAAGTCATACCGTACACAAGTCTATATTCTACACTTCTTTGTATTATTTAACTTTTTTTACGAATTCACTATTCCAACTTAGTAATACTCCTTTGTGAGTTTCTATTTTGAGAGTTATGTTGTAATACTCACCCTTTCAAGAGTTCTTGTACTCTCCTATTTTCAAATAGTGGAATAAAAGTGCTTGTCGTTACATAAAATTATGTATTCAATTATATCATTTATCTTGTCAATTATCAATTTAATTTATATTTCTCAATCAAACACATTTTCACAACTTATTTTTACATGCATTGCCCCTTATCCCTTATTGTTTACTATTTTTGAGGTTAATTATTTCCTTGGCGTTTAAGTGTCTAACAATGGCTAATTCTATATATAAGTAGGAGGATAACCTACATAGTATTATAATTTATCAAAATAAAATACAAACATTTGATTAATTTATTTTATATTAAAATTGTCCACGTTTTATATTTATCGCGTAATAACATACTCATTATCATACACTATCATCTACGGACTACTCGTATTACGGACTACATAAATTATTATGCCCTACATTTTTATTCAACTTTTTATACTTTGCTTTCCATTGTTTTTTGAAGTTAAAAATAACCAAAAATCAAACGAAAATATGGTTACAAATAACCGCACAGATTTGACTACTTCCTAAACTATGTAATTTTTATAACTAGTTTATTATGAGAGTGATTATGATTGCATAATTGTTATCAAGCATTTCAACGTTTTTTAAGTAAATATTTATTAAAAAATTATTGGTCACATTTCATGTCATTTATAAAAAAATTAAGAATCCCACGTGGAACACGAAATAATCAATTTTGCATCAATCAATTTTGCATCAACAACTTCAATTGAATTTGAAACAATTACACAGTTCAACCATACCTTCAACCATCTTCAATACACATGGTTTCAGAGATGTAATTTCAACTTTGTCATTCAATTTTTGCCCTCTTACCTGAAAACCATATTCAACAGCAATTAAATCCCAAAAATTACATAATTATCACAAATTTAGCAACAATATTAATTTCCATAATATAAATAAATACAAAAATATAAGCAATAAAAATGGTAATTTACACTCACCTCATGTGAGAAAGAGTAATTGGTAATATGGCATGTCTCTACATTTGAAGCTAGTAACCTTCTCACATCTAATATCTTATCAGTAGATATCCCCTTCATTCACATTCCAAAAAATACACATATCAAAAAATTTATATGTAGGCAAAAACAATCCCATTTCAAAATCATCTAATCGAATCGAATTACTAGTTCAAATTACACTATCAACGTGGCAATTATTTCCGAACATTGATATATACCTTGAGAGTAACTTGTGAGTCATATGGGGTAATGACAATAATGTCAATAACACTAGGAACAACTGCAAACCCACCATTAAAGAATCAAAACCCAATCAATATAATAAGACGAACATAATAAAAACATCAAGAAATGATGTAAAAAATAATAGATAATTAATTAATCAACCTTTTTCCTCTTTCTTCTTCTTCTCGGATTTTGGTTTGTGCCCTTTACTGCGACCTGATTTTGGGGCCATTTTTCTTTCTTCCTTTTTTATTTTTGTGAAATAATATTTTTGGGTTTGGGAAGAAAGAATTAATGGGTGGCAAAAACAGAGTAGCAGAGAATGAAGAAAAAGAGGGGAAAATAAAGAAGATAGGAAGATAAGGGGGTTTTTTTGGGTTTTACCAGTATTGGAGATTTTAGAGAAATCCTGACCTCTCCTTATTGCTTAACTTATAATTGTCTTTTTCCCTTTTTTTTTTTTTTTTTTTTTTTTTTTTTTGAATTTCTCTCTCTTCTTCCCTACTCTCTATGTGAGATGCATGTGATGTGCTGTAATTTATGGGCGAAAATGCTAAAGGTCGTAAATTGTGACTGTAAATGAAATTGTATGAGTGTGTATATAGTGTGGATGGATGAATGAATGGATGGTGATAGAGTGGGTGAATACGATTGGGTAAGAAATTGTATGAGTATTACGTGGAATTGGTGACGTAGCACGTTAATATGATAGGATGACCGGTAAGGAAATATTAATAATGAAATATACGAAATGTATTATCAATTTGAAAATTAGTGATACTTACCCTAAATAGAAGATTATTTTAAATTTCAAAAAAGGGTAGTTGTGATTTTTTTGAATTTTTAATATTAGGAAATTGACGATTTAAATTGTAATTGACGTTATAGTCTCACTAGTTGAGGTAAAATTAATTTTAGGAAATTGATGATTTATATTGAAATTTAAAAGTGTTAAGTTGAGGTAAAATAAATTATTTTTATGATCATTATTATAAGGATAAGCACGTAAATTTACATTATTTTGCGGGCGCTAATTAGATATTCGAGGGCGATGTTTAGCTTTTCACTCTCACTACCTCAAACTTTTGTGAGTTCCTTTTTCGAAAAAATGTATATTATTAATGTTGTTTTTTTTTTCTTCACACTTTCCATCTTGCACGGTATAATTTTATGTTTATATACTTTACAAATTAAAAAATATGAGTAAGTTCAAAAAAATTAAATTTGTTATGAAATATCGTGTGGATGACCATTAGCTCTTTATATCATTCCGGAATATTCTAGATATATGGTTTATTCTTATCTAAACATATGTGTGGATGTCCATCTTGTATCACTCTAGAACTTTCTAGAGTTTAGGGTTTATTATTCTCCAAGCAAACTCTATCAATTATTGTACTATATATATGTATACCTCCATCATATGAAATGCAAGTAGAATACACATTTCAATTCCCTCTCAATCTCTTATATTTCTCCTTATTTTACAACAAAATTAATATATAGGTTTTTGTAAATAAATAAACACATAGGTTTTGTTGTGTTATGATTGAATAGAATTATAACTAGTCCTTTGACTTTTTGCTAAATTGAAAAAATAACAACTTTCCGTTGGTTGCCTTTTGCACATCACTCTATAATTTAGCAAAAAAATACGTTCAATATTTGCTCTACAAACTAGTACGGAGTAAGTAGTAACAAGCCCTATAACTAAAATATAGTATATTCTCATTTGCTAAAAGCGTGAACAAATAGACAACATTAATTGAAAGTGGAAATTTTAGAGTGAAACTAATATTAATTACACCGAACGACGCGTGATTTTGTCATACATTCCTAACTTAATACTATTTCAACTAATATAATTATTCTTTATCTAGCGCCCCGGGATGCTTGTTAACATTAATTTCTGAAAATTTTAAGGAAATCTATGTAAGTCAATCAATCACTCTACACTTTGATTTGTTTTCAAAGTTGTATAAACGATGTCATATGGTTGGGAAGACTTTGCCAAGCTACTCCATAACAAATTAACAAACTAATAATCTAACTATTTAGAATTTTATAATGTAGTGTATATATTCCATAGGATCACACCAATCGCAGGTCGATAAACACAAATTTTTTGTTTTTTTTAAAAATCTATTACTCGTATATTGGACAAACATATTGACATTACCTAATAAGAATCTTGTCCATTAAAACTTCATAATGAGATGAATCTAACAAGATCCATTTTAATAATGTTTTTCTTTATAAATTAGTATTAAAATGCGGTCAAAGTTTAGTCAGATTATTAAATCAAATCGAGCCAGATATCATAATAAATTTCAAATCAAACCTTATGAAAATCAGACTTGCTTTAGCTTAATTTTAGTTCAATTCAGTTCAGCTCCAATCAATTTAGTTCAACTCTTAATTTCTCTCTCTCATAAAATATTCATTTCAACTCTATTCAGTTCAGTTTAGCTCCAATCAGCTTAATTCAGTTCATTTCAACTCAATTCAATAAATATGAACAGATCCTTAATCTCCTAGTCTCGGATTAAGAGAACAAGTTTTTTTTAACTTAGGGCCTGTTTTTAATGACTGAACTGAGCTATGTGAGAAGAAAATTAGAAGTTGAAATGAAATGAACTGAAAATAAACCTAGGAGAACAACTGAACAAGTTGTTAGTTTTCCTTCCCTTTCTCCGTGGCATTATATACCAAAACGGCAAAACCAGACCTAAAAAAGCGCGCGAAATATTCTCTCCTAAACAAACTAATCCGCCATTTTCTCTCTCCTCCGCCATGCCCGAGCTTCCCGAGGTTGAAGCAGCGAGGTCCGCCATTGCTGAGCACTGCATAGGTAAGAAAATAGTGAAATCAATTATTGCAGATGATTCCAAGGTTATCAATGGAGTCTCACGTTCCGAGTTTGAAGCTGCTCTTCTCAATAAAACCATTGTTGCTGTTCATCGTAAGGGCAAAAACATGTGGCTTCAGCTCGATTCCCCTCCTTTTCCTTCATTCCAATTTGGTAATTCTTCCAAAACCCTAGGTTTACTATCTCTTTATTCTGAATTTTCGTTTCCCTAATTTGTTGTGATTTTAGGGTTTATAGAAATGTTGGAAATTTTTGTGAATTGATTTTAGGGTTTTTGGGATGGTGAAATTGTGCTGTATACGGTGATAAGATTGTGGGGTATTCTCTATTGAATTTGAAATGTTGTATAAAAAGATGGCATTTTATTTTATGCTATAGATATAAAATGTGAGAATTCTGTAATATGCTGATTCCTAGTCCATCATTTCATCTCACTTTAGAGTTAACTCTTTCTTTTATTTTGCAGTCAAAGTTCATCAATTTTCTTAAACTATGTAAAAACTAAAAAGGGGAAAAATAAAATAAAATTAAAGATTGATAGGATTGTTTTAATGGGTTAGTAAAAATTTCAACTTTTAATTCATTTTATTAATATGCAATCAAACTATTACTGGAAAAGGCGTGTGTTAAGACTGAAAAAGGGAGGTATTAATGTAAAATGGGATGGAGGTAGTGTTATATGGGGCCTTGTGTAAAAAACGAAGATATGTCTATTGTAACAGAGGGTGTAACTTCATTTTCCAACTTATATGTATATCTTCACCGTAGATTGAGTGTGTAATATGTCACAGGGATGGCAGGTGCTGTATATATTAAGGGTGTGGCAATTACCAAGTATAAAAGGTATGATAGATAATTGTTAATCAATTGCTGATGTGATTGAATTCATTTTTAATTACAGTATCTGCTTGTTTAAATGATTTGTGTGCATAACACTGTAGATCATTGAGGGTGAATTGCATGTGAAATAATGAAACTTGATCCTCATAGGGAATTTGACCTACTCTGGAGTCTTTGTCTGAAATTTGAGGTTAGAATTAGGCATTAAAGAGACAAAATATTGCCAAGTATGTTAGCTGCCAAAAAGGAAAATCTACTTGAATGGGTAGCTGATTTGTTTATGAAATGTGCTGCTGTGCTGCAGCATGTTAAATCTAGTTTATTTTCTTGTTTACGTATAAAGTAGAATCTCTCTATGAGGCTATAATTATCTTTATAAGTTTATTTAAGGACCTGTAGTACACATTTCTCTGATGTGAAATTTTTACTATTAACATGCTGAAGTTTGAAGGCTGAGATTGGTTTCTGAGAGTAATATATCAAATTCTATGATAATTTATCATAAGTCAACTAATACTCCAATTATCCATCCTCAAAGAGAGTAAGAAAAAACATGACATCTCTTAAGCTTACACTGGTTTATGTTAACTTCACTTGAAGACATTTAGAGTTTAGATGTACATATATACAAGCTACACCGCATTTTCTGCCAACAAAGTGGGATTTGAAGGAAATAAGGTGAAGCTTTATCAAACCTATATGTATTTCCGACATGTCTGTACCCTATCCTTTGTTGGAGATTTGGAGTTAGTTTGTTGTCGTTGGATACTTTTGTTGTAGATGTTAACAAAATTACAAAAAAAAAAAAAAAATGCACTCGTAATTTTAAGGTACTGGTCCATCTTCAAACATCTTTCCTTGCCCTTCATAATTCCTGTCCCATGCAAAACTTTTTACAGTGCAAACCACATTGTTTCAAATTGGATATTTTATCAACTACTCAATGATGTAGATTGGTATTGACCTGATCTTTGGTCTTTCTCTTGAGCAATTGTATAAAATTTGAGGCTCAATGGTCCATCCCATAATGAGAGAGAGAGAGATTCAGTGTATCCATTCTGTATTTTTAATGGTTGTTTTCCTTTTGCCTCATATCTCTTCATTTGACATGGTCTTCATTACACATGGTCATATGCTATGTGGCTTATACTTTTTGATGTTGCTTATAAGCATGTCATATGCTGTGTCAAATTTTAACATGGGATATTGTCATGTTTTTCATTGGCTGCAGATCTGCTGTAAATGATGCTGATGAATGGCCCTCAAAATATTCCAAATTTTTCATAGAAGTAAGAATTCTTAATTCACTGCAACGTTATCTAGGATTTGTTATAGAAAGACTGCCATCATGGTTGTGTTCTACACAGGGTCATGAAATAAGTTTTTCTTGATTATGTCTACTGATGTCAGTGGAGCGGGTCAAGTAGGAGACCCGCCCCATCCCCGCCATGGGTCTCGGTTTGGCGGGTGGTGGGGCGGGGATGGGGATAAAAACCATACCCCCCATGGGTGATGGGGCGGGGGTGGATTTTAAGTTGTGCCCGCCCCATCCCCGCCCCACTTCGTACCCGCCTCATCCCCACTTCATACCCACATCTATATATCTTTGAAAGCAAAATTACATACTTTTATACTATTTTATAAAATAATTACGTGAAATATAATATTAATTATAATATTTGTACGACACTTATATTATAAACAAAAATGTGTGTAATATTAAGAATGTTTTATTTCTATTATAATCCGTATTAATTATGTATGATTATGTATTTTAGAGACGGAGATTAGGTGGGTCTTGGGTGGGGATTAGGCGGGTCTTTGGTGGGGATTAGGTGGGGATGGATATCCAAATGGGGGTGGGGTGGGGATGGTTTTGGAGCTGTACCTGCTGGGGCTGGGGCGGGGATGGAGATGAATATTGGACCCGCCGCGGGGATGGGGATGAAAATATTAGGTGGGGTTGAGGATGGGAAGACCAACATCCGCCCTGCCCCGCCCCATTGACATCCCTAATTATGTCCTATCTGATTGGTCATAATTCATCAACTTAACTAGTTTATGGGCATGAGTGGAAACAACTTACTTCGATTTTTTTTAGGTAATAACATCCCTATCTGTCTAATTGTCCCTTGTTCAAAAACGTAAGTTGATTTGATTTAATACTGTAGGTACTAATGTCCCCTTGTGTAATTGCTCCTGCTTCAAAATTTCAGCACCCAACATTGTTTCTGATATTGCCTGGTGCTGTTGCTGAGCTTCAAATGAATTTATTCTTTATTTGCAGTTAAATGATGGTCTGGAGATTTCTTTCACGGACAAGAGGAGATTTGCTACAGTTCGTTTGCTGGATAATGTATATGAGAATTTCCAAGCATACCATGTTCCTCTTTTCCTTAATCTTAAGTGTAATCTCTAATTATTGTTAAATTGTGATGCAGCCAGCTTCAGTTCCGCCAATATCTGCACTCGGTCCAGATGCTTTATTGGAACCCATGACTGAAGGGGAGTTCATTAAATCCTTGAGCAAAAAGAAAATTGCTATAAAGCCTTTATTGCTTGATCAGGTCAGGATTTTGAAATACATGCAAAATGGCATTAAGTTTTTAGCAACTTTATGTAATTTATGGCTGTTCCTCATTGTCTTTATTTGCTTTGTTGGGGGAGAAAAGGGAGGGGGGGGGGATATTGTGGTATATTATTGCTGGACACGTTATCCAAATTGCTTTCATCACATACTTGTATGTAGTAGATTTAACAACGCTCCATTCAATTTCAGAGTATCCATCTCAGGCTCTCAGCACTCCAATCTGATTGGCACGCCCTTGAAACACTTTGTATAGTAGTATGTTGACATGATAATGGACTCCACATATCAGTCTCCAATCCCATACATGAAAGATAATACTTTGTTTTTCATTTCAAGTTTATGCTCTTCAATCTTCTTTCCCTGGCTGTGTGACTAACTGCATGGAATTTGTGTCCAACTCAATTATACTTTAAACCAGAGCAGTTTAGTTTTTGGTATCAAGTTATGGTGCCTTAATTCTAACATTTATATCCATCAATATACCTCCATTTCTTTACATTGATGCCGAGTTTTGTTTTGCTTCACAGAGTTTTATTTCTGGCATCGGGAATTGGGTTGCAGATGAAGTGCTATATCAAGTGAGTTTTCAACTTGACTTTTGATTGTTAGAGGAATTTGTCTTCCGCATATTCAAGTTGATTGTTCACTTTTCTAACATGGAACTTTGGAAAGCCATACTAGAGAGAGGTAATTGTGAAATTAAGTAAAGAAGAAACATCTAGCATATATGAAGTATGAACTCTTTAAAGGCTAATTATTCATGTATTCTTCAAGCTAATTGTGGGTATCTCTAAGTGTGAAGTTATACCTCAAGTTTCCTTATTAAAGTTCATTCCAAAGAATTAAAACAAAATTCATTTTGCATCTTGCACTCTGTTGAAATTGAAAAGATGGAAATTTTAATCAGCATTCCATGAATATTTATGATGTTTTTATTCTTCATAGGCAAGAATTCATCCTTCACAAAATGCCTCTTCCCTGTCAAAAGAGGAGGGTGCCATACTGCTGAAGAGCATAAAGGAGGTGGGTTGTCTTTTAATACACAGAACTTTTCCTTAAACATTACTATAGTATAACATATCAATTTGAAAGGAAATATAACCAGATTAAAAGGATGCTTAGACCCAACACTTGTAGGTTATACAGCATGCGGTTGAAGTTGATGCTGATTCTCAACACTTTCCTTCTGATTGGTTATTTCATTTTCGTTGGGGTAAAAAACCTGGAAAAGTTAATGGTAAGATTTCTAATAAATTACCATTTCCCGTTTGATTAATAGGTACTTGAGAAGGCTGTTGAGGTTGGGGCTGATAGTAGCCAATATCCAAGTAATTGGATTTTTCATTCACGGGAAAAGAAGCCTGGAAAGGCTTTTGTCGATGGTTAATCTCCTCACTCAGAGAATCTTAAATTTCCTTTTAAAATTGTTTACATACTTATATGTGTTGGGTGAACTGTGTTCTTTTTTTAACACTTCTGAATTGCTGGTACATAATGTGCATTTTCCGTTGCTATTGACAATATATGAAGTGAACCAACTTAATTGAAAATTATTGCATGATGGCATTATGGATGATGCTACGCAATTCAGATTTGCTTTGTTGAGTGTTCATTGATATTGTGACATTATGCATTATTTGAGGCACAAATCCTCTGTTTCATTGCACGGAATGCACGCCCACTGTCAAATAATAGAACACAACTACACAAGTTAATGCACTTACTGGAAAATTGATTTTTTGTGGATGTCAAGCTGCCTTGGTAGAGCTAATAAGAGATTAGCAGGTTAACCTTGTATGCGGATGCTCAACTCAGCCATGAAAGTGACAATTCATAGACTTCTTTGTCCTCTGTAATTGTCATCGAAAATATTTTGGTCGACTCATCATTTCCTGGAACAATTAATTTTAAGGATAATCAAGCATTGCTTAATCTCCTTGCACTGTCTTCATACCCCTTATGAAATACTCAGTAGTTGCATAACAAAATGTGCAAAATGTTGGGACTTGGGAATTATACTAACTGAATGTTTTGAATCTCAACACGATCATACTCTACTGTCCATTTAATTTTACTGTGATTTTATGCGTTGGATGTAGCTGTTGCTTATTAGCTATAGACTACAACTTTTAGCAAAATTGGTGCATGACCTCTAATAATATTTTCCTGGCTTTATGCAGGAAAGAAAATTGACTTCATTACTGTACGTGGAAGGGTATGTCTTATTTCTTAACTTCTTTTGTGCAATTGTACTGCAGCAGAATTAACTCTTTGCATTCTATTGTCAGACTTCAGCTTATGTTCCCGAACTTCAAAAGTTAACTGGAGTGCAAGCCACAGAAGCTCCTGCTAAACCACGTAAACAGGCCTCTAAAAAGAACAAGGACGAAAGCGATGATGATGATGATGCAAATGATGATAATGGGGATGGTAGGGAAGATGAAGTGGAGAATATGAAATTTAAGCAAATGAAGAATAGCAAAAGTGGAAAGCAGCCACCTAGAAGGAAGAAATCTATTAAAAATGATGATGACGATGTTGATAGTGGTGATGATGATGATGATGAGAGTGATGGTAAGACAAAAGGAACTCGTGATGACTCAGCTACTGCAAAGAGGAAACCACAAGGAATGAACGAAAGTCAAGATGCTAACAAGAGCAAGAGATCCAGAGGTGGGGGAAAGAAGGCTACAGCTGAGTCGAAGTCTAGGGAAAGCATTGATTCTGATGGTAGCGATGATGATGTCCATGAGAATATTGATAAGAAACCAACAAAAGCCGGAACCAAAAAGCCCCAGAAGCAGACTAAAAGGAAGCTAAATAGGTAAGCTTTTGGACGGCACAAGAAGTAAACAGATTTTGTACATTATTCCTGCCAAGCTTCAATGAGCATCAATTTTGATAACAGTGCTTCGCGTATTAATTAGTTAGTAGTGTGGTAATTTAATGTCAAGTTAGCTAGCAGTTAGTTGATGCACGTGCTATTAGTATGCTTGATGCTCTCCTGTAATTGTTCAAACATTATGCAGGATATAGATATCATTAGTATTCCAGGCTATTGGAGGGGCTGTATTTTGTCGCGTTAGTGGGATACCATGCTCTGAATTGCCCCTTCTCTGTGAAATAGTAGTAAAAATCATTTCAAGAGTCCTAACTTTCCTCAGTTCTTTTAGAAGTGGATAGTAGGAGTTGATGGGTACCGAAGCCTGTCATGGTATCTAGCATGATATGCACGTTTTAATTTTGTTGTATTTGAATGACGGAAGCCAGTTGTTTGGTGCAAAACTGCAAATGCGCAATGAGATTCAGATGGTGATTCTTATGTTGCTTGCAAACTTCTCTTTGGAAAATTAATAGGGAATTTTGAATTTAAAAAAATTTAATTAGTGGCGTCATAATTTTGCCCTCAACATTGATTTCTGATCTATATGATTTTCTTGAAATACTTGGTTTTTCGATGGAATTACAATTTACGATATAAATCAATTAATTATAGTTTTGCAAAATTAAATGAAGGTCTTTGAATAATAAAAAGTAACAATTCTAGCACAAAACAGCAAAAGTATACTACTCGTATGATAATATCATAAATCAATCAATTTGTCGAGATAATTTGATTACTGTTTGAGGGCTGCAAAAATGATTTATGTTCTCGAGCAAATATTGATCAACTGCTTAAAAATCAGTGGAGTAACAACCTTTATGTTTATATGTTCATTCCGTTCTTTATATGTTTTTCTCATAAATCATTGTAAGTCCGTCTCACCTAAGAAAGACGCTAATGCACTTTGTATTTTGTATCTTCAAAGCTTGTCACCTGTTTTATATTAAAACCTCGGAGCATTATTAATTGTTATTCCAAATATGCTTACACAGAGTTCTTCATAATAGATTTTGATTACAGCTACAGCATTAGAAGCCCTTATACAGTTACTTAGGCCATCTAGCAAAGTTCCCTTTTTTTTAAACATACGAGTAGTTTTTTAATTACTCGTTGACATCTATGGGAAACAGACAAACAGCAAGTTCGATCAATAAAGCCAAGCTTAAAGCACTAGAGAAAATTTCTAGGAATTTAAAGGTTTTAAGAGGTTTAGTAATCAAATATGCCAAAAGGAAATAAACACAATATCCAAATAAATGAGTTAAGAGCAATAAAATAATAGAACTATTACAATGTTAATAAATCAAAGAACAAAGATAAAAGTAATAAGGGCATTTATGAGTAAGGACGAAGTAATTTTGACGAAATAATATCAGAAATTATAGTATAAAAGTGTTGTAAATTGTATTAGGTCATATATGAATGAATTCCATTACAATGAGTATCCTTTTTATAATGACTTGTAAATTTAATACGGTACATCCTATCATGGAAGAATCCTTGTTATCTTGGTAATGTTGAAAATATTGATTGACATTTTCATTTCTTAGGAAATGTTGACATAGTTGATTGATATTTCCTTGATTTGCTCTTTCAATTATGGGATGTAATCGTGCTTGTTTCCCAAGCATGCATTACGTGACATCAACTGGTCCGAGTTTTGAAGGGAAGTCATCTTTCTTAGAAAGGCAATCAACTTACTCAGAAAGGTGCAGTTAAGTCCGTAGTGTCCGTACTCAATTGAGACCATTGCGCGAATAATATTTCGTGAATCAAGTCATTTATTTCCTGATTTAGTTTTATTTGATTGATTCAATAGTCTTGATTGATTTCATAATATCTTTAATTTGATTTTTGACTTCTTGATTGGATAAATCAAATCCTTGATTGATGTGCTGTGATTCCATTGATATCTTTGACCATGCATATTTTACTTTTTCAGCTTGTTTTCTTATTATGTATAAATGAAGTCAAATTTTGTATTCTTTAATTGATCCTTTGATTGATTTTCTTCCCTAGTTTATAAGTTGCTGGAATCCGCTCCCAACACACAAGAACCTCCTTCCTTACCAGATCATGTTTTGGCTCAAATTCTAAGCAGTCACCATTTACCCAAAATTTCAAGTCACCCGAATCACTTTAAAATCGCCCTTTCTTAAAATTGACTGATATAATTTGGGATGGCTTTTATGAAATTTAAGGTAACTAAGCCGATATGTACATAACAAATTTACAAATTTCGGTGATCTGAAATGTGCTAGCTGTATCATGTTCCACAATAGCTGTCTACTATACCTTTGGGGTCCAAATTTCAGGGCTCCTGGCAATATTAAAGTGATCACAACATTTTGTGTAACAGAAAGTTAGCTCTACTTTTGGTAAACAGCTTAAAACTGGTTCTTTTAATTACACCCTTGAACAGAATCTGCAGTAATACTGTATAATAATATATCATACATCTGACTCCTATTCTTCCATAAGAACTAGTTGGAGCCTGTGGCACTGGGTGGTGATTTTGTTTAATTTCTTTAAACCGACACGGACAACAACCCAGTTCAAATGATTGAGAAAGAAAAGTTCATATCGAAGCATGTATTTTGTCTGCCACATCGGTTCCTTTCTTACTGTTACACATGCCCTCGGCGCCTTGGCTACTATCCTTTGATCAGCCCATTCAAAGATTCTCAGGCTAGATGTATCTCTTTGTTGACTTCATAAGAACATTCTCAAAGCATCAACAACTTTTTCAGGCCTGTACGTAGTACATCTATCAGCTTTAAACAAAGGCAATCTTCAAGTAAGGAATACTACTTCTAGTTATATTGCATGTTTGAACAGAGGAATACTTACCAGTCTTCCTGTGGCATATGACCAGCTCCTTCTATTAATTTAAGCTTCACAACTGATGGATTACCCTTTTGAAATTCTTCTGCAATTGATTGGGGGAGATATTTGTCTGATATACCCCATGCTAACAGTATAGGTTTATCCCAGCTGGAAAAACAATTATGCATATTAGCAATCTTATAACTGCACTTTCCTGATTCAATCTGCTAGCTATTAGAATTATCTTTAAAGCTAGTTAACTTGAAACAGTACCTTCCAGATGCAAACCCTGTAGCTATCTGAGTTGCTACCTCTCTGAAGTTAGTTCTTCTAGCAGCTTCAAGCAAGGCTAGAGCAGAAAAATCATAAGACTAACTTTAGCAAGTATAATGAAGAACTTCAGTTAACATCATAACTCCTTGTACAAGACAGTTAATGTCTATATAAGCAACATAGCTGTAATTCTCAGATTCTTGTATGCAAATTTTCCCAAAAATACTCATTGAATCAAGATTATCCGTATGAAAGGTGAGGAAATATTTTGTACAGGCCAGTAACTCACTGTCCATTATATTTGCAATTAATCAAGGTCCTTTTGTAACTTATTCATGAGGAGACTGTGAATACTTGATGTCGGAGCTGCCAGCTTGATAATGGAGGATAAAGAACAAAAAGAATACGAATTTCAAGTTTCCATGAGAGTTATGAGACATCTACTGAATGACAGTAAATAAGTGATCTAGTTGGCGGGGCAACAAAAAGTATTTGTTCACCATGAAGATTTGACTCCAGGTTTAGAAGATTAAATGAAGTCAATCTACACTCAAACAGTTAGAGAGTAACCCACCAAAATTTTTGGGCTAACCCCATCTCCAGCATTATTAAAATTATGACAAATAAGAAATGAATTAGAAGCCAAACCAAATCCAGGACCACTGCTTGATAGATATGGTAGCCGGTATACATCAGCCTTTTCCAGCTTCAGAACATAACTGTAGCAACAATAAATGCAGTCAGAAAGGACTTTAGACAAGAACTTAGCACAGAAGACGGTAGATTTGTAATTAAAGCCTCTCAAATCTCCATGCTTCATTTTATATGTTTACATCTTATTTATCATTGCTCCTTTAAATTGAACACAATACATCTCAGATTTAGCATCACATGTCTACAAATAAAGCATAAATTTTCTAGCCAAATCAGCAACATTAAAATTGTCTTAGTGTCACAAAGATGTTCCTTTACCAACAAAATCAATTGCTTCTTTAGTTCTTTGTATCAGAGTATTCAATTAATTACTATTCTAAACATGCACAAACGTTAAAAATAAGGTAAAACAGCTAGGATCCCTATATGGGCGGATTTTGCCAGAAAATAAACTCCCTATCAGTAATGTGAATATTCAATCATCTTTGTTCTAAAAAAAAAAAAAAAAATCAATCAGCTTGTTACCAGAATTATAAAAAAAAAAAAATGTATATGCAACTAATCAAGGATTATAAAGACAGTTACTGCAGAGATATCTATGAAGTGATGAACTGGATACATACGGGCTACCTGCTTCAATAAAGCGTTCGGCGATAATAGCATTCTGGCTTGTAAATTCACCTAAAAGAGGAAATCTGCAAAATAAAGCATATACAAGTTCCTCATAAATCTGGGTTAAGGGGGAAAGAATAACAAAAGACATTTCTGATCATATTCCTCAAGTCAGGCGGCTCCTCTAGAGACCTACATCAACTTTGAGAATTATATAAATAATCTTGCTTGAAGTCTTCTAGTTATCATAAATCTCTTTTTCATTAATCTTTTCTTTTTTGAAGGAGGGCTAATGACTATAAACAGAAATCTGACTGCATCATCATTTGCAGGCTTGTCAAGGTTCCAGAAAACATCTCGACAAGGATTCTGTCCTAGGACTTCAAAACTTATGCAAGTTAAATTTCAAGTAATAATCTAAAATACAATGCATTATCTAAGGTCCTCACACTGTCACACGACTCACACTAAAGTACTAAACGTCCAAAAGAGCTAGGTCCATGAAGAAAGTTTTCCTTTCTTGTAGCAATAGACTTGGAACTTGCTACACCCGATTAGATGATAAATAATTTAGCACAACAATATACAACAATTTTATTCCCACCCAATGGAAAGTGTAACCATTTGTCACAAAAAGTGCCAGGCCCTAATGAATATTAGGCCTTTTTTTTTTTGCCAACCTCTATCTCTTTATGATGTCAGAGCTTCACACTTCAAACTCAGATCAGTTGGCAAGAAGATTTTCAAGCTTGATGGACGGCGGTTGTCCAGATAAAATCATTTCAACTCAATTGACTAGGTGAGCCAATAACCAAAATAAGACAAAACGATATATTTGATGATTGATGGCTCAAGTAAAACCTTCTTCACCCAAAAGGTTTCCCTTAATGTCTTATATCCCTTTCTCAGAAGTTGCTGGCCCCAATAACAAATCTACAATTGTGGAATGATGGCCTTGATTACAATAGGATGGCAAATGTCCTTTCCTTAGCTAGTATGGTTAATAGCTTGAAGACTACCTTGGCATCTTGAAGTATGTTTACCAATCAAAGTGTTGATTCATTTACTGATTAGTGGCAAACTGATCTGCCATATGACTAAGCAATGCAAGTATCGATCAAGCACCGTCACGGTCAGGCCCTCAGAGGTTTTGGACGGATTAATGACCACCCAAATCGAAGGGGTTTGGACATTAAGCGTCACTGGACAAGTTAATTATATATGATATCTACCCAAAATTGTTTCTAAGAAGCCTATTTAAAAGATTACAGAAAATCGGAAACTATGGAAACTTATATTATTGGTTGCCATGATTATACACAACATCAATTCTTACTACAGATTCATGAACAGTAGACCACTTCAAGATATCAGTTGAATATCTCTGAAAATTTGAGGTAAAGCTATCCAAGTTAATACCCAAGATTGTTGAGGCCTACATTGGCCAATTAACCATACTCTATATGAAATCAAACCCTGAAAGTTCATAAGCTATAATTACAAAAAGACTTCCATGTGAACTGAATCAACTGATGGCAAAAGGCACTAATGGATATGTGAAGAGATTTATTAGTTTCCTAATTTCCAGAACCATTAATGATGACAATGAATTGATTGACAGCAATACTGCTAAAATCTAAAATCAATTTAACCATCACATAAACATGCTTGAAGTTTAAGCCAAGAAAGTGTATAGCAGGTAGGTGATCATGTGTACAGTACTTGTTTATAATCAATGAAAAAAAAAAAATTTAAGAACATGTAGTTATAGATCAAAACCTTAGTTGTTGAAACAATCCAGGGACTGGAGATGAAGCTGTTAGTGGACTGTTCAGTATCACGAGTTTAGATATCCTGTCGGGATTTTTCAATGCCCAGGTCAATCCATAGGAACCTACTAAAAAGCCCTACAAGGATAGATGATCAATGAAAGTACATAAAATTAAGGTGGCGGTTCTGAATAAGCAGTAATGCAGTATTCTATAATCAGACTTATTAAGCTATAAATTAAAAAGAAAATGAAGAAAATGTTGGTGGCCTGATGAACAAAATAAGAGTTAGTTATATGGCGCAAGGATGGGTCATACACAGTTGAATCAGGGACTTTATCTACGGTGCATGTCGTTCACACCTGTACTACCAGAAGAAAAGGAGATCTCACTCCCAGCACTTCAAGTAATTTATCAAATTCATCATGGAACTCCTTTTCTGTTACAACAGGATTTATGCATCAGACTTTAAATTAATGAAAAGAATATTCAATTTTAATTCAAAAAGAGAGCAACATGATAAAATCAAAAACCTGTATAGTCAAATCCGAATTTTGGGTATGGCTTATCACTGAAACCAAAGCCTATCCAATCAGGTGCCAAGCAGTGAAATCCAGAATCAGACATCTATCAATAACAACAGTAGTGTTCAGCAAACAGAAGTACAGAACAGAGCTTTTTCAGAGAGAACCACTTTATGTTTCCTAGCTGCTCCACCCACTTATAAGATTCCAATTGAAATTTTCTGGCCAATAAAGGACAGAAATATTCAAGGAAAATCAAAACAAAAGAAGTTTGAGAACATAAACAAAGAGATTAACAAAATGGAACTTTGTAAGGAAGGTATAGAACACTGTTGGTCAAGGTAAGAATGACATTCTATATACATCACATTATTAACTATAACATGAGAAAGATCCTTTAGGCAATTTGAGAAGGTTCAAAATTTCTAATGACTACATATGAAAATGAAACAATGAGGTGACAAATAATTGCGAATTTGAGACAAAATGGTATTCTGACCTAGCATACCAGAAGACTTCAAATCTAATCAGTCCCACCAATACAATATTCATGGGGATGATTTATAAGGAGCGTATACTATTACAATCATACAATGTATAGAACACGAATTCTCTAAGAGGATTGATCCACAATACTTGATAAAAAAGATTTAGATAAGTTGCATAAAGAAAATCAAATACTTGTTACAGTAATGGACAAGTCAAAACAGCCTAGGAATGGAAAGGACCCTACTAAACTATTAGTGAAGATTATCTTGAACTCTTGAAGTGTCATCATAGTGGTACTACAATTTCTGAGAGTTGAGAGGTCCATTCTAGATCCTAAACATTGTATATTTGACCAAGATAACTGATGTTACTTGGTTTTAATTTTTAAGACAACTGATGTTACTTCAAATCTTCATTTCACCTCGAATACCCATGGTAAATCTCTGACATTCCAATTGGATATGAATATTAAACTCATCATTTTGACCAAAAGCATTAAATCTTTTCATAAATTAGCCAAGTTTGACACTGGTCACATACCCAAGCCTG